>NC_069504.1:967331928-967931928 GCF_027579735.1 Bombina bombina | reverse complement strand
ACTAGATGATCCAGATCAGCTTTAGTTAAGGGCCTGGAGTCTTCCCCTCCATCCCTGTTTCCCTCCGTCTCCTCCCTCTCTTCATCTGATTCTTGCATTTGAGTATCAGATAACTTTTCTCCCTTCGCAGGCTTGAAAAAAAGAGTAGCTGCAGACTGTTTATTTTGTAGAGGTGCCTTAGAGCCCTTCCTCGCAGCCATCTTGATATGCTTTTGTCACCCTGTAAAGTAGGGAGTGCAGTGTAATAGTGATCAGGGTAACAGTATGTCTGTAAATAGATAGGGTGTCTGGGTTGCATTTTATTTAACCAGCGATTGAGTATGGTTTTCACCTGCCTCCTTCACAGTAACGTATTTTTTCAAAAGACCAAAGTGTCACTAAAATATCTTCTTAGCTATATCCAGTGTTTTTTTTATCAACAAGGGAGCATGAGAAGGCCTCAAAAGACCAGCTGTGTATTGCAGGCAGTATGAGCCCCCATAAAGTCTCTATTATACATTTATAGCCATATTCTCTTTATAGATTCTTCTTTAACATTTTATTGCCTTAGCGACCCTTTCAATTCATAATAAACTTTCAAGGTCCAGAGGGGGTATAAAAGAATCAAAGGGACCTAGCTTGGTGTCTAGGCAAAACAAAAAGTCTCTCCCTCTGTGTCAATAAGCTCTGTGCAGTCTGGGGATCTCTTAACATGTTATAGGCCTTTATGGGCTGTGTCATTCTATATTACCGGACCGTTTGAATTTTATGTTCAGACCTCTCTCAATAGTCTCTTCCCCTTAGATTCTCTACATCTTGTGCCACCGCAACCCCCAGCTCAGTTACCGATCAGAATCGGGCCTCCATGTGTACCTGTTGCTTCCGTTGCTTAGGTGCTGCCGTTGCTTGTCCTTCCTTCTCCTCCGCTTTCTCTTTGCCACCTCCACCTTTCACAGAGAAGCGATACCTTGTATTGTCCCCTCCGGCTCCTTTGCAGCTCACCCCATTCAAGCTAGATGCGCTCTCCGCTAGCTGTAGTAGAGTCAGTGCCACGTGGGTTATAACAATGGCGTCTGAGACGCTTCTGCTCTGACCTCCGTTATGAGTTTTTTGACATCCTAGGAGCTGCGGTTCTCCCAAAATCACTGTTGATAGTGTCTCTTGCCTTTGCTCTGTCTTTTGCCCGCTCTCCTGCCACTTACATCACTTTCTTAGCCACTTTATCTGGTTTTCTGCACGGAGCTCTCCCACTATGCTTCCATTCCTGTGCTGCACCAGGCTCCGCCCCCCGTGTCTTTATTTTTAAATAGACATTACAAACAAACAATTGTATCAACTGATCTGTAGAGATAGAAAATTGTTTAGACTTTAAAATGTAACTCAATTTATCTTTGTATTTAGATATCCTCAACAGAAGAAATTTAAATGCACATGGTTTAGCCAATCACATAAGGCATCTCTGTGCATCCACCAATCTTTATCTACTGAGCCTATCTCAATATGCTTTTCAAGCAAAGTATGTCAAGATAAGAAGAGAAGTAAATACACTCTTTAAATCTCTTAAAGGGACACTGTCCAAACAAATTTAGCGTTTGTGATTCAGATTGGGCATGAAATGTTAAGCAACTTTATAATTTAATCCGATTCTCAAATGTTAAGAATTATCTTGTTATCTTTCTTTGCAAATCAATAATGATATTTTAGATTACGGACCATTTTTGCAAAAAAACTCTGTCCAGAGTACTGAAGCAAATAAATTATCAATTTAATGCCTTATTTTTAAAGTAATGATAGCAACATCACGAGGAACATTGATAATATGAGACAATTTATAAAGTTGCTTAAAATAGAATACTCGTTCTGAATGTATAAATGATTATTTTTTTAACTGTCTCCCTTTAAGTATATTTTGAGTTCATGTCCCTTTAAGGAGACATTTCACAATAATGCTGGAAAAATCATAAACCTAGGCACCTTCCTTTTGCAAAATTAGTATAACATATGAGTAAAGCATATTTAGATTAACTTCTGGATTGTTTTACACACTGACTGAAATATATATTGTAATGGATGTATTTCGCAGTCTTCAGCTTAGAGGGACATTAAGCTATATGTTATTTATGCATTTTGGATAAGATTATAATATTTGAACAACTTAATATGTTTTGGTATTCAATCATTAGATTGTAATTATATATATTCTTGGATTAAATACATATCTACATAGGCTATTTTGATGCTGATTGTTGGTTGCACATAGATGCCTTATGTAATTGACTAAGATATGTGCATTGATGTATCTTTTTCGAAGTATATTTAAAGACTGAATGTAATTCTATAGTACTTTCTAAATATGTTTAAATTCTTTTATGATTTTTTAAAATTCAATACACAATATACTTTGTGAGTGTCCCTTTAAGGACCAAAACATTCGGAATGTTGATTTAACATTGTCAAAAGAAACTAAAGGGGAATGAAAATTATATATAGATATGTGATGTCTAACCCAAGAGGTAAGATTTTAAAAACTACATAATATTAATAACTATAGTTAAATATCCCTTTAAATGACTCCACTAGAAAATAAAATTGATTAACATGGCATCCAATAACTAGCTTGTGCAAAATATGAAGTTAAATGACCTACCATTTATAAATTTAAAATTTAGAAATTTAATAAAATAATGTTTTGAGATACCTAAGGAAGATAAAAGATCTTATCAAATTAATTTTACATTCAACAACACTGTAACTTTAATGTAAGTGAACCACTTCCCCTTCTTAAAAGTGAAACCAAAAAATTTATGTCAAATTCTGACTACATATCCGAAATTATTTTAACATCTAAGAATTTCACAAGAAAAGCATCGATGGATCTCACTCCCCAGTTAATTTAAAAAAGATAGTTTAATTTAATATTCTCTGAATCAGTGGATTTTCTAAAATTAATGCATAATTTGATCTTATGCATGTGCTTGTCAAATAGACAACTACCAGTCATGGGAGTAAAATTGTTTTTTTATTGACAGATTATATGGATATTTATTATAATCTGTTCAAAAGAGGGTATTTAATAATAAAATGTTGATTATTACCATTTAAAAATAAAAAGTTTTTTTAACAAAAAAAAAAAAAAAAAAATTCCTGGAAGTCATCAGATGACAATCTGAAATTAAAAAACAAAATTTTACAAAGTTAATACACACATTGTAAAATATTCATAAAATACATTTACAATCATCTTGTGTCTATGCTCTAACTTTGTGCAACTTTTTATCAAGATATTTATGATTTAAATTTAAAAATAAATAAAATAAACATACACCATTATATTGTGTAATAAAAATTAAATATCAGAATTTCTAATTATACATAATAATGTATATCACATTTCAATAATAAATATATATGTATGCTGAACATAAATGTAATATTTCATGTCCATTCAAATACCTCTATATCAACCATAATATGTATTCCTTTTTCTGATTGTGATACCTAAATATCTAATTCTGAACAAAGTCTGACTAATGTATGTAAGCTACTAATATTCAACATTCTTCCTGTGATTCTTAACTAGCATGCATTGGTAAACCAACCTGGATAATGCATGGTCTTTGAAAGTCAATTCAGGGGTAAACAGTTGATCTTCAATAGGTGTCTTATTCATCATTTCATAAAATAGAGGATTCAAATCAAATCTAAAAATTAGAAAATCATCTAAGTGTCTGATTGTGATACCTAAATATCTAATTCTTAACAAAGTCTGACTAATGTATGTAAGCTACTAATATTCTACATTCTTCCTGTGATTCTTAACTAGCATGCATTGGTAAACCAACCTGGATAATGCATGGTCTTTGAAAGTCAATTCAGGGGTAAACAGTTGATCTTCAATAGGTATCTTATTCATCATTTCATAAAATAGAGGATTCAAATCAAATCTAAAAATTAGAAAATCATCTAAGTGTCTGATTGTGATACCTAAATATCTAATTCTGAACAAAGTCTGACTAATGTATGTAAGCTACTAATATTCGACATTCTTTCTGTGATTCTTAACTAGCATGCATTGGTAAACCAACCTGGATAATGCATGGTCTTTGAAAGTCAATTCAGGGGTAAACAGTTGATCTTCAATAGGTGTCTTATTCATCATTTCATAAAATAGAGGATTCAAATCAAATCTAAAAATTAGAAAATCAACTAAGTGTCTGATAGTGATACCTAAATATCTAATTCTTAACAAAGTCTGACTAATGTATGTAAGCTACTAATATTCTACATTCTTCCTGTGATTCTTAACTAGCATGCATTGGTAAACCAACCTGGATAATGCATGGTCTTTGAAAGTCAATTCAGGGGTAAACAGTTGATCTTCAATAGGTGTCTTATTCATCATTTCAAAAATAGAGGACTGTGAAATACCATCTAAAAATTAGAAAATAATATAAGTGTCTCCAATAGGATGCCTCCACAGCCTTATTCTATCAAATAGTTGGCACTTACCATGTGAACATGTATTTGTATGGTTTTCAAGGTCAGCAGATTGGAAAGATAATGCCAGACATGATCCCATTGGTATACTTCAATTTCAATCTTGGCTTTTTCAACTTTCAGTCTGGGCAATCTTCACTGTCAGGCTTCTAATTCTTCCCTTTCAGTCTTTAGATTAAGTCAGCTCCCTAATGGCAGAAAAAGTTTAATAAAAATTATTACTACAAGTGTGTGAATAAGTTCTGTACCCCTCTCCCACCCCCCATTTCTGAATAAATTTCTGTCACTAGCTTACTAAGCGTGTGTAGCATCTTGTGTTATGTTCTATCAAGTGTGAAGATGAGTCATATTGATCAGAACGAACCTCTAATGTGTGACATTGAACCCTAGTCATGCTAGAGGATAGTTATGCTAGAGGATCCCTTTCTGAGTATGTACATTTTAAGTAATGTGTAAACTAAATACTAGTTTTTAAAATGTATGCCATATGATGTATTTGTGTACAATTCATGCCAGCAACAGTCCATACATTTATACTTACCAGCTGATGTCCTCTTTAAAAACCAGGTGGCAAAGACTCGCTACAGGACCCAATGACCAGAGCATCACCTATATTAATAAATCAAACACATTTTTATCATTTGATGAACAATCCTAACATGTTTGCACAATTCTCTACTTGTCATTTCCCTAGAGTTCACATCTATTGACAATACTCCAGTCTAACTTCTATTATTTACCGTCTAAAGTGGCGGTTGATGATGTCTGCTCTGACATTGAGCCTCTCGTCCCGGAATGGCCCCTCTAGAACAGGATCATCCTCCTCATCTCTTAAGAGGTTTCGGTGCGCCTGGACGCCCTGCAGCATCCCAGCCCGCTGTGCAATATTATGCAGGACACTACAGGCTATAACGATCTTCGCCACCTTCTTTGGGTTGTACTGGAGGGCTCCTCCCGACCGGTCAAGGCACCCGAACCTCATCTTCAGGAGCCCGAACATTCGTTCAACCACCGCCCTGGTTCTCTTATGAGCCCTATAGTAGCGCTCCTCAGAAACATCAGTCGGGCTACGCAAGGGGGTAATAAGCCAAGGCCGGCTCATGTACCCAGAATCACCTATAAATTATGAACAGAACATAATTCAAACTGAATCCTCAAAATAGTATTTTGATTCCAATAAAAGTTTTTTTACACGATAATCCACTAACAAATGTTTATTTTTTAAAAGAATAATCTATTTCAATATTATTCTCTATCTTCCCATTTCAGCTAAGACATGCTACATATGCGTATATCTCCTAAACCAGACCTTGTGTAAAATGCAAACTAAATGGTTACATTGCATTCTCTATCTGAGCATTTAAGGTAAGACATGCTACATATCTGCATAGAACTAAAAGTAGACCTTTGCGGAATGAGACAATGACATGGTTAAATTGCATTAGCTAATATCTTCCCATGTCAGCTAAGACATGCTACATATGCATATTTCTCCTAAACCAGACCTTGTGTAAAATGCAAACTAAATGGTTACATTGCATTCTCTATCTGAGCATTTAAGGTAAGACATGCTACATATCTGCATTGAACTAAAAGTAGACATTTGCGGAAAGAGACAATGACATGGTTAAATTGCATTAGCTAATATCTTCCCATTTCAGCTAAGACATGCTACATATGCGTATTTCTCCTAAACCAGACCTTGTGTAAAATGCAAACTAAATGGTTACATTGCATTCTCTATCTGAGCATTTAAGGTAAGACATGCTACATATCTGCATTGAACTAAAAGTAGACATTTGCGGAAAGAGACAATGACATGGTTAAATTGCATTAGCTAATATCTTCCCATTTCAGCTAAGACATGCTACATATGCATATTTCTCCTAAACCAGACCTTGTGTAAAATGCAAACTAAATGGTTACATTGCATTCTCTATCTGAGCATTTAAGGTAAGACATGCTACATATCTGCATTGAACTAAAAGTAGACATTTGCGGAAAGAGACAATGACATGGTTAAATTGCATTAGCTAATATCTTCCCATTTCAGCTAAGACATGCTACATATGCGTATTTCTCCTAAACCAGACCTTGTGTAAAATGCAAACTAAATGGTTACATTGCATTCTCTATCTGAGCATTTAAGGTAAGACATGCTACATATCTGCATTGAACTAAAAGTAGACATTTGCGGAAAGAGACAATGACATGGTTAAATTGCATTAGCTAATATCTTCCCATGTCAGCTAAGACATGCTACATATGCATATTTCTCCTAAACCAGACCTTGTGTAAAATGCAAACTAAATGGTTACATTGCATTCTCTATCTGAGCATTTAAGGTAAGACATGCTACATATCTGCATTGAACTAAAAGTAGACATTTGCGGAAAGAGACAATGACATGGTTAAATTGCATTAGCTAATATCTTCCCATTTCAGCTAAGACATGCTACATATGCGTATTTCTCCTAAACCAGACCTTGTGTAAAATGCAAACTAAATGGTTACATTGCATTCTCTATCTGAGCATTTAAGGTAAGACATGCTACATATCTGCATAGAACTAAAAGTAGACATTTGCGTAAAGAGACAATGACATGGTTAAATTGCATTAGCTAATATCTTCCCATGTCAGCTAAGACATGCTACATATGCGTATTTCTCCTAAACCAGACCTTGTGTAAAATGCAAACTAAATGGTTACATTGCATTCTCTATCTGAGCATTTAAGGTAAGACATGCTACATATCTGCATTGAACTAAAAGTAGACATTTGCGGAAAGAGACAATGACATGGTTAAATTGCATTAGCTAATATCTTCCCATTTCAGCTAAGACATGCTACATATGCGTATTTCTCCTAAACCAAACCTTGTGTAAAATGCAAACTAAATGGTTACATTGCATTCTCTATCTGAGCATTTAAGGTAAGACATGCTACATATCTGCATTGAACTAAAACTAGACATTTGCGGAAAGAGACAATGACATGGTTAAATTGCATCCTATAGCTGAACATTACGCTAACATTTTAAAACTACAGTGGCAATTGTCAAACTAATTAACCATGTTGTGCACAAATACTCACCAACGAGATAACCAGGGGGCATTTGTCTTTCCTCAAACGGTCTCCACAGGGACGACTGAAAGAGGATGCGGGCATCATGACTAGCTCCTCCAAAATTCGCACACACATGCATAATCCTCATCTGTGCGTCACAAACATACTGCACGTTGAGGCTATGAAAATGTTTGCGATTTCTGAAGGGCAAGTCATCAATTGGAGCATGCAGCGCAATGTGGGTACAATCTATGGCTCCCAAGACATTGGGCAATTGAGCAATATCAAAGAATTCCCGCTTCAGGCGCCTCCAATCACCATCATTCTGTGGGAATCCTATGTAGTGCTTACTGATACGTACCATGGCGTCCAGAAAGTTATCAAACACCACAGAGAATGTACCTTGAGCCAGGCCATGCATGTAAATTTCTCCGGTTTGAAAACTCCCGGAGGCCAGGACGTATAGACAACTTAGCATCTCACTCATGCCGGGAACAGCAGTCCTTATTCTTATACGTGGCTCCAAATGAGGTTTAAGAAGATCGTAAAGGCCAATGAGCTGTTCGCGATTGAGCCGATACTTATCATAAACCTCAAAGTCGCTCATGTTTTCCAAGGTGGGTCTCACCCTGTAGACACGAGGACCTCCAACCAGATGACCCCTTCGTCTCAGTCTGAGCCGCCGAGGCTGCCTGATTCGATCAAAAGCTAGTTCGCCAATAGCAGCACCAGCAGCGTCTACCATGTCATCGTCATCCATCTTTCAAAACAGCGTAACAAGGTATGCACTTGATCTGATGTGGATCACAAGTGATGCTTTGGCCATGTTGTTTGGGGGATTTATAGTACAATTAGTCCAATGGTAATGAGTTTGTAATGATTGCTGATTGTATTCACTTGTTTGTATGTGAGCGGCGCGAATGCTTTCACAGTGGGCGTTTTTTTTGTGGTTTGCTGAAATGTTGTTTTCCCCCAATGAATCTCAATGTGAAAGTGTCAAATATCACACATACAGTGCATGTTTGTAATGTTTGTTCATATGCGTAATCAATATTTCTTAAACGCGATCTTATAGTAAGAAGCACACGTCCAGGCTAACATGAATGAAAGTTCATAGTTGTGTATAATGTGCATCGAATGTGATCGATCAATGTTGCTGCAATATTGTTTGTAAACGATAAAGTAACATCTGCCATCTGTAGTATTGTATATATAAGTGATTTCCGAGCTGTCAATATTGTATGCGTTCCATTAAAATCGCAATAATAATTCAGAACTTCCCGTCTGCCATCTGTAGTATTGTATATATAAGTGATTGCCGAGCTGTCAATATTGTATGCGTCCCATTCAAATCGCACTAATACTGAATAACTTCCGGCTGTCATCTGTAGTATTGTATATATAAGTGATTGCCGAGCTGTCAATATTGTATGCGTCCCATTAAAATCGCACTAATGCTGAATAACTTCCGGCTGTCATCTGTAGTATTGTATATATTAGTGATTGCCGAGCTGTCAATATTGTATGCGTCCTATTCAAATGGCACTAATACTGAATAACTTCCGGCTGTCATCTGTAGTATTGTATATATAAGTGATTGCCGAGCTGTCAGTATTGTATGCGTCCCTTTAAAATCGCAATAATAATTCCGAACTTCCCGTCTGCCATCTGTAGTATTGTATATATAAGTGATTGCCGAACTGTCAATATTGTATGCGTCCTATTCAAATGGCACTAATACTGAATAACTTCCGGCTGTCATCTGTAGTATTGTATATATAAGTGATTGCCGAGCTGTCAATATTGTATGTGTCCCTTTAAAATCGCAATAATAATTCCGAACTTCCCGTCTGCCATCTGTAGTATTGTATATATAAGTGATTGCCGAACTGTCAATATTGTATGCGTCCCATTCAAATGGCACTAATAGTGAATAACTTCTGGCTGTCATCTGTAGTATTATATATATAAGTGATTGCCGAGCTGTCAATATTGTATGCGTCCCATTCAAATGGCACTAATACTGAATAACTTCCGGCTGTCATCTGTAGTATTATATATATAAGTGATTTGCGAGCTGACAATATTTATTATTTGTCCCATTCAAATCTCCCTAATAATGCTGTTCCAAACTGTTGTTTCCGTATATGTTGTATTGTAGTATTGAGTGGTAAAGTTCCTAAAGGGACGGTACAGTCGTGAATATGTAATGTGTATGGTTGAATCTTCTAATGACGTCATCATATTATTAACCTGCCTATGTAGTTCTGAAATCCTCATTGTGTTGTTGTATTGTGCTACATTGTTATTGTGTGCTGAATAAAATATAAATGTGTGCTTTGTGGTTGCGTGATGGGTGATGCGTGTTATGTACATATACGTATATATTGTGATTGTGTCTCACATATGCTGACTTCTATATAGCGGTCTGGCATTGTTGTTCCTTCCCATAAAGTGACATCTGTAATCTGGTGTAATGATGTTCTTCTTGTACGTAATTCCTAATGGTTTATTGTGATGGAATCATGATGTTAAAAGTACAGTAAAATCCATATGTTCTGTTTTGTGATTCCTAGAGAGAATGTAATGTGTTTTTCCCCCATCATTTGAATGCACATGTATGAGTGAATGCTAAAAGTAATGTATGTGCATCCATGACTGATCATGTGTTAAGCCTATGTAGATATGCAGTTGCTGCAAGCATATGAGTTGAATAAATGAAATGCAATAATAAAGGTAAATGAGAGGTGTTTCCCATTGTGTACTGTTTGTGAATCCTGAAATGTTGTAATTATTTTTGTGTCCATTTACATGTGATTTTATTTGTAAAAATGTTTGTTACTAGTGATGTTGATTTGTATTTCATGTAATGTAAAAGTATGAAACAATTTAATGCTGTTGTGAATATTCAATAAGTAAAATCCCTAAGTCCACCATAGGGAAATAGTCATTTCTTGATCTATTTATCATAGCTGGGTGTAACGCAGAAAAGCATGTATTTTTTTCCTATTTCTAGCGCTGGTATTTGGAGTTTTTTTGTCTACGCTATTTGCGTGCGTTAGGGAAATCTGTCTGTCGCGTGCACGAGCACGTCTTCCCCATATAAGTCAATGGAGGCTCCAAATTTTGTTTTTTGTTTTTTCAAAGACTGGTTTTTCTCGTAAAGTGAGTGACGTCATGAGCTTGTGTGAAAAAGTAGCTAAATCGTGTTGATTTTGTAATAAATAACTTGTTTGTGTATGTAATGTGGTGTATATTGTTTGTATGCATCGATGAGTGTATGTTTGTGATAATCTTATTAGTTAGATGTAGCTATATGAGGGTCTTTTCCCGTGTGTCAATGTAAGTCAATGGCAAAATGGATTTGTGTTGTTTTTTTTCTAACACCCGAGATCTCGCAACTTTGCTCCTTTCTATTTGGATGAAAAATTATTAAATCTTAAAAATAAATATAGTGTAGTGTTTGTATGAGTGTAAGTGTAGTTTGTGTAATATTTGTTTTGATATTCGTGGATGTTTATTTTGTCGGTAGATGTTAACTACTGGGTCTGAGCTGTCGGTAGTGATTTGTGCGTTGGGTGATTTTTGAGTGTCGGTAACTAAACTCTAAATACCGGAGTCCGTAAAAAAACAGCGTTAGGAGCCTATAACGCTGGTTTTCACGGCTACCGCCAAACTCTAAATCTAGGCCTTAGTATTTTTAGAATTATTAAGACTGTTTTGTGCTTCTCTTATATAAATGTGTTTTTTTTTCTTTATATCTTTTGAGTCTTTTAACATCCTTATATTAGGAAGGCTTTTAACTACTCTATTTTGCCCTTGAGCTGGTGAAACACATTTTTTAGACTCGGAATTAGATTGTTATTTCTTAAAACAATATACGTACAATAAAAATACTTGTATTGCACATATAATGCATATACTCATTATTAAAGTTAATGGACACATAAACTAATATATTTTTTTGTCTTCAAATAAACCATTATGTCCTGTTAATAAATTATGCTGTCAATGGCTGTATTAATAAAGGACATCTATACATATAAAATACTGTAATATGTACAATCTTACAAGTCTTTTTACTTACAGCTATGTTCTAAAGATTTATAACTTTCTTCTGGTGTATTTACGATAAGACGTAATAGTTAATAAGTTTAGCATTAGGGAAGCGCACACTTCTTGTATCTCAATAGGTTCCATGTGGTTATTTTAATGTGAATTGAAACATGTTTAGTATCATAGAGCTCTATTAAAATGAAGGAAAGTTCCTAGCTTAGGCTTGCCCATACTTTTTTATACATTGATTTGGTAACTAATAGCAGGATTGGCAGGGGGCCACTTTACATTAGACACACACTTATGATGTAGGACACATTGCAAAATAAAATTAGATTAAAATCAATATTTAATTAAAAAATAGCATATTAGTTACTATTAACGTAATTCAACTGTATATAAATATTACTCAAATTTGCAAAATTTGGTACAAATTCACATGGTTCATTATCTATTGAGAAAACTTGGGGGCCTATTTATTAATGTGCGAGCGGACATGATCCGATATTGCAGATCATGTACGCCGCACATTGATAAATGCAGACAGCATACGCTGTCTGCATTTATCATTGCATCAGCAGTTCTGGTGAACTGCTGGTGCAACGCCGCCCCTGCAGATTCGCGGCCAATCAGCCTCCAGCAGGGGGTGTTAATCAACACAATCGTATTGGATCGGGTTGATTTTCGGCGATGTCTGTCCACCAACTCAGAGCAGGTGGACAGGCTATGGAGAGATCAGAACGCTGCTTCATAACTTGTGTTTCTTGTGAGCCTGAAGGCTCGTCAGAAACACGGGGCATCAAGCTCCATACAGAGCTTGATAAATATGCCCCCTGAACTGCTTTTTTGAATTACTGATGTCTGTTAGTGGTGCCAAGGTTCACACAACTTGGAGGGCTGAATGTAGCCTAGTCCATCTCTAAGATCTGAGGCTCCATTTAAGAATCTGTAAATGCAACTTTGGAGCAACTTAGCCTACAGCCGTTATTTAATAAGCAGTGGTCAGCAGATGTCTACTTCCTATTCTGAATACCAGCTCTTAGCTGATGGTTTTCAATCCACTAGGACTTGTTAGACAAGGTGATAGACTGCCCCTACTTACATGCAATTGGCTTCACACGAGCAGGGGTGCTATTGAACAAGCAGCACTTTGTGCACTGATAAATACTGGCAGCTTATTTCTGCCTGCTAGCTTCAATGCTGGGCAGACAGGTTCAGAGATGTCCACCCTTGCCCCCCCCCACGGCATTTGTTACATTGACCCCATAGCTTCAATTTGTTAATTTGTTATTAATATAATTATGCCCTATGCCACTCTTTAAACTTTTAGTTCTCTTGCTAGCTTTCTTGCTCCATTTTTACGCAATGCAAGTTTATAGATAATTAGATAGACATGTAAACAGGCAGAAAAACAGACTGACAGGCAGACAGAGAGAAAGAGATGATATATAAATATATATATATATATTCAAAAGAACTACTGTATTTTATCTTCTGAGTAAATAACAATGCTATTTCAAGTATTTCTACCCTAAAAAAAATAAAAAAAAATAGCATTGTTATAATGGGATATAGTATATGAAAATGTTTTGGACTGGGAAGGTCTCAAAGCAGGTATATATATATATATATATATATATATATATATATATATATATATATGTGTGTGTGTGTGTGTGTTTGTATATCTGTGTATGTATGTGTGTGTGTGTGTATATATCTGTGTATGTGTATATGTGTGTGTGTATTTGTATGTGTGGATAGATGATAGATAGATAGATAGATAGATAGATGATAGATAGATAGATCTGTGGTAGGAAATCATTTAAAAGATTTTTATGGGATAATATTATAGAATGACTTGTATAGCTTCAGATGCTTCGTGGAAAGATACCTATTTAAATAAGCTTACAATCACTCATCCTAACCAAAATAATTTTTGAACTGCCTTGAATCACTGCTTCATCTATAATCCACATGACAAGTTACCTCAAAGCTTATGTCTCTGCACCTTCAACCCGTAGACTGTAAGCTCTCTGGAGCAGGGATCTATTCCTCCTGCACTACATTTGTTTAGTCTGCTATGTTTTTGTATCTTTCATCCTTGTCATTGTATACACTTATCTCTGTACCCAATGCTACAGAATTTTGTGGCGCTATATGAATAAATTATAATAATCATAATATTATTCAGCAAACATCTCATGTTAAACATCTCTTGGTTAACCTAATTGTGTTCTATGAGGAAGTGTGCAAACATATAGATCAGGGTATTGTGGTTAACGTGATCTATTTACATTTTACAAAATATTTTGTTACAGTTCAATTTGTACAAATTGAGAAATATTGGTTTGGAGGAAAAGACTTGGATTGAAAACTGGCTTAAAGGAATAGTCTAGTCAAAAATAAACTCTCATTCAGCTAGAGCATGCAATTTTAAGCAACTTTCTATTTAGACCTATTATCAATTTGTCTTCATTCTCTTGCTATCTTTATTTGAATGTAAGCTTACAAGCCGGCCCATTTTTGGTTCAGCACCTGGGTAGCGCTTCCTGATTGGTGGCTACATGTAGACACCAATCAGAAAGTGCCACCAAGGTGCTGAATCTAAAATGGGCCGGATCCTATGCTTACTTTCTTGCTTTTTCAGATATCAAGAGAACAATGAAAAATTGGTAATAGGAGTAAATTAGAAAGTTGCTTAAAATTGCATGCTCTATCTGAATCATGAAAGTTTAATTTTGACTAGACTATTCCTTTAAGAATAGAATACAGATAAATGTTAATGATAAATTCTCAAGCTGGAGAAAAGTGGTAATAGAAATACCTCAAGGTTCTGCCCTAGTCCTCTTTTCTTTTATCTGCTCATTAAAGGGACAGTGAACTCCAAAAATGTTATTGTTTAAAAAGATAGATAATCCCTTTATTACCCATTCCCCAGTTTTGCACAGCAAACATTGTTATATTAATATACTTTTAACCTCTGTGATTACCTTGTATCTCAACCTCTGCAGACTGCCCCCTAATCACGTGGCTATTTATTTATAATCTATTGACTTGCATTTTAGCCAATTAGTGCAGTGTCATCCACAACAAACGAGCATGAGCAAAATGTTATCTAAATGGCCAACACGAGATAGCAGTCTCCTGTTGTGAAAAGCTAATTAAAAAGTATGTGATAAGGG
The DNA here is from genome assembly GCF_027579735.1 of Bombina bombina. Classification (NCBI taxonomy): domain Eukaryota; kingdom Metazoa; phylum Chordata; class Amphibia; order Anura; family Bombinatoridae; genus Bombina; species Bombina bombina. The sequence continues at coordinate 967,917,144 of NC_069504.1, read as the reverse complement.
GCGGTCTGTAGTGACCTAGAAACAGGCAGAAATTTAGAGGTTTAAATGTTATAAAGTTTATTAATATAACAATGTTGGTTGTGCAAAGCCGGGGAATGGGTAGTAAAGGCGTTATCTATCTTTTTAAACAATAACAAAGTTGGTGTTGACTGTCCTTTTAATAATCACTTAAAATCAAATGTATGTGTCTGAAAATAATACAAATGAAGTAAGGTAATACCATCTGATCCGGAGATTACTTCTCTACATAGATTTGAATAAATCAGGTGGAATGGGCATGCAAATGGTAGAAGAGATTTAATTAAAGGGCCATGATACCCAAATGTTGAAACACTTGAAAGTGATGCAGCATAGCTGTAAAAAGCTGACTAGAAAATATCACCTGAACAACTATGTGTAAAAAAGAAAGATATTTTACCTCAAAAAATCCTCAGTAGCCACATCCCATTGTAAGACTTCTAAGCAGCAAATCAGTATGTCTGTCCCAGGACAGCTAAGGGAGTGAGCTTACGTGCACACATCTTATTTCCCTATTCACTTTAAGGAAGTTTACTATGAAATCTCATGAGAATTAAAGGGACACTGAACCCAATTTTTTTCTTTTGTGTTTCAGATAAAGCATGCATTTTTATTCATTTTTCTAATTGACTCCTATTATCAAATTGTCTTCATTCTCTTAGTATCTTTATTTGAAATGCAAGAATTTAAGTTTAGATGCCAGCCCATTTTTGGTGAACAAACTGGGTTGTTCTTGCTGATTGGTGGATAAATTCACCCACCAATAAACAAGTGCTTTCCATGGTACTGAACAAAAAAATAATAGCTTAGATGACTTCTTTTTTAAATAAGAAAGCAAGAGAATGAAGAAAAAATGATTATAGGTGTAAATTAGAAAGTTGCTTAAAATCGCATGCTCTATCTGAATCAAGAAAGAAAAAATTTGGGTTCAGTGTCCCTTTAAGTGAAATCTCATGAGATCACAGTAAAAGAGCACTGTTGATGCTGATTGGCTGCTGTTCATTTCTTAATTTTTTTTTACCTGCAGCTGGGCAGCAGCTGAGTATAACTTTTTACACAGAAATTGTGAGGTAAATATTTTCTTTTTTTACATAGAGCTTTTTACAGTTAAGGCTGTGACACACTACAAGCAATGCGGCGCGAGGCGAAGCAGCTGCTTTGCTCCGCGTTGTATCGCTTCTGAAGTTCAAATATTTCATCTCTGAGCGCTCAGCTATGCGTCCTGACGAAGCAGAGTGCTCAGAGATGAAAAGGCAGGACACACTGAGTGCACACAGCTGCATGTACACGCTGCACGTCGCTCCGCTTGCAGTGTGTCACAGCCTTTATACTGCGTCATTTTCAAGTGATTTAGCATATGAGTATTATGTCCCTTTAAGATAATGGCAATATTATACATTTTCGCCTAAGCGATACATTTTTATAGCGCCCACATGTTAGCACTGGAATTACAATTTAAAAGGAAAAAGACTCAGGCATGCTAACTTCAGGGTTTAGGATATTGCAACCATGTTAACTCCATCTCCTTATAGGCTTATATGGGGCTTTTCTATTTATAACTCATGCAATAACCCACTAAACTGCACTAGACCAAGTGCGTTAAAGCTGAAAGTGTTTTAGGAATACTAAAAATTACTATTTTCTTTAATTGCACTTTTTAGTTATACTGTGTATATATATATATATATATATATATATATATATATATATATATATATATGCAATATTATTTTTAATAAGTCTTAATATGTCTTTATGTATACTTGAAAATCCTATGTTCTTTACCAAGAAGAAAATGTGTGTGTGTGTGTGTGTGTATAAATATATATATATATATATATATATATATATATATATATATATATATATATATATATATATATATATATATATTATATTATATTATATTATATTGTAATATATGAATATATAAATACAGTATATATATATATATATATATATATATCAAGATATTTAGCATGGGCACAATATCCATTAACAGTATAGGGTGCGCTAGAGTGTTGTCGACCATGCTAAACCTTCTCTGATAGCTTTGTTTTACCATGGACTTATAATATCAATTTTAATGTGGTTCAGCAATACTGATATTGCGGTCCTTTCTAGCATATGTAATCTTTCTAGTCATTTGTAGTGATGTCGCAAATTGTTCGCCGGCGAATAGTTCCCGGCGAACATAGCATGTTCGCCGTTAGCATAGCATGTTCGCGTTCTTCCTCGGCGGGCGAACATATGCGATGTTCGATCCGCCCCCTATTCGTCATCATTGAGTAAACTTTGACCCTGTACCTCACAGTCAGAATACACATTACAGCCAATCAGCAGCAGACCCTCCCTCCCAGACCCTCCCACCTCCTGGACAGCAACCATTTTAGATTCATTTGGAAGCTGCATTCTTAGTGAGAGGAGGGACAGTGTAGCTGCTGCTGATTTAATAGGGAAATCAATAGCTAGGCTAGTGTATTCAGTGTCCACTACAGTCCTGAAGAACTCATCTGATCTCTGCTGTAAGGAAAGCACCCCAAAAAGCCCTTTTTTAGGGCTAGAACATCAGTCTGCTTTTTTTTTTCCCTGTGTAATCTAATTGCAGCTGCCTGCCTGCCAGCGTGTGTGTCAGGCTCACAGCGTATACTGTGCCCACTTGCCCAGTGCCACCACTCATATCTGGTGTAACAGTAGTGTACATTTAAAAAAAAAAAAACTTTTTTGACTGTGAAATAATAGCAGACAGCTGCCAGTACCCAAGATGGCCGCCATATAAGGCAGATGGGGAGGGTTAGAGAGCTGTTTTGGGGGGGATCAGGGAGGTTGGGGGCTAAGGGAGGATGCTACACCACAGCATATGTAAATATGCTAAAAAAAAATAAAAATTAAAAACCTTTTATTTTAGTACTGGTAGACTTTCTGCCAGTACTTAAGATGGCGGGGACAATTGTGGGGTGGGGGAGGGAAGGGATCAGGGGGTCTGATGTGTCAGGTGGGAGGCTGATCTCTACACTAAAGCTAAAATTAACCCTACAAGCTCCCTACAAACTACCTAGTTAACCCCTTCACTGCTAGCCATAATACACGTGTGATGCGCAGCAGCATTTAGCGGCCTTCTAATTACCAGAAAGCAACGCCAAAGTCATATATGTCTGCTATTTCTGAACAAAGGCGATCCCAGAGAAGAATTTACAACCATTTGTGCCATAATTGCACAAGCTTTTTGTAAATAATTTCAGTGACAAACCTAAAATTGCGAAAAAATGTAAGTTTTTTTTAAATTTGATCGCATTTGGCGGTGAAATGGTGGCATGAAATATACCAAAATGGGCCTAGATCAATACTTTGGGTTGTCTACTACACTACACTTAAGCTAAAATTAACTCTACAAGCTGCCTGCATGCTCCCTAATTAACCCCTTCTCTGCTGGGCATAAAACATGTGTGGTGCGCAGTGGCATTTAGCAGCCTTCTAATTACCAAAAAGCAACGCCAAAGCCATATAAGTCTGATATAATGGCATGTCTGGCACACAGTGTTGGGGCAAGGGTCCATCTGACCACTGATACCTGGTCTGCAAAGCATGGTCAGGGCAGGTATATCACCTACACTGCCCACTGTGAAGCGGGCGTAACCCTTACACGTAACCCTTACACTACCTGATCGATAAAACATCATACCTGATGTTTTAAAGCACGTTATTCCAAACAATTTAGGAATGTTAGGTGATTTATGCCCTTTATGGATTAAAATCAGACTCTGCATCAACTATGTAATTTTCCATGGGAGTTTTGCCATGGATCCCCCTCCGGCATGCCACATTCCAGGTGTTAGTGCCCTTGAAACAACTTTTCCATCACTATTGTGGCCAGAAAGAGTCCCTGTGGGTTTTAAAATTCGCCTGCCTATTGAAGTCTATGGCAGTTCACCCGGTTCGCCCGTTCGCGAACTTTTGTGGAAGTTCGAGTTCTCCTTTCGCAAAACCACATTTTTAGGTTCGCAAAATCACAATACCTTTGTAATCTGGGCCTTTGTCAGAAAAAACCCCCAATGCGGTTTATATTGTAAATGGGATTAAATTATTCATATCATTAAATGAGAAGGACTTGGGAGTTATTGAAGATAACAACTTTAGCATTATCATGTCTACAAAGGGGTATAAATTCATGTGATAAAAATATAATCGTTTTGCATTTTCAAATCAATGGGTACCTGTTTTTAAAGTGGATATTATAGCACTGGGAAAAAAATACAACATTTTTTTTGGTGGCAAAATTTTAAAAGGAAAATAGAAGATTTGAGTTTTGAAGAAAGGCTGGTATCTCAGCAAGTAGATTAATAAATTAAACCAATATATTCAGGGCCCAGACAAACAATTCTAGGCTGACTTGTTCACCAATAGGGCTACACAAGAGAATTTAGGAATGAAGATTCCACCTGCGGCAGCATAAGGGTTTCTTTAATGCAAGAAAAATAAGGCAATGGAATTTTCTAGCTAAAATGGTTGTATAAGCAAATTCAGTAGATTTTTTTTAAGGATTGGATACTTTCTTGGCAAAGCAGGATAAACAGGAATATAATGGTTAGCATAGACAGTACAGCAGCTTGTTGTTCCAAGCAGAAATCTGTCTGATACTTCTGATCAGGATGATTAACAGCCCCCGCTCACGCATGATTGGCTGTGCTGGAGAAGGAGACAGCATTGCACAAGATGCTGCCCACTTGCCACAAAGCTGGGTGAACAAGCTTCATAACAGCAAACCTCATTCGCCCTGCTAATTCATTAAAGTAGCCCTATGTATTTACCATGAATTGGTTACCAGGAGTTATTAATTCTTTAATCTGGGATCTAGTACAAGGTCAGCTTGGCTCTCTTCCTAGATTAGCTTGTCAAAAAATCATCTGGAACAGGGAATGTCAGTTATCTTTTACATAACTGGTTTTCTCAACATTTATTATTTAGGGAAGGGACAGGAGAGAGTTTTTGGATATGTTTGCATGAGAAAATCTTAATATGAGCTACTGAGTCCCCTATGCTCAGAAAATAAATTTTAGTCTGTGTCAGCCCTTAAAGATACATTTTTAGATTTAACTAGACTTTAAAAAAATAAATAAACAAGTAGGAAATTATATAATCATTATAAATTATTAAATTAGCCCAAACTAAATAAAACACAGTAGTGAAACTAATATCTTGGAGAAAAAAATTGTGAAATTCATAAAGATCGGTACCAAACCCTTGTCATGTTCATAAGTTTCAAGACACATTATGAGCCAGATTACAAGTGGAACACTAACTATCTGTTGTGCCACACAGCTCTAGCCTAGGGGGGAGTCGGCTTTTGTCTGCGTGCAGCGGTGATGTCATTGCGGCACGCTCCCCGCCTTCCTGATACCGGTCTTGATTCCTCCTGTGGTGCGAACCCTGCAGCTATGTAGCTTGCTGCTCGTTGCCTAGGGGGGAGTCGGCTTCTTTCTGCGTGCAGCGGTGACGTTATCGCCGCACGCTCCCTCCCTTCCTGATGCCGGTCTGGATTCCTCCTGTGGTGCGAACCCTGCAGCTATGAAAGTACTTCACTTACATTCACCTGTGCCCAAGTATAGATTTTACTTTCTGTTCTCCTGGGTTTTATTGTTGATATATGCTGACTGTTATATCGTTGCTGAACTCTGCTTGTCTGACCACTCTGCCTGTTTACCCCTTAACTGCTGGATTGATATACTGCTGCTAAACTCTGCTTATCTGACCACTCTGCCTGTTTACCCTTTAACTGCTATATTGATTTACTGCTGCTGAACTCTGCCTGTCTGACTACTCTGCTTGTTTAACCCCTATTGCTCTGGACTGCCTTACTGTTTCCAAACCCTGAACGCCTGACCATCCAAGAGGTTTAGCTATGGACTGTCTTGCTCTTGCCGAACCCTGCCTGCCGGACCTTTCTGGTGGTCTATCCCTGATTTCCTGCCTGTTACCACCGAGTACTAGCCTGCCTGTGGTGAGTTCCACTTAGCTCATCTTGCAAACTTTCTCTGCTCTGGGATATTCCATATCATTCCGTCTCGACACTGGGATAACAAGACTACTGGTCGAGTTTGTTCTTTTAGTGGAATATCCCACGAGCATTACATTATACTTGGTCCATGGAGCCAAATGAGGTAGCAAGAGTATTTTATCTTCAGGGACAGATGTTGGGAACCCATACCACACAGTTGCAGAGTGTGGATTCCAAACTAGAGGCTATAACCGCTCAACTCTCTGCACTAGTTGCAGCAAGCAATACCACTCCTGTTGTTGTACCACCAGTCTCTGCTCCTAGTACTGCGGCTTCTTCCCCTGCTTCTGGAAGCATTCCCCGGATACCATTGTCTGACAAATATGAAGTTACCATTAATTGCAGGGGTTTTCTTAACCAGTGCAGACTGCACTTCTGTAACGTTCCTCGCACCTTTCAGTCTCACCAATCAAGGGTTACCTTAATCATTTCCTTACTGAAAGACAAGGCCCTAGCCTGGGTCTCTCTCTTTTTAGAACAGTACACTCCACTCCTGCATGATGCTGATGCTTTCATTTTTCATTATCTTCTGTGTTTGGGACTTCTGACTGAACCTCTGCTGCAGAATTTTCTCTCCTGGATCTCCACCAGGGCAATAAAACTGTGGGACAATTCGCCATCGAGTTTTGCACCTTGGCACTTGAAACCATTGGGGATGGCAGTGCTCTTAAGGCAGCCTTTAGAAGGGGTCTGCATGAACACATCAAAAATTAACTCACTTATTGTGATATTCCTTCTTCTTTGGATTACTTAATAATGCTTTCTATTAGTCTGGACTCTGACTTCCAGGAGAGACAACCCGTGAGAGACAGAACTCAGAGGGTCCTTCCCTCCTGTCCTTCTATTCGTTCGGTTTTTGCAGTATCCTCTACCCCTTCAAGAGTTCCAGTTACCCCAGCAGAGGAACTCATGGATCTCTCCTCCTTCAAACCATCAGAGTCTGAAAGGCAGAGAAGAAAGAGATTGTAGATCAAACACCTACCAACAAAAAATTGTGACATTCAGCTGGGAAAAGACAATGCTTAGGGGATAACACTGGGGTACCTCTAATCATGATCACTACTAAATCCCCTCACTCTTCTCATATTCTGGTACCTGTGCACACTAAAGCCTTTATTGATTCAGGGGCAGCTGGAAATTTTCTGGGTCATCGTTTTATGATTCAAGCTGGCTTGCCTCTTCTGCAGAAAAGACATTGTCTCAAAATAACTACTCTGGATGACACTCCCCTTGGTTCAGGGTTTATCCATTTTGAGTCAGCACCCCTGACCCTGACTGTGGGAGTCCTTCATACTGAACAGCTGCAGTTTGAGGTCATTCATTCCCCAGCACAGCCTGTCATCCTTGGTCTTCCTTGGCTTCATATACAATCTACAGTTTGACTGGGCTGAAGGACAACTTGCCTCCTGGAGTACCTATTGTTTCCACTCATGCCTTGCTAAAGTCACTCCTCTGCTGCACATTCCCATAGCCCAAATACAGACTGCTCCAAACCTTCCCTCAGTATATGCGGACTTCTCAAAGGTAGTTGAGAAAAAAGCAGCCAACGTGCTGCCACCCCACTGTCCATATGACTGCAAAATTGACCTCTTTCCCGGAGGCCCACTTCCTAAAGGGAGGACTTATCCTCTCTCCAAAGCTGAAACCAAATCAATGGAGGAGTATATCCAAGAGAACCTAGCTATAGGTTTCATTCGCCCTTCCTCCTCTGCTGCTGGTGCAGGCTTCTTTTTTGTCAGTAAGAAGGATGGCGGGCTCAGATCCTGAAGCCTATTTATCAAGTCATCAACTGTGCTGCATTCGCCGATCAGCCAATAGGATGAAAACTCCACCTTAATTCATATTGGCTGATAGAATTCTATCAGCCAATTGGAATGTAAGGGACGCCATCTTGGATGATGTCATTTAAAGGGAAACTTCATTGTCAGAAGAAGAGGATGCTCCGCGCCGGATGTCTTGAAGATGGAGCTGCTCTGCACCGGATGGATGAAGATAGAAGATGCTGTCTGGATGAAGACTTCTGCCGGCTTGGATGAAGATTTCGGCTCGCTTGGCTGAGGACTTCTGCTGCTTTGTTGAGGATGGATGTCGGGTCTTCAAAAACTGTAAGTGGATCTTCGGGGGTTAGTGTTAGGTTTTTTTATGGCTTTATCGGTGGGTTTTAATTTTCGATTAGGGGTTTGGGCTAAAAAAGAGCTAAATGCCCTTTTAAGGGCAATGCCCATACAATTGCCCTTTTCAGGGCAATGGAGAGCTTAGGGTTTTTACATAGGTTTTCATTTGGGGGGTTGGTTGTGTGGGTGGTGGGTTTTACTGTTGGGGGGGTATTTGTATTTTTTTTTACAGGTAAAAGAGCTGATTTCTTTGGGGCAATGCCCCGCAAAAGGCCCTTTTAAGGACCATTGATAGTTTATTGTAGGCTAGGGTTTTTTATTTTTTTGGGGGGGGCTTTTTTATTTTCATAGGGCTATTAGATTAGGTGTAATTAGTTTAAATATTTGATAATTTATTTTTTATTTTGTGTAACTTAGTTGTTATTTTTTTGTATCTTAGTCATTTTTTATAGTAGATTTAAATAATTTGAGTAGGGTTAGGTTTTTAAATATGTGATATAGTTAAGTTAATTTGTAGTTTAATGTAATTTTAGTATAATAGTTAGGGTAGGTTAATCAATAGTTTAATGTAATTTTAGTATAATAGTTAGGGTAGGTTAATTAATAGTTTAATGTAATTTTAGCATAATAGTTAGGGTAGGGTAATTAATAGTTTAATGTAATTTTAGCATAATAGCTAGGGAAGGTTAATTAATATAGTTTAATGTAATTGTAGGATAATAGTTAGGGTAGGTTAATTAGTAGTTTAATATATTTTATTTTAATTCTAAAGGCAAGTTTAAATTTATTATAAGATAGCGATGAGTATATATTTAATGTAAAGTTAGCGGGCTGTTAGGTTTAGGGGTTAATAGGTTAATTTAGTTTATGGCGATGTGGGGGGCTGGCGGTTTAAGGGTTAATAGGTTTAGTAAGTGGTAGTGATGTGGGAGGCCAGGGGTTTAGGGGTTAAGACATTTATTTAGTTGCAGTGGGTTCCAGGAGCGGCGGGATAGGGGTTAATACATTTATTTAGTTGTGGTGGGCTCCGGGAGCGGCGCAATAGGGGTTAATAACTTTATTTATTTAGTTGCAGCAATGTCGGGGAGCGGTGGGATAAGGGTTAATATATTTATTTAGCTGCGGGGGGCTCCGGGAGTGGCAGGATAGGGGTTAATAACATTATGTAGGTGGTGGTGGTGGCGGGGCGGCAGATTAGGGGTGTTTAGACTCGGGGTTTATGTTAGGGTATTAGGTGTAAACGTAACTTTTATTCTACCATAGAAATCAATGGGGTATCTGGCAGCATCAAACATGAACTTTCGTTGCTTTCAGACTCCCATTGATTCCTATGGCATCCGTAGCCTCCAGGGTGGCGGATTGAAAACCAGGTACGCTGGACCAGAATAGTGGCGAGCGTACCTGTTAGAAGTTTGATAACTTGCAAAAGTTGTCAGATATTGCCGAATTTGACCGGCGGATCATATGTTACGTCACAAATTTCAACATTTGCCGGTCTGTATGCTTTGATAAATAGGGCGAATAAGGCTCATCCCAATTACGCTGCTGAATTCCAGCATATTTGCGGTTGACGGCTTGATAAATAGACCTCCCTTCATCGACTACAGGGCCTTGAACAACATCACTATCAAATTCCTTTGATCACCGAACTCTATGACTCACTCCAGAATGCTCTCTTCTTCACCAAGCTGGACTTACGTGGGCCATACAATCTGATCCGTATCTTCCCAGGCCACAAATGAAAGACCGCCTTCAACACAAGACCAGTGCATTACGAATACCTTGTAATGCCCTTTGGGCAGTGTAATGCCCCTGCAGTCTTCCAGGCATTTGTCAACGATTTCTTCTGTGACCTCCTCAATCGCACTGTCATTGTCTACCTGGATGACATCCTTATTTTTTCTTCCCCTCTGGAGGAGCATCATAAGCACATGAGACAAGTACTTCAACTTCTCAGAGATAATTCCTTGGTGGCCAAACTAGAAAAATGTGTTTGACCAAGTTCAGATCCAGTTCCTTGGTTATGTCATCTCGAAAGAAGGTTTTGCCATGGATCCTGCTAAACTCACCACAGTTTTAGAATGACCTCAACCTACTTCATTAAAGGAATTACAGAGATTCTTGGGGTTCTCCAATTATTACCACAAGTTTATAAAGAATTTTTCTCAAACAGTCTGTCCTCTCACATAATTGACAAACTGGATCAAAGACTGTAAACATTGGTCCCCTGATGCCATATATGCCTTTACTTGTCTAAAAAAGTTTTCTGTTCTGCTCCTGTGCTCTGCCATCCTTATCCTGACCTACAGTTCACTTTAGAGGTTGATGCCTCTGAGATAGGGGCTGGAGCAGTTCTAACCCAAAGGGATCCTTTAACCTCCAAGTTGCACCCTGTAGCCTTTACTCCTGCTGAGAGGAATTACGATGTGGGAAATCTTGAACTCTTAGCCAATAAGATGGCCTTGACTGAATGATGTCATTGGTTAGAAGTCACCGCTGATCAATTTCTCACCAACCACAAGAATCTGACTTACCTAGAGACTGCTCATCGACTCAATCCTCAACAGGCCAAATGGGCCTTGTTCTTTTCCTGTTTTAACTTTGTGGTCTCTTATCTTGCTGGGACCAAAAACAAGAAGGCTGACCTCATTTCCCATCAGTTTCCACACTCAAGTGATTCTTCTGAAGCTCCTATTGAACACATCATACCTCCCTCCTGTGTGGTTGCTCAACTGAATACCACAATTCTTCAAAGACTGCAATATGCCCAGTCTAGTAAACCTACTGATGCTCCCGTGGCTTCCAATATCTTTTTTGTACCTCTGAACCTGTCCTGGGCTCATGATAGTAAACTCTCAGGACACCCTGGTTTAACAATGACTTTTAAAGCACAAGAATGGTGGCCTACTATGAAGTCTGATGCTCAAGATTATGTGAAAGCCTGCACAACTTGTGCTGCCAATAAATCTCCCCGATCCTTGCCTCCCGGCTTGCTCCAAACATTGTCCATTCCCAAACAACCATGGACACACATAACAATGGATTTCACTGTGGACCCTCCTCCTTCTGACCACCATACAGTTATCTGGGTTGTGGTGGATCGCTTTTACGGACTGGCTCATTTTGTACCCCTAAAAAAACTGCCTTCTTCCCAAGAATTTTCGTCTCTTTTTCTCTTGCATGTGGTAAGACTTCATGGCATTCCTGTGAATATTGTTTGTGTCAGACATCCACAGTTCATCTCTACCTTTTGGAGAGCCTTCTGTAAGTTGATTGGAACCACTGTTTTCTTATCTTCTGGCTACCATCCTCAGACCAATGGACTAACAGAGAGTAAACCAGGATCTTGAAGCCTACCTTAGAGTCTTTGTCAACGCTTTCCATACCAACTGGTCTGAGTTGTTACCCCTAGCTGAGCTGGCAATAAACACTCATTGGCACTCTTAACTTGGATGTTCTCCATTTCAAGCCGGAGCAGGGTATCAAACTCATGTCTTCCCTCTTTCTGCTCAGTCCACTGGGGTTCCTGCTGCAGACCGTCACGTTACTGAACTCACCACTCATTGGCAACGTATTCACTCTCAGCTAGTTCAGCTGTCTCTAGATATAAAAAGTTTGCTGATCGGCATAGAGCTTCTGTACATGCCATCTCAGTAGGTGAACGTGTTTGGGTCTCTAATTGACATATTCATTTACGTAAACCCTGTTACAAATTGGGGCCAAGGTTTATCCTGAAAAGACTGTCTCATTTTCCCTACAAAGTGGCCTTGCCCAAAACCCTGCGCATACACACAGTCTTCCACATCTCACTACTCAAGCCTTATATCAACAATAGATATTCCCGGCTCCGAGCTCCTCCTCCTCTGCTCCTTGTCCGTGGTGACACTGAATATGAGGTTGCTAAGATTCTGGACTCAAGATACAGGCGCAGACAACTGCAGTATCTGGTACATTGGAAGGGTTACTCTGTAGCAGATCGTTCCTGTGTTCCTGCCCGTGATGTTCATGCTCCATCTTTGGTCTCCAAATACCATGCTGCTCATCCTTTGATGCCGACTTAGGTTCCTGGAGGTAACCCTTGAGAGGGGGGGCTATGTCGCATCACTCTAGCTGTTGCTAGGGACACAGAGCTTGCTGCTCATTGCCTACGGGGGAGTTGGCTCCTGTCTGCGTGCGGCGGCGATGTCATCACTGCATGCTCCCTCCCTTCCTGATGCCGGTCTGGATTCCTCCTGTGGCTCGAGCCCTTCAGATGTGTAAGTACTTCACTTACATTCACCTGTGCCCAAGTATAGGTATAGATGTTACTTTCTGTTCTCCTGGGTGTTATTGTTGCTATATGCTGACTGTTATATTGTTGCTGAACTCTGCTTGTCTGACCACTCTGCCTGTTTGCCCCTTAACTGCTGGATTGCTATACTTCTGCTGAACTCTGCTTGTCTGACCACTCTGCCTGTTTACCCCCTTAACTGCTGGATTGATTTACTGCTTCTGAACTCTGCCTGTCTGACTACTCTGCTTGTTTAACCCCTATTGCTCTGGACTGCCTTACTGTTTCCAAACCCTGCCTGCCTGACCATCCTAGTGGTTTACCTCTGGACTGCCTTGCTGTTGCCGAACCCTGCCTGACTTTTCTGGTGGTCTATCCCTGATTTCCTGCCTGTTACCACCGAGTACTTTCCTGCCTGTGGTGAGTGCCACTTACCTCATCTTGCAAACTTTCTCTGCTCTGGGATATTCCCTATCATTCCGGCTCGACGCTGGATAACAAGACTACTGGTCGAGTTCGGTCTGTTAGTGGAATATCCCACAAGCATTACACTATCACTTTTATGAAAGCGCTGGTATTATAAGTTGACAGCAATGTGAACTTGAGCTGCGTTTGCATTGCTGGGAATTATTGAGCTCATGAGAGGGCTCTTCTATAGGCTCACAGCATGAGAGCCTAGCGTAGTAAAGGGGGTAAGTCACGCAGCGATAAGCAACAAAGTGTTAATATATAGGCATATGACTATATACATAAATATTTATGTGTTAATATGTGTATATATATTTACAGGGAACACACAGTTCCCATAGAGAGTAATGTAAAGGCACTTTTCTTTTTTTTTTCTAACACCCTACAGCCGCCGACTTTATCCCCCAAAAGTTTCCTTTTTTTTAAATGCTACAAGGCCCTCAAGACACTTCACATTCTATTTAGTGAGATTAATTTACCTCACAACTCACACAATTATAGATGTTAATGGCAGGAACGCCCTCTTAGAAAATTGCAGAGAGTGACGGTGTAAGGAGGCTCAATGAATTTTTAATATCATCTGCGAAATCTGTTGGCGCTCTACAAATAACCGATAATAATAGTCTCACCTATACAGTAAAGCCCATCCACAACTTTAAAAGGATCAATGAATTCTGGCATTTATCTTATAACAGGGCTGTTGTGTATATTTAAAATCATGAGTGCTAGCCTTCTTGGATGTTTGAGATACACAGATCTTCTAGGCTATAAGCTCTGCTAAATTGACCAAATATAAAGTAATGATTTGCAAAAAATACCCCAACTATAAACTATCTTATATTTATATATGAAATAGAGCTCAAAGTCTCACAAAGGAACAAACAATAGACATTTTTTTTCCCAACCATTTACAATAAGGACTAAGTAATCTCAACATAAAGCACAAAGGCATTTTCTTTAAGTTATATGAATTTAGATTATTTATTTCTTCATGTAACCGTATTTACTACAAAAGAGCAGCCAACAAAATAATAGGGTAATCCGAGGGATCCCTCTAATATAGAGCTTGCCATTACAATCAAGTTTTGTCATACTGTGTATTGAGTTTTTCTTTATTAGACTAATCAATATGTTGCTTTGTGCTGGAAGTGATTGGTTGTTCTTATGGCCTCGTACTGCAGAATTTATTGCTCAATTCCAACAAATATGCTTATTTTCTCTTTGCCTTTCTTATACTTTGTGCAGTGAAGGTTTTTGTCACTTTTTTAGCCACCATAAGCTAAATGTATGTTGTTTACAACCACCAGCAGTTCACAATGCAAAATCAGCAATTTGAGGAAAGCTGATGAGTCCATCAGGAAAAAAACAGCTGGCTATGGGCAGGGTCACTGATTCTGTACTTTTTTTCATCCAAGGATTTTCAATACATGCTGCATAACACAGAATGTAAAATCTCCAGGGAGTCAATGTAAATATGTTTTAGAAACTAAAACTAATGTACTAATGTAAGCATATCCCTAAACAGAATCATTATGTTTAATATTTTGTTCTTTATAGGCTATGTCTAGAGGGTAAGGTAACAGGTTTGGCAGATTTTATTTCTAAAAATGTGGGCCAAATTATTCTCATCACTGAAATTATAGATTGAAAAAACAAACAGAGTAACTGATTCTGAATTATATATATATATATATATATATATATATATATATATATATATATATATATATATATATATATTATAATATTCATAATCAGTTGCTATATATATATATATATATATATATATATATATATATATATATGTGTATATCTATATAAGAGTGTGACAAACAATTAGACTAAACTGTGAAGTTGGATGCTAGCAATGATGGTAAGAGCTTAAGAGGAAATATTTGATAAATTAAATTGACCTATCAGTTGTGTTTGTATTTTTAAAGTTTTAAGACACTTAGGAAAACAGAGTTTAAAATTAATGGTAAATTCAAAACCTCCCACATTACTGCGATGGTAGAGACCTCCTGCTTGCAGAATATTGTATTAAAAGGTACAGGGCTACAACCTACAAATAACATGTGCACAGTTGTGATCTTAATTATCCCCTTAAAAGCACCCAAAGTGCACTGATGTAATCTTAGCCAATCTTGTACAAGCACTTAAAGTACACTGTGGGATCAAATTGACTTCTTTGACTATGCAACTAAATTTTTAGAACAGAATGAGCAATAGATATAGCTATCTGGATTTCAGCTAAGCATATAACACTGGCACACAAAACAAACTAATTTATAAAATATATTGAGTTGGTCTAGACTCAAGAATTGTGAAGTGGGTAATATTCTTGAAAGCATTCAGCAGAGAAGGCAGTTACTAGTGGTGTTCTTCAAGGGTCAGTTCTGGACCTATTATGATACATATGGTATAACGATAAAGGGGAAAATATGTTGGTTTACAGATGATAGAATTATACAATTATTTGTAATAGAGTTGATATGAGGGGTGAATCAAATGAGATGTGATATGAAAAAATTGTAGTATTGGACATATGAGTTGGGTCTATAGTTCAACATCACAAAGTGTAAAATGCAGATAGGAAATAAAAATCAAAAGGTTAATTATAGACTAAATGTCATTTTACTGACTGTTATAAAGGAGACACAGAAGAACAGGATTTGGGACAAATTATTTTGGTTGGTCTGAAATTGATTAAAAAATGTAGTATTATAGCAAGTAAGAAAAGTAAAATATTTAGTTGTATAGGTAGAAATATTTTCAGAAATACTGGGTTTCTTATACCACTTTACAGATCATCTTAAGTATTGTATAGACCTCTAGAGGCCACATCTCCAGAAGGACAAATCTGCTCAAATTATGGCAAACGGTACAAAGTCTTAAACATAAAACTCTCAAAGAAAGACTGCATAACCTAAATATATATAGCTAAAAGAGAGAGCTGATATAATAGAAAAATTTGAGTATATTAACTCCTTAATGACCGAGGACGTGCAGGGTATGTCCTAAAAAAAAAAGGCAGTTAACGCCTGAGAACGTACCCTGCACGTCCTCGGTGTGGAAAGCAGCTGGAAGCGATCCTGCTCGCTTCCAGCTGCTTTCCGGTTATTGCAGTGATGCCTCGATATGGAGGCATCCTGCAATAACCTCACATGGCCATCCGATGCAGAGAGAGCCACTCTGTGGCCCTCTCTGCACCGGACATCGATGGCCGGTTTCGTTGGTGGGTGGGAGCCGACTTGGGAGGTGGGTGGGCGGCCATCGGTGTGCCGCGTGACGTCAAGGGGGGCGGGATCAGGGGCGGGATCGTCGGGGGCGCGCACGCGTGCACAGAGGGTGGCGGGCGGGCGCTTGCTCGGGGCGGGAGCAGGTGGGAACCGCTACACTACGGAAAATGTTTTAATAAATGTGGCCTAATCTTGTTTGTGCAAAAGCACAAAAAGTGATCATGGAGGGGTGGGGGGTTGGTTTTGTGTGGGGGGAAGCTACACTACAGAAACGTTTTAACAAATGTAAAAAAAAAAACAATTTTTTCTTCTAAACTGGGTACTGGCAGACAGCTGCCAGTACCCAAGATGGCGCCCATTAAGTTAGAGTGGGAGGGTTATAGAGCTGTTTGGGGGGGATCAGTGAGGTTGGGGTCTAAGGGGGGATCGTACACATCAGCATATGTAAATATGCTTCTGTTTTTTTTTTTAAAAAAGGGCCAAATACCTTTTATTTTAGTACTGGCAGAGTTTCTGCCAGTACTTAAGATGGCGGGGACAATTGTGGGGTGGGGGAGGGAAGAGAGCTGTTTGGGAGGGATCAGGGGGTCTGATGTTTCAGGTGGGAGGCTGAGCTCTACACTAAATCTAATATTAACCCTGCAAGCTCCCTACAAGCTACCTAATTAACCCCTTCACTGCTAGCCATAATACACGTGTGATGCGCAGCAGCATTTAGCGGCCTTCTAAATACCAAAAAGCAATGCCAAAGCCATATATGTCTGCTATTTCTGAACAAAGGGGATCCCAGAGAAGCATTTACAACCATTTGTGCCATAACTGCACAAGCTGTTTGTAAATGATTTCAGTGAGAAACCTAAAATTGTGAAAAATGTAACGTTTTTTTTTATTTGATCGCATTTGGCGGTGAAATGGTGGCATGAAATATACCAAAATGGGCCTAGATCAATACTTGGGGTTGTCTACTACACTACACTAAAGCTAAAATTACCCCATAAAGCTCCCTACATGCTCCCTAATTAACCCCTACACTGCTGGGCATAATACACGTGGTGGTGCGCAGTGGCATTTAGTGGCATTCTAATTACCAAAAAGCAACACCAAAGCCATATAAGTCTGCTATTTATGAACAAAGGGGATCCCAGAGAAGAATTTACAACCATTTGTGCCATAATTGCACAAGCTGTTTGTAAATAATTTCAGTGAGAAACCTAAAGTTTGTGAAAAAATTTGTGAAAAAGTGAACGATTTTTTTTTATTTGATCGCATTTGGCAGTGAAATGGTGGCATGAAATATACCAAAATGGGCCTAGATCAATACTTTGGGTTGTCTACTAAAAAAAATATATACATGTCAATGAATATTCAGAGATTCCTAAAAGATATCAGTGTTCTAATGTAACTAGCGCTAATTTTGAAAAAAAAAAATGGTTTGGAAATAGCAAAGTGCTACTTGTATTTATGGCCCTATAACTTGCAAAAAAAGCAAAGAACATGTAAACATTGGGTATTTCTAAACTCAGGACAAAATTTAGAAACCATTTAGCATAGGTGTTTTTTGGTGGTTGTAGATATGTAACAGATTTTGGGGGTCAAAGTTAGAAAAAGTGTTTATTTTTTTTAATTTTTCCTCATATTTTATAATTTTTTTATAGTAAATTATAAGATATGATGAAAATAATGGTATCTTTAGAAAGTCCATTTAATGGCGAGAAAAACGGTATATAATATGTGTGGGTACAGTAAATGAGTAAGAGGAAAATTACAGCTAAACACAAACACCACAAAAATGTAAAAATAGCCTTGGTCCCAAACGGACAGAAAATGGAAAAGTGCTGTGGTCATTAAGGGGTTAAGGAGCTTAAAGGCACAGTTTACCCAAAAATTTCCTCCCCTTTAATTTGTTCCCAATGATCCATTTTACCTGCTGGAAGGAATTAAATTGTCTACAAGTAGCTCCTTTAACTTTCATTTGGAATAGCTAATTTAGAACCTATGTTAAAAGTTTCTATACTTAAAGGGACACTGAACCCAAAAACTTTCTTTGAAGATTCAGATAGAGCATGCAATTTTTTAAAAAAAAATCTTATTTATTAAGGGGTCCACACATATTTTACAAAATAATATTGATACATAAAGAAAATATGATCCACAAATAATTAAATCACATCTCGAATAAACTTTTCTTCAGGTATTCCAGATATGGCTCCCTTTTTTGTCTATTATGTTACCAATATTTACATCATATATAACAAAATTAACATGATATAGGAAGCCTAGGTCAGTTTTTACCATCATTACTTGAAAAGCTTCACAAACATTTCTATTACATCATATTTAATACACTCAGGATTAATGTATATGCTTTAATAACTTAAAAAATAATAAGTATTACTTAACTAAACATCTTACAGTCTACAAAAGTTTCATTGAGATATTTCAGCAAAATCTATCTTTGTTCAAAGGATTACTCTTTCTCAGGGATTGGAAACTTGTGATTTTTTGAACAAACATTAATCTATTCTATCCACCTGAGCTATAACCTAATCCAGGTATTGAAGATGTGTTTTTTTTTATAAACCTGAATAGTAACTGGAGTGCCATGTCCCACCTCCCCCCCCCCTCCCAGAGGGGAAAAAAAAGGAAAGGGGATTTACCTTACCAGATGCCTAATAATACTATTTCTGTGTTTCTGAAATGAAAAATCAAATGGTCAATCTCTCTAGGAGAGAATACCTTTATAAATGTTGACCATTTAAAAGCTGCTCAATAATACATTGCTTTTTGAGATAATTTTTGATTTCTGAAATACCAGGAGTGAAACTAGCTTTCCATCTCTTAAGAATTAAGTTTCTGGATGCCAATATTACTAAATGTATTATTGTGGTGTTTCCTACTGTTGGGTTTTTGTCCATAAGGAAAATTATTTCATTTAAAGAGAATAAACAAGGGGTGAATTTGAGTGTATTAAATAACCAATACTCCATTTTTTTCCAAATTGGAAGATTGTGGGGCATGAACAGACCATGTGGATTAAATTTGCAGCAGATAAATTGCATTTTGGACATTTATTAAAATTTGGATTATGCCATTTGTAACCCTTTTCCGGGGTATAGTAAGTCTGGTATATTAATTTCAGATGGGACTCTCTCCAATTTATGGAGAGTGAGGCATGGGAAAGATAGAGATTGCTTTATACATTCAGGATAATTAATAATTTCAGGGGTAAAGTTTGCCCATTTTTGAACAGTGTTAGTTAGATTCAAATCTCCTGTTCGAGAAACAAGGTAATCATACCAAATAGAGATAGGTAGGAAACCATTTTTGGCCAAAACTGGCCAGTTTTCAAGCTTGCCCCATGACCAATTCCACAAAAAATGTATTGACTATCTGTGATTCGTAGTGTCTGGACTGAAGATACTGTTTTAATTCTTTGAATGATTTAATATTTTGTGCAGTTTTATTTAAAAATTGTGATATAAAGTAAAGGCCTTTTTTTGTGCCAGTTATGGAGTACTATAGATTGAGTGCCTTGTTGGTACTCTGGATTACCCAAAAAAGTCTGGTATCTGGGTATATTCATATCGGTCTTTACGAGAGTTCCAATTTTTTCCAAGCCTGGATTACAGTGTAGATTGATTTAAATAGTTTCACCTGCTTAGGGATTAAATTGAGAGGAGAATGAATCAGAATAATGGGAGAAAATGGGTATGTCATACTAAATTCTAGGGTGTTATCTGTAAAAAAGTCTAGATCCATGATCCAGTCTATAACAATACGCCCAAGAAAAAACAGATTGTAAATGTGGAGATCAGGAAGGGCAAAGCCTGATAAATATTTGGGTAAAGATAGCTTTTGAATATATAATCTGGACCTTTTATTCTACCAAATGAACTGACAAATTGCAATATTAAGATTTTTAATATCCTTACTTTTTAAGAGAACTGGAAGATTTTGTAGGATATACAATATTTTAGGCAAAAGCACCATCTTAAATAAGGCAATACGACCTGATATAGAAAGAGGAAGATTTTGTCAGTTCTTCATATACATTTTAATTTGAGAAAAAATTGGGGGAATATTTAGAGAGTACCAGTTTTGGGGATCGGAGGATATAGTGACCCCCAAATATCTGAAAGAGTCTAAAACTATCCTAAAAGGATTCCTAAAAGGAATCCTTTAGTTTTCTAAGCCAGAGTAACTCTGATTTTGTAGTATTGATTTTATATCCCGAAAATTGACTGAATAATTCGATCAGTTTAATAAGCTTTGGAATATTCAATGTGGTGTTGGATACATAAATTAGCAGATCATCGGCATACAATGTCAACTTCACCTCCCTTTTCCCTATTTTTATACCATCTATCTGTTGTCTGATTTTAATAGATAATGGTTTGATTGCAGTATCGAAAAGTAGAGGAGATAGAGGGCATCCTTGTCAAGCATGATAGTGCAAGATTAATAATTAGACAGGTAGATGATTATGTGTATATTTTTTTAATCAGCATTAGAAAATTGTTTCTAAACCTGAACCGATACAAAGTATCTATTAAATGATCATGATGTACAAAATCAAGTGCATTTTCAGCATCTATGGCCAAAATTGCGACGTCAGTCTGATCTTCAACTTTACCTTTATCAGAATTTTTAAAATAGTCGAAGTAAGAGGAGTTCTTTAATCTTTACAGCAGAGTTGTGTTTATGAAGGAAACCAGCTTGGTCCTTATGAATGATCCCTGCTAAACCTTCTTGGAGTCTTTTAGCAAGATTGAAAATGAATAATTTATAGTATGTGTTTAATAAAGCTAATGGCCATTAAGACTCTTTTTTGAGAGGATCTTTCCCTTGTTTAATGATAAGAGTTGTCTGTGATGCCTTGAAATTTAAGGGGATCCAAGTTTCTTCTATGTAATAAGAATTGAATAACTTTGT
The DNA here is from genome assembly GCF_027579735.1 of Bombina bombina. Taxonomy (NCBI): domain Eukaryota; kingdom Metazoa; phylum Chordata; class Amphibia; order Anura; family Bombinatoridae; genus Bombina; species Bombina bombina. The sequence continues at coordinate 967,896,048 of NC_069504.1, read as the reverse complement.
TAGATGCGCCACAATGGAGGGGACAAGTATCTTGTAAACTTCATTTGATAATGCGTCAGGACCAGGGGCTTTATCTGATTTTAAACTTTGTATAGCTTGTGTGACTTCTAATTGTGAGATGGGGGAGTTAATAGTAAGATTAAAATCATTACTAATGGCTGGAATTGTAGTGTTCTTCCAGAATTTTTCATTGCTGCTTTTACCGAGTTGCTAAGAGAATATTTTTTTTTATAATAATCATAAAAAAGTTTCTGAAATTTCTCTGGGTGTAAAAAACTTTTTCCCATTATCTTGTATCGATTCAATCAGTGAGGACTTTTTGCTATTTTTCACAAGGTTTGATGGTAATTTAACAGATTTATTGCCATATTTATATAGCCTTGCATGATATCTTAAATTTGCTTGAGTTTCATCCCTAAATATCTCCCCCCAATTCTCCTCAGAGGGAAGGACTAAGTACCGATTGTATTTATCACTGCAGCTGGGACCTCTTTTTCTCTAGCCCTATTCCCCTTTTTAAGCCTTGCGGCATATGCTATGATCTCCCCTCTGAGTACCACTTTTGCAGCTTCCATAGCATTGAGGAATTGGCTACCGAGCCTACGTTGAAATGAAAATATTCATCCTGTTTTAATTTTAGCCAGTTTCTAAATTTGGGATTTTAATTCAAATATGTTGGGAAGATAAAACGTGCCGCTCACGCAGAAGAATTATCAGTTGGAATATCTAGTAATACAGGGGCGTAATCTGAAATGCAAATTGGTGAAATTGTAGATTTTCCCCCCTCCTATACAGAATGTTGCTTATCAAAATAAGATCAATCCTTGAAAAAGGTTTAAAGGATCTAGAATAACATGTAAAATCTCGAACATCAGGATGGTGTGACCTCTAGATATCTCTAACTATGAGATTTTTGAAAATAGTGTTAAACATTTTAGATTCTAAATGATCTCTTTTTGTTTTCTTTTGATGGATACCTCCTCTTAACCTGTCCAAGGGATGTCGAGGGGACATATTAAAGTCCCCTGCTACAATCAAGTGGCCTTCCACAGCCTGTAGGATCTTAGCTTGGAGAGAGTCCCAAAATTTTGGATCCATGACATTTGGGGCACAAAGATTACAAAACATAAAAATTGATTTTGCTATCTTCAGTTTAAGAATCAGAAATCGGCTATCCGTGTCAATTATTGTAAGTAATGTTTCGTAGGATAACTTTTTTCCCAGCAGTATTGCAACCCCTTTTTTTTCTGTTTATACTAGAAGTGGCGAAAACCTGTCCTACCCAGGAGGTTTTTAATTTCATGGATTCCTCTAAATTTAGATGTGTTTCCTGGATCCTGTTCAGTTTCTCTAAAAGAGATATAAATGTTTTGCATTTTATTGGTGACATAATGCCACCAACATTCCATAAAGTCAGCCTGAGAAAATTGTCTCTAGACATTTATTTTTCTTCAAAAAAACAGAATGTAAAGGGAAAAAGGGCAAAGAAAGATAAAAGTCTCCTAGGGGAGGGGGGGGGGGAGAAAAAAGATAAAATTCGAGGCATAGTAAAAAAAAAAATCTGAGCATCTGCAATCAACGAGATCCATAATTAAGCCAGTTATAGAGCTTAGCATTGTACAGTGCATAAAACATCTCAATTCAACTAACTTCTAGCTTATTTAACCTCTTTATCAGCAAGATTTTGGATTCATTGTAAAATATTGGTTGATTTTTGCAAAAGTATTGTAAGAATAGTACATTGTCCTGAAAATTTAGAAATTTGCCGATAATGGGCCTAGATTTAGCAAGATTTTTGGAAGTCTCCGAGAGTCTCTCCCACCTGTGGACTCTCTCAATTGTGAAAGATAACAAAGATGGAGGGATGTTAAGTAATTGTGGAAGAGTGTGTGACACAAATTTCATCAAATCTTCCTGCTGAGTAGATTCTGGGACCCCGATAATTCTGACGCTATTTCTTCTCAATCTATATTCTAGGTCTTCTAACTTATTCTGAAGTTTGACTAGCTCAGTATAATTACTCTCAATGTTAGAGACATGTGAGTCAGTCACACCTTCCAGATCTGAGATTCTCTGTTCAGTCTCCTGTATTCTTTTATAATATTTTCAGGGAGAGAATATCATGTTTAATTTCAGCTCTGAGTGAGTCAAATTTAGAAGTAAGGGCATCTATTATATTGGAGACTAAAGACTGATATTCCTGAGTAGTCATGTACTGGGAAGTATTAGTTACAGTGGTTTTGGGGGGAACTTCCACTAGGGCCTCTACCAGGTTCTTGTTTCTCTATTCCCTTTGCCTAGATTTCATGCCTGGATGAGAATTAATTGTGCAGGAGAGTGAAGTGAGGAATTTATCCATAAAAAAATAGAGAAAAGAGAGCCGCAGTCTCTATGAGGAGAAAATGTATCCAAAGGTGATAAAAGGAAGGGAACGGGAGGACAGTGCAGAGGGGGAGGGGGGGGGGAAGAGACCAAAAAGTGTATTTAAGTGAATAATTAAAGTGATTTTGTGAGAGAAAAAGACCAGAAAATGGCACAAAAGCACTGGGCTGGGCTGAGCTGAGCAGCTAAACCACTGTGTAGGTGACCCTATAGATATCAGCTGTTTAGCCTCCAAGACCCACCTGCTAGAGACTTTTAGAATTGTTAACTAGACCCACAAATCAGGAAGATTTAATATTGAGAGAAGCCCCCAAAGATAAACATGACCTTTTATGGTTCAATATGCTATTCAAAAGAGATAACTAGCCCAATTATGACTCAATTAGGCAACTCGATAAAGAGTTAAGTGTAAATATTGTCCTAAATATAATCTCCTGTTGTGTTTATGCTCTTTCAAAAAACAAATTGTTAATTATTTGATTAATGTAGAATCAAAATCATTTAGGAAGCTTGAACATTTGATTCTTCTAACACAATAGCAGTACAAGCTAAAATTCTTTAGAGTGTAAAAAATAGGTATGTTGCAAATACATTAATAATAGCAGTACTCTTATGTATCTGCAAGCTGCCCAGGATGCTAAATAGAGACAAAAACTTTACTAAACCAATAATCAGAATAAAGAGACTATATTTTCGACTAAGGTTTGGTAAACTTGCTTAAAGATATATACATTGTGGACCAAAGTGATATATGCGATTAGACTTATCAATAAGCTTTTCAATAATCTTCTATGTATTTTAAACATAATGTTAGACTTAAGCTTAAACCCATGATTAACAATTTATACCTGGGTTCGCTGTAAACTGTCATAGAAAACCTATTGCCAAAATTTTTCTTTGCTTCTGATAAATGCATCTTATATCTTATTTAAACACACAGAAAACAATAAACCTTCTATGACATGAGATGGTATTTGAAGATATGTCAAAGTCAACAATCAGGGTTTTACAGCAAAAAAGAGGAAAAAAAAACACATTTAGAATATGCTATGTAGACCAATTATAATCGGTTAAGACGTCTGAAAGCTTATGGCAACCGCCATACAGAGTCAATCCTGACTTTTTTTTCCTGACTTTTTGTTAGTATGCACCTGTTGAGACAATTAGATACTTATTCTTATGCAAAAGAAGGGTCGATGTGTAATGTTTAGCTTAATGTTCTGTAAAGGATATCCCTGAATAAACAGTTGCCAAAATTTAAATCTCCCCAAACTGTGACTTTGGTTCCTGAGCCAGTTTCATTAATTTAGCTTAAAGTTTATACGGGGTCAAAATCATGGAAAAAGAGATTTTTTTCTCACTTTAAGGTTTAACAAGTTTTTACTTCTATTTTTTTCTTTCTTCCAATTTTTTTCCCCTTTTCTTTTCTCTTAAATAACCCAGATATTTTCTTCCAGACTCCCTATACTTCAGGTTTGAGAATAAATTATATAAAAAAAAAAGAAAATTGGAAGTCTCCATTTAAATAGTAAACTATGCTGACGAAAAAAAAAAAAAGGAGGATAGGGGTAGGCTTATGACCAGTCATTTTTATTTGAACCACAGTATAAGTATATCACACTTACCGCTCAGATCTAAAGGCCCTCCAATGAAATAGAGCTTACTTTATTCAATCTTTCTGTGGTGATTGTTTAGCTTGGTCGATGTCCAGGATAACTGTTGGAAAATAGCTATCACCCCCCTCACGCAGCACCTGTGGGAGGGAGGGACTACCAATAAGTAAGCAGGGTGACAGACCTCAGGTAGTACCTGGACTGCTCTTTAAGACTTGGCTATAGACCCCCCTCTCACAGCACCAGTGGGAAGGGGGGACTGCCAACCTGCAGATCAGGTGTTAAGGCTCCGGTGATAGAAGAACGGCTTGCCGGGAGTTGGTCATCAACCACCCTTACACAACATCGGTGGGAGGGACTACAAAGGTGTAAGGGTAATGCTGCAACTCAGGTAGCAGAGAAATAGCAATTTGAGAATTAGGCTATCTACCCCCCTCACACAGCACCGGTGGGAGGGGGGACTGCCAACAATGTAAATGATGCCTTCGGGTGCACTATCCACAAGCTGGATTCACAGGGCTCCAAGACTCAGCTTCAAAGCATGATCGAAAAGTGCACTGCAGGGGTCCCTCAGAGCACTGCCCGGCTCTACTGCAAACTTTTTACCCAGGTCACTTGGGCGTCCGGCGGGAGTAAACTGCCAGTGGCTCAGCTGCAGGGATCTGGACGCTTGCACTGCGTGATTTTTTTTTTACATTTTTTTTATTTATCAGTTTTTTCAACAGATAACAATAGCCACAAATAAACTTTTTTGGGAGACGCAGCTCCCATAACACCAGCAAATTAGTAGAGGCACAGTGGTTTTATCACACCTATAACAAAATCAGAGAAATTAAACCACAAAATAAGCATATATTCCACAAAGAAAAAAAATATTTGGTGGAGACACAGCTCCCATATCGACAATGATTTAAGGGAGACGCCGCTCCCACTTCGTCCCTATATTCATTATAGAGACGTCTACTTAGAATTCGAATAAATATAACAAAAACAGAACAAAACAAAACAAGACAAGAAAAAAAAAAGAAAAAAAAAAAAAGGATTTTCTCTCTCTCCCCCACAACCTCCCCCCACCTCCACTACACGGCCCCCGCCCAACACTCCCCACCGGACCGCTCCAACCAGCTGTGCGGAAAGACATTCAACAATGTCAATTCCGCAAAACTTGCAGATGATAGGAAGGGGGAAAGAATTGACCTTTGCAACGAGATAGGATAAGATAATATAACAGGGGACCACTTCCATAGAAATTTCTGAATTTTTTTCTCTGCAGCCTCATAAAGATGGTATGACTCAAATACCAGTTGATTTTGTAAAACTTTAAACACCATTGTTAGACTAGGCGCCCTCTTAGCTTTCCAATTTATCAATATACAGTGCCTCATTGCTAATATAATTGTATTTAAACTATTTATGGTATTATGATTAATAAACTTATTTGGCGAGAAAACAAAAAATATATCTATCGCGGCTAACGCTATTGTTACTTTATATAGTTTATTAAACCAAAAAATGATTTTCACCCACAATTGTCTAACTTTCGGACATGTCCAAAACATGTGAAGTAAATCTGCCTTAGCGTGCGCACATCGTGGACATAAATTAGTTAGCAAAGGATAGAATCTGGATATTTTCCATGGTGAAAGATAGAAGTTATTAATCAATTTCATATGAGATTCTTTCCAAGCTGTTGGTACTTTACACTTATATAATGAGTCAAAACTCTGACTAACTGTTTCATGCTCCACTGAAGGAGTTATAAGCGCCCATGAATTGTATAACTTCTCTTTAATGAGCTGACTCTGTTTACTCAACAAAATATCATAAATCAGAGAAATTGCGAGTCTCCTGCACTAAATTTTTGTATACACAGCTTAATATCCGCCCATCCTGTTGTGAACGGGACACACCACTTCTGCGTTGTAATAAAATGACGAATTTGAAAGTAACCAAATAGATCAGACCTAAGAATCCCGAATTTACTAAAAATATCTTCTGCAGAGACCATTTGATAGTTTTCTTCAAGTAGTTGTTTTATATATTGCAAACCTTTTCCATCCCAGTCTTTGAATATTTTATGATATAACCCCGGGAGAAAGCTCGGATTACCTATAATAGGAAGAAACTCAGAAAAAGAGAAATCTAAATCTAAAATAGTACACAATTTATGCCAAGCATATACAATATTTTTGATAGAAATGAGACAGCTGACGTTCTGTGGCAGCTTCTGTATTGGAGAATGTATAATAGCTTTTAAGGAAAACGGAGCAATTAAAAAAGTTTCCACTTCTTCAGAGGATACTATACTGGATCCTGCAATCCAATCTATCGCTATTTTAACCAAAGCAGCTAAGTTATAAAACTTGAGATTGGGCAGCGCTAGTCCTGCTACATCTACCTTTTGCATTAATTTTTCCAATGCAATACGAGGCTTTTTATTATTCCAAATACATTTGGAAAAGAGGGAGTTTATTAGTTTCAAATCTTTATTTAGAATAAATAACGGAAGATTCTGTAATGGATACAATAAGCGAGGAAAGATAATAGATTTAATCAGGTTAACGTGCGCTGTCAGTGAAAGTGGAAATGCTGCCCACAGATGTAAATCTGACCTGATTTTTTTAAAGAGTGGCTCATAATTAGTTTTATACCAGAGGCTGGGATTTTTATGCAAAACTAGACCTAGATACTTAATGGCATCCACTTGTTTAAAGGGACTATTAAGTCCTACTGTCTGAATATTGTTTAAGCACATTAATTCACTCTTTTCCAAATTTATCCTATACCCTGAAAAAGAGCTAAAGAGTTCCAATGTTTGAAGGATCACTGGGATAGCTTGTTGTGTCTTAGTCAAGAATAGCAATACATCATCCGCATAAAGCAGCGTTTTGAGAAACTGAGTGCCAACCGAAACTCCAGCTAAGATTTCTCTAAAACGACTTGCTAGCGGTTCCAAAGCAATATTAAAGAGTAACGGGGACAGGGGACACCCCTGTCTTGTTCCTCTATATAATATTATTTTCGGGGATAGAGCCCCATTGATCAAAATAAAAGATATGGGATTATGATATATTCTACAGATAAATTGCATAAATTCCCCTTTAAACCCGAACGCCCGACATAAATACTCCCATACAATCGAGTCAAATGCTTTGACCGCATCCAAAGAGAGGATAGCAACATCCTGCCATAATGGAACCTGTTTATCCTTATCTATATTCCACCCATAGTCAAAAAAGTTAACCAATTTACGAATAATTTTTAGATGGATTTCTGCCTACCATAAATCCAGTTTGATCTGGGTGAATAATTTTGTGCAGACAGGTAGATAGTCTAGAAGCAATAATGGCCATTAATATTTTATAATCTATATTTAAGACTGAGATTGGCCTGTAAGATGCTGGATCTCCTGCATTTTTATCCTTTTTTTTAAAAAGTAAGATATTTGCTGCCGAAAAACAGCTAGAGATAGGGCACTGTGTACAAAAATAAAAATTAAAAAGTTTTCCTAGTATTACAAGTATCTCTTTATTTAGACATCTGTAAAACTCCGCAGGGAATCCATCGGGACCTGCTGCTTTATTCAGCTTTGTATTATCTATTGCTTTGCTGATTTCTTCTAAGGAGACTGGGGCATTAATTAGAGTTAGATCATCACCGGATATTTTAGGTACCTTTATCATTTTCCAAAACAGCTCTTGCTTCACATTATCTGTTTCAATTTCATTGTAGCGTTGTTGGTAATAAATATGGAAAGTTTCTATAATTCCCTTAGTCTCAGTAACTCTGCCTTGATCAGATTGAATAGATAAAATAAAAATTTTCTTTTTTCTCGCTTTAGTAAGTCTAGCCAAATATTTTGCGAAGCAACCATGCACTCCTCTAAAATGTAAATTAATCTTTGCCTCTTCTTCGACTAATTTTTGTTTTAAAAAGAGGTCTCTTTCCTTTCTATTATCTAAATATTTCCCCCAATTAGCCGCTATCGGATTTGCGCAATATTTTCTATAAGAGTTCTTAACTTGGTTTATAATTTGAAACTCCCTTGCTCTATTCTTTTTCTTCCTTATACTTACATATGCTTGGATCTCTCCCCACATAACTGCTTTAAAAGCTTCCCAAAATGTTTCTGGTTTACACGAATAACTTAGATTCTCGTTATAATACTGCTGCCACGAAGTTTTCAAAAAATTAACAAATTTAGGATTAGCACATAGGTGGCGGGGAAAAACAAACCCAGATGTTTTACCCCTTTCTTTATTACCGAAAGGGAAAGACAATGAAATAATAGCATGATCTGATACACAGATATCCCCCATTGCACTCTCTAAATCTTGCAAGAGTAGTATTTCCGATATTAAGAAGAAATCTATTCTAGAAAAAGTGTGATGTGCTTTCGATTCACATGAAAATGACACCACATCTGGATTTTTAAACTGCCATATATCCACTAGCTTCAACTTTGTACAAAATTGTCTTAAATATTTAGCATTCCTATTATGACCCATTGTATTCTTTTTTGAGAGTCTATCTAACTCTGGATAAAAGGTTGCATTAAAATCCCCTCCCACAATCAGGTTCTTTGAAACGTATGGAAATAACTTCAGTTTCATTCATTCACAGAAGTCAACCGAGAATTCATTTGGAGCATATAGATTACAAATAACCAATTTCAAGTTTTTCAGTTGTATCTGGAGGAGAATGAATCTGGCTGCTGGGTCAATTTCTATATTAACTAATTTATAATCTAATTCTTTATGAAGAAGAATAACAACCCCACATTTTCTAGCAGATCCAGAGGTAGAGACAACTTCCCCCACCCATTTTATTTTTAATTTTGCTGCTTCTAGTATATTAAGATGGGTCTCCTGAAGAAGTACCACATCAGGTTTATGAGCAGCTAGGGTTTTAATGACTAATTTACGTTTAACAGGGGAAGTTAACCCCCCTACATTCCACGAAAGGACTTTAATTCCCTCCCCCATCCATCATTAAAACCAATATAGCGCAGCCCAAGGGGGGGGGGGGGGGCAGGTCCATAGGAAGAGAGGAAGGGGAGAGCGAAGAGAGGCGAGGGAGAGAAAGAGGAAAAAAAAATATATATATATATAATACACCATAATACATAAAACACTATAAACAACTTCACCCCATCTATTGATATAGGATACCTAATCATTAAAAAGGGAATCAATATGGCACAGACTCTTCTTCATCTGTAATTTAAGCGTTACCCTGACTCTATGAATTTTTTAACATCTGTCACCTTATCAAAGTGATATTTAGAGCCTTTGTCTTCTACAATTATACGTGCTGGATAAACCAGACAAGCTTTTACCCCTTTATTTATCAGTTGCGTACAATAAGGGGCAATTAATTTTCTTTTGGAGGACGTCTCGAAGGAGAAGTCCTGGAACAACAAAATCCTGTTTTCCCCAAAAATAGGAGGATCATTTTTTTTAAACAATTTCAGTATTTCAATTTTATCTTGAAATTTTAATAATTTGAAAACACAGATTCTGTTCCTTGGGACTCCATCCATACTAGATTTCTTTGGGCCCACCCTATGCGCTCTCTCTATCACCAGAGGTAACAACTGAGGGGACATCCCTAAAGCTTGTGGTAACGTGATTGACGTAAATTTCATTAAATCCTCATACTCTGGTATTTCTGGAAGGCCCACTATCCTGATATTGTTACGCCTGGAGCGATCCTCAAGATCCTCCAGGCGTATCTGCATATTTTTAATTTTAGATTCTTGTTTCTGAATTAGATCTTCATGTATGTGAGAGATATCTTCTATTTCAGAGATTCTAGTTTCAGCCTCTGTTCTTTTATCTTTTGTTTTTACAGGCATTTTGGGTGACTTATAGTTCACCTGAGTGATAAATCTTTCCATTAAGTATAAACCAAAAAAAAGTGCACATTAAAGTGAAGACCCACAAAAGACCACAAAAAAATCGCCTGTGATTGGCAATCTCAAAAAACCCCAAAAAATGGCAAACAATAGCCTATAGGCGGCTATCTCAAAAATCCCCCTCTCCCTCTTTTTTTTTTTCCTTTTCTTTTTCCTTTTTTCTGCTTTTTTCCCTTTTTTCCCTTTTTTCTTTTTTTTTTTTTAGTTAAAATGGAGAGGCTTTCCGGTGGGAGGAGCTGTTCAGTAGTGCAAGCTGACGTCGGCGTGCTGCACTGAGAACGGACAGCTCTATACATCGTTCTCCTGCAGCCATTTCTCCCGCTGCTGGTGCGAACAGCACCCTAGGGAGGCGGGCAAATTCATACTAGCCCAGGCAGGAAACCCTCAAGAGACTTTATCTACGGCCCTTAGTCTAAGCCGCAACTTCACCACGCTACGGAATCTGCTTAAAAGGCTAAACATGGTACCTAAAGCTTATACTTAAAGTTAATCTCTACACCTACCATACAGAGTGAAAAGAACCAGAACCAGAACAAGGATAGCGACCGATGAGGTGTGGGACCCTTACAGCGCAGTGAACTTACAGAGTGCTAGAAATTGACCAGTGGCCGGGGCTGCGCTGGTGCTGAGGAGTGAGAGTGTTGGGCCCGCTGTGGGATGATTATACCTCCTAGGGCTCGTTTGCTGAGACGGATTTCCCCGGGCCACTTCAGGGAATTGTATCCGTTATTGGCTGGGCACACTGCAAGAGGAGCACCGACCAACCCAGAAGCGGCATTGATGTTGAGCCTACCTAGCCATCCAATAGGGAGCGGAGGTATGTAAAGCTGGTGACGTCACCCCTCCAGTACAGACGGAGCACGTAGAGTGCAGGAGAGCAGCACCTAAGGCATCTAGGCGGAGGAGAAGAGCAGATCCGCAGCTCCCAGTCAAGTTGGGCTACACAAGAACTGAGCCTGACGGGCAGCGTGATTTATGTAAGTGTCTGAACCCCTTTGCATCCATGGGGTTAGGTGGCCCTTGATATATATATATAACCTCATTTGTTGGGCAAAGGAGTATTTGCGGGACTACTATAGGGAAACTGGTCCTAGTGCCACTACTGCTGTTGGTTATAATTGCAGTTGCCTTGAAGAAAGGGTATCTGAGGAGGCAACCGCTCCTGCTTTAATGACTGTTGGGGTTAGTTTTTAATTTAACACATCTTGCCGCAATATCAGGCATTTAGTGCCGTGGATGAACTCCAGTATTTCCCTGAAGAGCAAGATATAGAACGTTGGACTAAAAACTGTCTTAAGTTGATCAGCAGACTGTGCTAAGAGTTATTATCCAAAGAAAAGATAGTGAGAATAGTGTGTCTTTCTGAGTTGGCCTACTGGTATATATGAAGCCATACATTGCAAAAGTGGTAATATGTGTGTTGTATTATATAAATGCCAATACGTTGTTTTTTTTTCTTGTTTTTTTTTAATTGGGCCAGTGTCTGGCTGTAGGCAATTATCTCTGGGTGTGTAAACTTATAGTATACTAGTTTGCAAGTATCTTTGAATTAGAGATCAAGCTGATATCATAAGGAAGGAGGATGGCCCTCTGTGCATGTTTAATTTATATTAAGAGGACTATTTTGTTAGCAATATAAGAAAAGTAAAACTTACTGGAAAAGGTAATAGATATATTGCAGGCTTGTACTCACTGTTAAACACAAATGTCACTACTAAGTAACACTGTCTTGCACTAAGTTTTGATGATATAGCACTGCGTGATTAATGCACAAGCTCCTCCTCCATAACCTATCCTAGAGTATGCAATTTTAAGCAGCTTTCAAATTTACTCCTGTTATCAATTATTATTCGTTCTCTTGCTATCTTTATTTGAAAATCATGAATGTAACTCTTAGCAGCCAGCCCATTTTAGGTTCAGCACCATGAATAGCACTTGCTTATTGGAGACTGACATTTACTAACCAATAAACAAGCATAACTCAGGTTCTCAACCAAAAATGGGCCGGCTCCTTTGCATCACATTCCTGCTTTTTAAATAAAGATAGCAAGAAAACGAAGAAAAAATTATAATAGGAGTAAATTAGAAAGTAGCTTAAAATTGCATGCTCTATCTGAAACATTAAAGAAAAAAAATGTGTTTAGTGTCCCTTTAAGTCCAGGCTATTGACAGGCAATGTAAACACAGCCATCAGAAGAAATTACACACCCAGTGGGGTATAGGAAAAATAATTAATGAAATGATAATTGTCTATGTTCTCTCTAAGGGCTCGATGACTGAAAGCTGTCTGGGCTGGCGAGATTATTAAAGAATGCTCGCCAGTCCTTTTATTTCCCTGGTGGAATGATCTAAAGCCACTATTTACCCTGAAAACAGGGGTGTATACTGCATTTTCATATGAAAAATGCACAATAAAATTTGTATTTTAAACTTCATACAAAACAAATATTTGAACCATTCACACAAAAATAAGCAGGGAAAAATTGAATTGTTAAGGTGCATCAAAAATCGTAACAAAATTCTTCCCAAAAAAATCGTATGTTAACAAAAAAGTAACATTTGTATGTAATTTACACAGAAATAAATCAAATTAAATATGCACAGCGTAAATCATAATTGTACTACACTGGATGTGCAAAAATCACACAGAAATTTGTACTTATAAATACAAAATGCAAAGCGTAATTGTTGTTTTTTCGTAAAATGGGCTAAACATGGGCGTTCCATCGGCGTATATGAAAATGTCTCGCCAACTAAAAGGTGGTGAGCTTTTCTCACAACAATACAAACACTTATAACTCCAATAGAAAAACAAATGCATACTAAAATATAGGCAAATGTAAGATGCTCTGTGCAGAAAGCTGCATAATGTGGGTTATATTGGCTGCAGAATTTTAATTTTAAACTGCTCCCCCTGCTCCCTGCTAACTTCGCACTAAGGAGTGAAGTGTCCCTATCCAGCGAGCTTCATTACTTTTAATAGGATCCATCTCGCCACTCGCAGGGACTGCCCCTTTTTTTACGATCATTGCACCGGGGCAGGCCTTCGAGAGTCATTGAGAAAAAGTAGGTTTGAGCTGGCAAAGATTATATAATCGAGCCCTAAGTATTGTACGTTGGTTTACAAACAGATATTAGTGTGTGTACACTAAGGGACAGATTTATGAAGCAGTGGATACTGCTTCCGACCCACTCCGCTTCAGTTCCACCTGAAGTGGAAGTTAAGAAGCTGCGGTCCTAAGACCGCTGCTCCTTAACTCGTCTGCCACCTTTGAGGTGGCGGAGAGCAATCAGCCTGATCGAATATGATTGGGCTGTTTGCCACCCCCTGCTAGCAGCCGCGAATCTGCAGGTTGCGGTTGTGCACCAGCAGTTCACAAGAACTGCTGGTGCAATGATAAATGCCGACAGCGTATGCTGTCAGCATATACGCTGTCTGCATTTATTGATTTGCGGCGGACATGATTCACTATAGCGGTTTATGTCGCACAATGATAGATTTACCCTGCAAGCTCATCCCATTGTAATAGGCTGTGATTTCAAAGCACAAAAACAGCAATTTCATATATACAAATAAACTTGAAAATACAATTTTATTCTATACTTTGCAGCTGGTATAACAAGTCATTGGAAATACATTAAGGGAAAAGTAGAGCAAGGGGTCACTGTCTCAGGTTGAAAGGAAATAGGTTCAAGACTAATTAAAGAGCCACTTCGTCACAAAGTGTGGTTAATTTATGCAATGGAATAAACTTCCATTAGAGGTGAAAAAGATTAAACATTGTGGAGAATGCAATGCCTAAGATAAGCATAGAGCTATCCTATTAACTGATGAAGATTACACTTCATAGGTAATATGGGCAGACTTGTTGGACCTTTGGCTTGTATCTGTTGTCAAAATCTATCGGCTAGATTACGAGTTGTGCGTTAAGGTAAAAAAGTAGCGTTAAGTGGTCCTAACGCTGCTTTTTTACGCCCGCTGCTATTACGAGTCTTGCAGGTATAGGTTTAACTCACACTTCTTTGGCCTTACCGCAAAACGACTTACAATAAAGAAATGGGTGTTGTCTCATGAACTTAAACTAGAACAGATTAACTGCCTACCCACTGATCATACTTCTCACATAGTACGATCCAAATGAAAATTCAGTGTAGGTGACGGTGTGTGTGGCGCCTGTGGGCTATCTTTTTAAATGCTGATCTTATTGGAGTAGAAATATATTCAATCTGAATTATTCTAACATACAAATAGCACTGATAGCTCTAGTTGTCATCCTACAAGCGTGTCACTGATAAGTAGCCAATCAGAGCATCTTGTGTTCATAAAAAGCAATAAAATATTTTATTAACACAATTTTAAAAAACAATTTTCAAAAACAATATTACTGACACCGGTGTCAAATTTTAACACTTAATAAGCAAAGTACGTAGCAATCTCAATTAGAAACAAATGTTGCAGCTAAATAGGAGAAATTTGCAATATATTTCAAAGCAATTCTTCTATCCTAAATGTCCGTTTCTGAACATAAACCAGGAGCAGTTATTGTAAATAATTAAGTAGACTTTTGCTCCTCTGTAGCTTAATACCCAATTTTAAAAGGATTCGTTTCTCATACGAAGACAGTCTATGTAAATAACAAATCTTTAAGTATAGGGCTTTTCAGTATATAGTTAAGTCCTGCAACAATCTCAGAAGTTGCTGTTACAAGGTTAATATACGTGGTGGAAGAGACAGGTCGAATGCAGCATGCACGTCACACTGTAAGTCCGGAAATGAAATCCTCCGACCAAGCCGCTAGCTAGTAGCGGGCGGAGAAAAGAGTCCCATGAATGGATTCACAACAAGCACGGAGTGCCGTATCCTTTTGCAGAGGATCAGACTGCTAGACAATATAGGAACAGAGCAAAGCAGCAGGCACTCACTCCAAAACTAGTGTTAAAAATTCAAAATTTATTCGACAACATTGGAAAGACGGAACAGACATGGCAGGTTAAAACAAGCAGGGTAATCTTACGCGTTTCATGCCCCCTACAGGCGCTTACTCATAGACAAGGAGCTCTGTTAGAAACCCCGTCCATTTATGCAGTGTGAGCCATAGGATTAACTATTTCATTGCCACACCTACATAAATAAAAAAAGTTAAAAACAGACTGCTTGTTTCTAGAATCAGGATATTACAGTGCAAAATGGCTTACAATTAATACAATAGAGGAGACCAATAAACCAATAATAATTTTTAGCTGTTCATTCACAATAAATACTAAATTGAATTTATAATATAATATACAAAGTGACAAGCAAGCAAAAATTTGATAAATTACTGTAGATTTATCAAATTTTTGCTTATCAAATTTTTGCTTGCTTGTCACTTTGTATATTATATTATCAATTCAATTTAGTATTTATTGTGTATGAACAGCCTGCTAAAAATTATTATTGGTTTCTTTAAAGTCTCCTCTATTGTATTAATTGTAAGCCATTTTGCACTGTAATATCCTGATTCTAGCAACAAGCAGTCTGTTTTTAACTTTTTTTTATTTATGTAGGTGTGGCAATTAAATAGTTAATCCTATGGCTCACACTGCATAAATGGACGGGGTTTCTCACAGAGCTCCTTGTCTATGAGTAAGCACCTGTAGGGAGCGCGAAATGCGTAAGCTTACCCTGCTTGTTTTAACCTGCCATGTCTGTTCCGTCTTTCTAATGTTGTCGAATAAATTTTGAATTTTTAACACAAGTTTTGGAGCGAGTGCCTGCCGCTTTCCTCTGTTAATATACGTGGTATTGATTGTATTAGACCACAGAATGTTGTTGTATCTATGCAACACCTGTTTGTAAATGTTGCATCTTTTAAGTCGAAGATGGGTTCTTCAGTGATTGTGTAGTACTCACTATTTCTTCGGCGTCCTCCGCCAGTCTGCATGCCCCTCTGCTCAGATGATGCGTGTTGGTAGTAACCAATAGTTGATGGTTTCTTAGAGTGCGCACTCTTTTGAATAAACTTGTAAGTCTTCAAACTCCTACCGCTCCGTTCTATTTTCAACTCTGCGGTTATGTGAGTCAATCCAGGATCTCAGTTCAGGAGCTAAGAAAAAATAGAATGTCTATGCGTTTCAGCTGCTCAGAGCCTTTTTCAAGATCTTAAATATATTTCTAATCCAATAAAGTGAGCATTTAAACAGATAGCACACAGGCGCCACCCACACCCTCACCTACATGCAAAACGACTTACGTAAACTTTGTAAACCCTTTTTTCTATGAAACTTCCATAGCACCAGTATTACGAGTCTGTCTTGGGAAGCCAAAAAGTGAGCGGTACACCCTCTACCTCCAAGATCCCTAACGCATTTAAAAATCCATAGTTAGGAGTTTTATGGTACAACGCTGTAACATAAAACTCATAACTTAAGTGCTAAAAAGTACACTAACACTCATAAACTACCTATTAACCCCTAAACCGAGGCCCTCAAGCATCACAAACACTAAAATAAAAATTTTAACCCCTAATCTGCCGCCCCGGACACCGCCGCCACCTACATTATATTTATGAACCCCTAATCTGCTGCCCCCAACATTGCCTACACCTACATTATATTTATTAACCCCTAATCTGCCACCACCAATGTCGCTGCAACCTACCTACACTTATTAACCCCTAATCTGCCGCCTCCAACGTCGCAGCCACTATACTAAATGTATTAACCCCTAAACCTAAGTCTAACCCTAACACCCCCTAACTTAAATATAATTAAAATAAATCTAACTAAAAATAACTATCATTACCTAAATAATTCCTATTTAAAACTAAATATTTACCTGTAAAATAAACCCTAAGCTAGCTACAATATAACTAATAGTTACATTGTAGCTATCTTAGGGTTTATTTTTATTTCACAGGCAAGTTTGTATTTATTTTAAATAGGTACGATAGTTATTAAATAGTTATTAACTATTTAATAACTACCTAGCTAAAATAAATACAAAAGTACCTGTAAAATAAAACCTAACCTAAGTTACAATAACACCTAACACTACACTATAATTGAATAAATTAAGTAAATTAACAACAATTAAATAAATTAAATTAAATTAGCTAAAGTACAAAAAAAACAAACACTAAATTACAGAAAATAATAAACAAATTACAAGATATTTAAACTAATTAAGCCTAATCTAATAGCCCTATCAAAATAAAAAAGCCCCCCCCCCAATAAAAAAAATCCCTAGCCTAAACTAAACTATCAATAGCCCTTAAAAGGACCTTTTGCGGGGCATTGCCCCAAAGTAGTCAGCTCTTTTACCTGTAAAAAAAATTGGATTGGAACAGCCAATAGAATGCAAGCTCAATTTTTCTACTTTAATTCCGATTAGCTGATAGAATTCTATCAGCCAATCGGAATCTAAGGGACGCTATCTTGGATGACGTCACTTTAAGGAACAGTCATTCAGTAAGAAGAATTCATTTAAAGAGGATGCTCCGAGTCAGATGTCTTGAAGATGGACCCGCTCCGCGTCGGATGGATGAAGATAGAAGATGCCGTCTGGATGAAGACTTCTGCCCGTCTGGAGGACCACTTCATCCGGCTTGGATGAAGATTTCTCCCGGCTTCGTTGAGGACTTTGGCCCAGTTAGATGAAGACTTCTGACGCTTCCTTGAGGATGGATGTCCGGTCTTCAGAACTGTAAGTCGATCTTCAGGGGGTTATTTAAGGGTGTATTGGGTGGGTTTTATTTTTTAGATTAGGGTTTGGGCTGCAAAAGAGCTAACTGCCCTTTTAAGGGCAATGCCCATCCAAATGCCCTTTTCAGGGCAATGGGAAACTTAGGTTTTATTAGATAGAATTTTATTTGGGGGGTTGGTTGTGTGGGTGGTGGGTTTTACTTTTGGGAGGGTTGTTTGTATATATTTTTTTACAGGTTAAAGAGCTGATTAGTTTTGGGCAATGCCCCGCAAAAGGTCCTTTTAAGAGCTATTAGTAGTTTAGTTTAGGCTAGGTTTTTTTTTTTTGGGGGGGGGGGGCTTTTCTATTTTGATAGGGCTATTAGATTAGGTGTAATTAGTTTAAATATCTTGTAATTTGTTTATTATTTTCTGTAATTTAGTGGGGGGGGGTTGTACTTTATTTTAATTTAATTTATTTAATTGTTGTTAATTTAGTTAATTTATTTAATTATAGTGTAGTGTTAAGTGTTATTGTAACTTTTTTTATATTTTTTTTTCAGGTACTTTTGTATTTATTTTGCTAAGGTTATTAAATAGTTAATAACTATTTGATAACTATTGTACCTAGTTAAAATAAATACAAACTTGCCTGTAAAATAAAAATAAACCATAAGATAGCTACAATGTAACTATTAGTTATATTGTAGCTAGCTTAGGGTTTATTTTATAGGTAAGTTTTTAGTTTTAAATTAGGAATAATTTAGTTAATGATAGCAATTTTATTTAGATTTATTGTAATTATATTTAAGTTAGGGGGTGTTAGGGTTAGACTTAGGTTTATGGGTTAATACATTTAATATAGTGGCGGCGACGTTGGGGGCGGCAGATTAGGAGTTAATAAATGTAGGGAGGTGGCAGTGATGTTAGGGACGGCAGATTAGGGGTTAATAATATTTAACTAATGTTTGCGAGGCAGGAGTGCGGCGGTTTAGGGGTTAATATGTTTATTATAGTGGCGGCGACGTTGGGGGCAGCAGATTAGGGGTTAATAAGTGCAGGTAGATTGCGGCGACATTGGGGAAGGCAGATTAGGGGTTCATAAATATAATGTAGGTGTCGATGGTGTCCGGAGCTGCAGATTAGGGGTTAATAAGTATAATGCAGGTGTCGGCGATGTCGGGCGGCAGATTAGGGTTAATAAGTGTAAGATTAGGGGTGTTTAGACTCGGGGTTCATGTTAGGGTGTTAGGTGTAGACATAAATTTTATTTCCCCATAGGAATCAATGGGGCTGCGTTACTGAGTTTTATGCTGCTTTTTGGCAGGTGTTAGACATTTTCTCAGCCACCTCTCCCCGTTGATTCCTTTGGGGAAATCGGGCACAAGCACTTACGACCAGCTCACCTCTGACTTAAGCAGCGCTGGTATTGGAGTGCGTTAAGGAGCAAAATTTTGCTCAACGCTCACTTCTTGCCTTTTAACGCCGGGTTTGTAAAAACCTGTAATACCAGCACTGCAAGAAAGTGAGCGGTGAGAGAAAACTGCTCGTTAGCACCGCACAGCTCAAAACGAAAAACTCCTAATCTGGCTGTATGTTTCTATAAGGCTAATGAAGGCTTTGTGGACCCTGACAATATTAAAACCTGCAATTCTGAGGTTTGATCAAACCAGCTTACTTGCTGATTAACCCACCTAGCTCTATTATATTATTTTCACACCTAAACCTGGTCTCATAAGCTTTGTCTCAGGGATTTCTATGCAATCTATATAACTAAGAAGGAAGAACATTGAAAAACATGGCTATAGCAAATATATTCATAGAAACAATTTGTCAACAATCATTAATTCACTAGAGATTTAATAGTAAAAATGTGCTATCTGATTAAACCTTTCACTCTGCAATATGTCTGTTAAAACAATGTATTAAGGTTGTGTCTCTAAAATGTTTCTATGGTACTCAACTCAGACAGAGAATTGATTTACATTTTTATTATGCTGTATTGTTGAAGATAATATGTTCTAGGAGTATGCATTCATTTTGACACAGAAGATAAACTTAATAAATATATTGCATGAGGTCTATAAATTAAATAAAACAGGAAATGCAAAACTGAGAAAATCAGATACAATCATGATATGATCTATTTTGTCTACAGAATATAAATTTAAAATGAAATATTTTAATATGATCATTGTCTGGTCTACAGATAATGGCCAGATTACAAGGGAAGCACTAATTAATGTTCCCACTTGAGCGTTAATTGTGCTAGAATTAATTTTTTTGCGGGTATCGGGTTGCGCTCTTATTATGAGTTGAAAGAAAACTGTTTTCGCTCGCTTGCTAACCCAACGAGCGCAAAATGCTGAAGTTAGAATATTGCTTGTGCGTTCTTCACATAACATAACTATTTATTCATAAAAATATCTCTACATATATCTAGTCTTTTGTACAATATATATCTATACACACACACACACACATATATATATAAAAGTTCTCCACAAATGCAGGCACTCACTGGTCTTGGTTAAAACAAGATAATTTATTTAATCCATTAAAAAGATATCCATGACGTTTCGGTACATTCCTGTACCTTTATCAAATGTTACCGCAATACAAAACTTACAAAAAACTATCGGACGCTAGCAGGGGGTGTCAATCAACATGATCGTATTCGATCGGGTTGATTGCTGTCTGCCGCTCTTTCTTAACTGCTGTTTCCAGTGAGCCTGAAGGCTCGCACAGAAACAGGGGTATCAGGGACCATTCGCTCCTTAATAAGTTGGGCCCTATGACTTATTAGTCTTTTATAGTTGATTGTGATGCAATTCAGTGAATGAGCAGAACAGTGAGGCAATCACATTTTTTTAAGCAAATGCCTTACAGACTTTTCTATAGTAGACCAGTGAAAACAACAGAATAATAAATATACTGTAAATTCAAACACATGTACATGCATATATATATATATATATATATATATATATATATATATATATATATATATATAAAGGCTAACAAAATAGTAAGTTACTAATTTATTTGAAATCTATATCCTAAAGTGTTCTGATATCGGTGAAATCATATGTTGGTTCTGTCTTTAGATGTTTAGATATGGAATACAGTGGGGGGAAAAATGCTGCACTAATTTTTTTAGAGATTTGACCTGAAAAGCAGTGTTTACTGAGATATAAGGATTTAAAGTCCCTAATGATGATATATATTTAAAGCATACTCAGCAGAAACAACAAGATACAAGTAAATAAATAAAATAGGTTTGTAGGACTTGTAGTCTTAGAAACTACTTTTTATGGTGCTGTAGCTTTTAGCATGTGTATATATAAGTTTAGGTCACATACACTAAAATTATACTACATAAATAAATACATGCACAAATTAAATACTATACAAACACTGCATATATACTACATACTACAAAAACTCATATTACATACATGACCATAAACATTGCACACTCACTATAACGCCAAACAACACAAAAATGTACCACACACAAGCACTACCTAACCACTACATTCACATGCACAAACGCACACACATACACAAAGTCTGAAAGACAATAAAACTCACATTACAATGCAGAAATGATATGCACAGACCACACAATCACTACACATACACGAGTAAGGAGCAGGCCTCAAGTGTGTAAGTTTCATTATAAATTTGTTCAGAATATCAGTCAGAGTGATTGCAGTAAAACTGGCCTTTATCCTTGTATCTAAACTTTATCAAGTGTCCTACAATATCTGATATCCTGTATTGTGTCCAATATCCTGCCTTGGGTCCAGTATTCTACCTTGTGCTTGGTATCCTTCATGGTATCCTGCCTTGGTTCCAGTATCCTGCTTTGGGTCCAGTATTCTACCTTGTGCTTGGTATCCTGCATGGTATCCTGCCTTGGTTCCAGTATCCTGCTTTGGGTCTAGTACCCTGCCTTGCATCCAATATCATTTCTGGTATTTGTGGCACTGACTGGCTCTCTAATTCCACCTGCTTGCTAGCTGCAGGCAGTTACCTAATCAACGCTATTACATTTCTCTGATATTGTTGCTGACCTTTGACTGAATTTAGGACCTGCTTGGCTGGTTTCTAACATACTGCCTGTCTGACGACTCATCATGTGTCTCTGCAAGTTTTTTCTTAGCTTTCTACAGTATACTTTACTCTCAGTAAAACCCTCAAAGTTTTATTCAGTGCTGGGACAGTTTTACTTCTAGCCGCTTCTCAGCCTCTGGGTCATTTCCTGGACTGATGTTTGCCTCTGGCCGGATACTCTGGTATCCTGTGAATAGGTGTTTGCGGCTGCACAGCTTTCGGCGCTCACTACCAAAGTCCGTCCAGGGTGTATGACGTCACCCGCCGTAGCGGCTGCAAGTGCCTCTGTTGAAGATCAGTGATCTAGGTAAGGTGCAAGGCTCAAGTGTGCGGGACCCACCGCACAAGATAATGCAAAAGGAATGAGGGAGCCGCACTAAGTTCAAATTACAAATTAAGCAAATTTATTGCATGTAGACAAATTAAACAAACACAGCAAGAAAGGTGTCTGACATCATGAAGCGCCACTAGAGGGCGGGAAATGCGCCAGACACCTTTCTTGCTGTGTTTGTTTAATTTGTCTACATGCAATAAATTTGATTAATTTGTAATTTGAACTTAGTGCGGCTCCCTCATTCCTTTTGCACTCTGGTATCCTGCCTTTGGCACTGTATCTTTCCTGGTATCCTGCCTTGGTATTCTGCCTTGTTTCCTCCTGAGCCCATCTGTAGTCACCTTTGTTCTGTCTGGACTGATTACTCTATGCAAATGCCTGGCCTCTGGCTTTAAATTCTGTCTTTACTCTGTTTTTCATTGTATTGCTACCCTTGTCTTCTGGGGTCAGGTCCTGCACCTGAGTTTCGCTCAACAAATGCTAACCCTTACAACACTATACCCACAACAAAAGCACAATGCACACACAACCAATACATACACACATATACACACATACCATACACTACAAACTCTAATGACTACACGCATACTAC
Organism: Bombina bombina; assembly: GCF_027579735.1. Lineage (NCBI taxonomy): Eukaryota > Metazoa > Chordata > Amphibia > Anura > Bombinatoridae > Bombina > Bombina bombina. The sequence goes on along the minus strand of NC_069504.1, from coordinate 967,873,426 downwards.
ACACAAACACCATACATTACTCACTCTAACGACTACACACACACCATATACTACTCACTCAAATGACTACACACATGCACACACCGTACACTATACACTGTAATGACTACACGCATACTACAGGCATACTCACTCTAATGACTACACACACATACACTATACACAACTCACTCTAATTACTACACACAAACACCATACACTACTCACTCTAATGACCACACACCATTCACTAAACACTCTAATGACTAGGAAATGGGAGTATAATTCAAAAAATGAAAATATACACAAAACCACTGCATCTCTAAGGACTAAAAGGCCCTAGAAAAATAATAAATAATAAAAATAAACTAAAGTTAAAAATGTCAAATATCGACAGTGAATAAAAAATGTATTTTAATAAAATAAAAGAACAGAGATCTATTATCAGCCAAATCATATATTGCCCACTACAATGAGTAGTAGGAATCGCTATTTAGAAAAGCAAAAAACATTTGCTGTATTCTAGCACATGAAAAACAGTCTAAAAGTATATTAAAACCGCTACATTCACAAAGAATACATTTAAGTTAAAAGTATTATACAATGTATAGGTGGCCAAGTGTAACAAAATGTAACCACAGTGCAAATACACAGTCCATATGTTGAAAGAAAGAAACCAGGGCTATCATCCAAAATGGCGTCCTTATCGCTTTGTATCTGTAAGGAATAAGAAGACTTCTCTGGTGAAGTAAGTAAGGACAATGGCCAAACGCCGCAGAAATGGAACTGCTCACAGGATTACATAAGGTATAGGCAGTGAAAGCACTTATGGCTCATGTGGTGTAGATCTCCAAAGTCGGAACCGGAGCGTTCCTCGCGAATACCGCTGATGCAATCTCTCCTGGTGCCTACTGATGATGGCACCGGAGCCGGCAATGAAACCGGATAGCAGCGGTGTTGAGAACACTTAACAGTCTCTTATTGTAGCATACTACAAACGGTATTGTGAGCTGAAAGTAGAAGCCTAAGCTTGACTTAAGAGAATGACATTTCTAATGGATCAGAACAGACCCATATGTCATCTCTGCAACCTGCAGTAATAAGTGCTCCCCTTTTCTCTTATTTTGTCATAGTTTAAAAATTATCTTGTGAATAGTCCTTCACCTAGATTGGTACACTGGTACAGACAATCTAGGTGAAAGACTCTTTGATATTTGACATTTTTTACTTTAGTTTTATTTAATTATTTACTATTTTTCTATGGCCTTTAGCCCTTAGCGGCGCAGTGGTTTTGTTTGTGTATATTTTTATTTTTTGAATTATACTCCCATTTTCTATTTATGTGTTAACTCTTAGAGGAGAGTTTATTACCACTGCACTTCTCATTTTTGTATTACTAACACTCTATTGACTACACACATCTACACACACACACCACACAGACAACACACACACACATATGTACTACATGAATACAACAAACACACTGCATACACAAAAAAATACAAAATAAAATACACACGCATCACACATACTAAATACTACTGAAACACTATGCACACATATAAAAACATTCCACATACATACTACACTTCACAATAACACTAAACACAGCATGGAAACACTGCAAACTCATACAACACACATTTTTTATTTCCATATCGTTATGATTGTTACCTTTGGTGCTAAGGTAAGTTTATATATAAGAATGCATATATATATATATATATATATATATATATATATATATATATATTCTCCCAACAATAGTGAACTCAGGAATTTTTCAAAGTAAGGTCCTGGAGAATAGCCTGTGGTGATTGGGGGCTATCTAGATGGTTTGTTTTTTTATGTTGGATTGTGTTAAAACTTAGGACATACCGCTCCGATCAGCTTGATTTTGTGACAGCAGTACCTATACGGCTGCTACTTACATCGCCTCTTAGAAAGTACTTATGCATGTGTTCGTACCCGTTTGCGCTGTGGGCTTCACTGAGCTTTTGTGGGAGTTGGTGTCAGTCAGCATGGGATGCTTATCCCTCATCTAGTCTTATAGTGTCTGCAAGTTTGAAGTGATAATCTGTTAGCGCAGGTGATTCACGCTACCTAGATGTGCCTCTGCAATGACAGCTGGCAGGGCTTACACACGGGGAGGCTGTGTCTATGATAGACCAATGTCTGTTTGTTTCCATGTGATTGGCCAATTGATGGGAGTGTGTGGTACACTATGGTTTGATTGGTTGAAATTCGTGGATAGAATTTGGCTAGATTTACTTGAAACTGAACAACGGTTTTATTAATATATGTTCAGGAAGGATGTTCTATGTCAGTTTTCCTTTGCGGTCCAAGGGGACAATCTTTCATTAACCTTTATTCACTTTTCTTTTAGTTATTTCACGCTGCACCATTAACACTTTGGCTTCAGCCTATCAGGTTGCTTTTTTCTATAGGATTATCCTATCAGGGGGTTTGTTTCTCCTGTCTTTATACAATATGTGCACTGATTGGATCAATTGTTAGGGGAGGGTTCTATTCACCTTTAAATTTTTGTCATTTTGTATTGTTGTTTGTCAGAGGAAGGGACTGTTTGTTGTCCCGAAACGTCACAATAAATATTTTTGTTTACACAGATAGCCAAAGTCCAGAAAGTGCTTATTTATTATTGAATCTATGGATATTTTTTATAGCACCCTGGCAGCTGAACAGTGATGGTGAGAGTGCATGCACTTACAAACTGAATATCTACAATTATTTTTCCGTGTAGTGCACCCACACAGGGGTTGTCGTTGAAGTCCTTCTCCCTGTTTTTGTCATATTTTTATCTTTGCATATTTGTGCATATTGTATCAAGATGACTTCCCCTGAAGCTACCACCAGTGATGTCCCCATTATCAACATGGAGGACAAAAATGAGGACATTTTTACCTTTACTGATGAGGACGCTGAAAATATTTGTTTTGGTTCTATAGAGGAACAACAAGTTGAAGAATCTTACCAATCTATATACAACACCATTACAAAACTTAAACAAAGAGAGATTGACCTGAACCTGCATGGCACCTACTTATCGGATTACCACAAACGACGGATGATCCCGAGGGGGTTCAGAATTAGAAATGTACCCACCATTGGACGAGCCAATACAGAATTTTGCATCAATTGGAGCAAAATTCTCAATAAATGTTCTTTTGATTTGATGCTCCTTGTAATAAGGGAGGTGGGCCGGCTTCTTAAAGAGATAAAGACCGAAATAATTTTATATGAAACAGAAAAATTACCTTCTCTTCGGATGGATACCAGTACAGATTGGATTAGTAAATTAGACACCCAATTGAAAACCTACAAACAGGAGCTGATTGCTTTTAAAAATAGGAAATTACAGACCGTCAATCAAGATTATTCCTATAAAACCATATATAGATGGATGATGACCCCAGACGATAGAAGGGCAATCCGCCCTCGCCGTGAAAGGCGTTATACCAAGAAGAACATGACCACCATTGATTCTAGTTCTGGTGATAATTCTGATCCAGATATCGACCAAGGTGCCACTGGTGGAGCTCCCAGTGGGGTCACCACTCGTTCTAGGGGTGGCAGGGGCTTCCAACAATGGGACAACTCCATGAATAATGCTGGATCACTTCCACCAAGTTCAGGGGGGCGTTTTTTAGGACGAAGCCGAGGCCGCACATGCCGAGGGGGGGGGGGCATTGCCCGCCACCCTCCCATACAGATGTAACCACGAATATGGTTTTTAACATCAGCAATCGTACATTAAGTGAAGCAGAGACCAAGCTACTCAACAAGGGGCTGTCATTTGTACCAACGACTAGGAAGGATAATTTTGATCTGTATATTGACATCCAGAAGTATGGTAGAAACCTCAGATTAAAGGAGTATTGTGGCACTACCAGTTACGAGGTGGATAGATTTAAATCGAAGGGACGCTTTGACCCAAATTCCAATAATGCCACCATACAGACGATTACTAATTATCTGATTGACCAGATACCTAAAGAACCAACAGTAAGAAGATCGGACAACTTGACCAAAGAAGAAAGATTGGCTATTGGGTCACTACAAAAGGACAGTTCCATCGTCATACGCCCCGCCGATAAAGGCGGGGGCATTGTGGTTATGGACAAGTATAAAACAGAGATCATGAAACAACTATCAGATAACAAGACCTATCTCCCTCTATCAGGTGATCCCACGACAGGTCTTAAAAAGAAGATTGATACCACTTTAGAACGGTGGTTAGATGATGGTCAGATCACTCAAAACCATTACAATTTCTTGAAAAGAGACTTTCCGGTGGTACCGATATTATATACACTACTCAAGGTACATAAAGATATACAAAACCCGCCTGGGAGGCCGATTGTTTCTGCTAGAGGCTCTCTTCTCCAGCCTCTAGCAGAATTTGTGGATTTCTACCTGCAGCCATGGGTGAAGCAACAGAAGTCTTACATACGTGATTCAACAGATTTTATAACACAAATCTTACCAACATCAAGCCATCTGACATTCTAGTCACACTTGATGTTTCAAGTCTGTACACTGTCATTCCGCATACATCAGGTAAAGCAGCAGTGGCCAAGTGTCTTAGACGGATACCATACATTGGCCCATCGGAGGAGATATTAGTAACACTGCTTGACATGTGTCTCTCAGAAAACTATTTCCAATTTGATAAGATCTATTATCTACAAATCTCCGGAACGGCGATGGGGTCAAATGTGGCCCCGTCGCTAGCCAATCTCTTTATGGCCGATTATGAAATAAATGCCATCAGAATTTTTGATAAACCAGAAATCAAATATTACTGTTGCTACATCGACAATCTGTTCCTAATCTGGCAAGATGGGCCTTTGACACTAGATGCTTGGATTGTGAGCCTCAATGAAATGAATAGCACCATCCGATTCAGTGCCACCATGAGCCTTGATATGGTTGACTATCTGGATGTGAGAGTTTTTAAGAAGGATACCTATTTGGGCACCACTCTCTACAGGAAAACAACCGACAGGAACTCTATCCTGCACGCTCATAGTTGCCACCAACCGAATCTGATCAAAAATATCCCTAAAGCACAATTTCAACGGGTTATGAGAAACAACACAGATGAAGAAAAGTGCTCCATTCAAATGGAAGAAATGACACAGCGTTTCATTGAGAGAGGCTACAATTGAAAATTACTAGCTGAAATGCGCACACTGGCAAGCACCCAAGGAAGAACAGATACTTCTGAAAATCCAAAATCGCAACAGATGACTTTTGTAACCTCCTATACACCAGATAAACACCTGATCATTAAGACACTAAAAGATGAGTGGAAGTTACTTGAGGCTGACCATACTCTACCATTTAAAGCATGGAAAATGCCACAAGTGGGATACAGAAGGGGTCGGAAACTCAGAGACCTCCTGATGAAGACGGATCTAACAGACAGTTCACCACCCACCTGGCTGGGGAGAAAGGCTGGCTGCTATCGCTGCCTTGGATGTGTTATTTGTAATGCAATGATTACAGGCACCCAGTTCCAACACCCTGAACGCAGGAAGAAATACAAGATCAAACATGCGGTGACCTGCACTACTTGTCACGCTCAGCTGCTGGAAAGCTCTGCAGTCCTCTCTGTGTGCTTGATTGACAGGTGTCTGAGCCACCCCTTCCTGATGATGTCACAACCAGGCTTTTTATTCTGGCTTCATGTTTCTCCAGTGTCCGTTTGTTTGTTAACTTTGAGGCTTCTGTTAGGATTTCGCTGAGGAATCTCTCTAACTGCTGTTTTTCTGTTGCCAATCTCTTCAAGGACTTACTATGCTGGATTAACCTTCAACCTCCTGAATACCTGTCTCCAAACAATGCAAGTACTGTTTGTTTTGTGAAACTTTCAAACTTCCTGTTTACATGCTGCAAACCCTGCATATTCAGACTACTCTGTGTAGTGCAAACTATTCAAATACTGTTATTTCTGTGAATCCTTCAATCTGCATGTTTACCTGTTTCCAAACTCTGCAAATACTATTATTCAGTGTAAACCTTCAAACTGCTGGATATCCTGTTGCCAATCTCCACAAGTACTGATTATCTGTGTTAACCTTCAAACTACCAGCTTACCTGTTGATATCACTGCAAGTTCTGACAACACAGTGTTAACCTTCAAACTACCTGATTACATGTTATTAATTCTGCAAGTTCTGACTACACAGTGTTTACCCTCAAACTGCCTGATTACCTGTTGCATACTCTGCAAAGACTGTCTACACAGTGTTAACTCTCAAACTGCCTGATTACCTGTTGCATACTCTGCAAAGACTGTCTACACAGTGTTAACTCTCAAACTGCCTGATTACCTGTTGCATACTCTGCAAAGACTGTCTACTCAGTGTTAACCCTCAAACTGCCTGATTACCTGTTGCATATTCTGCAAAGACTGTCTACAAAGTGTTAACCTTCAGACTGCCTGATAACAAATGACCTACTCCTGCATTATTAACTGTTTCCTGTTTTACCCTTCTTCTGTTTGAGTATAAGTGACTATCCCTGCTCTCCTGATTCTGTGGAAGGCATTTCCTGAAACCAGTTCCTTATTCAGAAGTCTATCTGGCTGATATCATGAATTACTTTGGCACAGGCTAACCCTGCTCCATATTGTGAGTACTTTGTTTTTTGGAGGTTGTCGTGGGGTCACGTCCTGGATTAAACTCAGAGTGCAAGGGTGTTGTTTAAGTTCGCCCTTGCATTTGGGTCTACTTCTGGATATTTCCTAACCTGACAGTACAAACGGACCATAATATGGACCCTGACGAGTTATCCAGGGCTGTGGCTCTACAAGGGCAACTTCTAGGAAATCATTCTGCTCATTTGCAATCTTTGGATTACAAGCTTGACCAGATTACTGCTCTGCTACATAACCTCTCCGCTCCTTCTCAAGCGACGGTGACTCCTGCTGCCACTGCTACTAGCACCAATGCTGTCTTTAATCCACTTCAAACTGTTGGACAGAATATACCACGAATCCCACTTCCAGATAAATATGACGGTAATCCTGAAGAATGCCGTGGATTCCTTAATCAGTGTCGTTTACACTTCAGAAACAATCCTCAAGTTTTTTTCCAATTCTACTTCCAAAATCACCTTTATTATTTCTCTCTTGAAGGGTAAGGCTCTAGCCTGGGTGTCCCCTCTTTTAGAGAAGAATGATCCATTACTACAGGATGTGGAATTATTTGTGTCCATTTTTTCTTCTGTTTTTGACAAGCCTGGGAGGTGTGCAGCTGCTGAGGCAGGATTGTTGGATCTGAGACAGGGATCCCTTTCGGTAGCTCAATATGCTATTGAATTCAGGACTTTAGCCGCAGAAACTGATTGGAACCATGGAGCCTTACGGGCAGCCTTTCGCAAAGGACTTTGCAAACGCCTTAAGGATGAACTAGTATTTCGGGAACTCCCCGATTCATTGGAGGGTCTTATCAATTTATGTATTACTCTTGACGCCCGGCATTCTGAACGTCTTCAGGAGAGAGATAGGAATCGGAGATCCTTTGTTATATCTTCATTTTGTCCTCCTATTCGAACCTCAAGTCTTTCTAATAATAATTCCCAATCTCCTGAGTCTGTGGAACCCATGGAAGTAGGAGCTATTAAATTGTCAGAAGCTGAACGCCATAGAAGGCGTACTCTTGGGTTATGTCTGTATTGTGGTACCAAAGGACATTTACTGAAGGACTATCCTATCCGGCCAGTAAAAGCCAAGGCTTAACTTTTGATAGAGGGACAGAGTTAAGCCAGAATCCCATGTCTTCCCTCAATTCTAAACTTTTTGTTCCTGTAACTATCTCTTTTGGAAACACCAAGTTTCGAGCTCAAGCTCTCATCGATTCTGGAGCTGCTGGAGTATTCATTGATTCAAACTTTGCTGACTCTCTCAGAATTCCTCTTCAAGCCAAGAAACAGTTAATTAAGGTAACTACTGTCAGTGGACAGCCTCTAGGTACTGGTATCATAAAACATTCTACCATTCCTCTTCTTTTGACTGTGGGCATACTTCATTCTGAAATTATTCGTTTTGATGTCATCTCTTCTCCCCACATACCATTGATTCTGGGGTTACCTTGGTTGCAGCTTCATGATCCAGTTTTCTCATGGTCTAAAGGAGAAATTATTTCCTGGGGAACTACCTGTTTCAAACATTGCCTGCTGCAAAATCCCTCTAAACCATCCTGTCCTGTCGTAGCTATGGTGGAAGTTCCGGAATCATTGCCCAATTACTATCATGCCTTTAGTGATGTGTTTTCTAAAAAAGAGGCTGAGACGTTACCTCCACACCGGATATTTGACTGTCCTATCGAATTGTATTCAGGGGCTCCTCTACCTAAGGGAAGGACCTATCCCCTCTCTCGTCAAGAAAATGTCTCTCTTGAGGAATACATAAAGGACAACTTAGCCAGAGGATTCATTCATCCTTCCTCTTTACCTGTGGGTGCAGGTTTTTTCTTCATTGGGAAAAAAGATGGAGGTCTTCGTCCCTGTATTGATTATGGAGCCTTGAATCAGATTACTGTCAAAAACAGCTATCCTTTGCCGCTCATTTCTGAGTTATTCGATTGTCTTCAAGGTGCTTCTATTTTTTCCAAGTTAGATCTCCGTGGGGCCTGCAATCTGGTCAGAATCCGTAAAGGAGACGAATGGAAGACGGCATTTTACACTAGATTTGGTCACTATGAGTATCTAGTAATGCTATTTGGATTGTGCAATGCACCAGCAGTATCTCAGCACTTTGTTAACAAAATCTTCAGAGATTATCTAAATCAATTTGTTATCATTTACCTCTATGGCATTCTAATCTATTCAAAAACATTACAGGAACATGTACATCATGTAAGACTGGTTCTTCAGAGGTTACGAGACAATTCCCTGTTCGCTAAATTGGAGAAATGCTCTTTTCATCAGAATTCCATCCCCTTTTTGGGGTATATCATTTCTGAATCAGGTTTTGAGATGGATCCTGCTAAACTGTCGGCTATCAAGGACTGGCCCAGACCAACTACTCTCAAATCCCTGGAGAGGTTTCTTGGCTTTGCCAATTACTTTAGAAAGTTTATAAAGAACTTTGCTGACATCACGTCTCCACTCACTTCTCTTACTAAGAAAGGGCAAAATTGTAAGAACTGGTCCTCTTCTGCAGTACAGGCTTTTGAAACGCTAAAATCAGCATTTTCTTCTGCACCTCTTCTCAGTCATCCAATTCCTGATTTCCAGTTTATTTTGGAGGTTGATGCTTCCTCTATAGCAGCTGGAGCTGTTCTCTCCCAACGTGATCCGACTACCAGCAAGATACATCCTGTGGCGTTCTTTTCGAAAAAATTCAATCCTGCCGAGTTAAATTATGATGTGGGCAATAAGGAGCTTTTGGCTATAAAATTAGCTTTGGATGAATGGAGGCATTGGTTAGAGGGTACCAGTCAACCTTTTTTCATTCTGACAGATCACAAGAATCTTTTAAACCTCCAAACAGCTACACGTCTCAATCCTCGTCAGGCTCGGTGGGCCTTGTTCTTCTCCAGGTTTAATTTTGTACTTTCCTATGTTCCTGGTTCAAAAAATTCCAAGGCAGATGCTTTATCTAGGCAGTTCCAATCTTCGGAACCTTCTCCATTGGATTCAGAACCTATACTACGTCCAGTCAAAGTTTTGGCTCAAGTATCCTCTTTTCCAGTATAGGCTTTACATGCTGCTCAAGTCCGGGTACCATCTTCTTGCAAACTACCTTCTGGTATCCTGTATGTACCCAAAGGATTACATCTTCAGCTTCTACGTTGGGCTCATGACAACATTTCAGCAGGTCATCCGGGAATAACCAATACATTGTGGAAACTGAAGCAGCATGTTTGGTGGTCCACTATGAGGAGGGATGTTAAGGATTATATTGCTGCTTGTAGTTCTTGTGCTTCGAACAAACAATCTTCTCATCGACCGTTTGGTCTATTACACCCTCTTCCTATTCCTCATTACCCTTGGTCTCACTTATCCATGGACTTTGTTACAGATCTTCCTGTTTCTGCTGGAAATACGACCATTTGGGTAGTGGTGGATCGGTTCTCCAAGTCTGCTCACTTCATACCTCTTCCAGGCTTGCCTACAGCTCAAAGACTTTCTGAACTCTTTGTTCTACATATATCTCGTTTACATGGTTTTCCCACTGACATAGTCTCAGATCGTGGAGTCCAATTTGTTTCCAAATTTTGGAGGTCTTTTTGTAAACACTTCAGAATCAACATATCACTTTCTACTGCACACCATCCTCAATCCAACGGACAGACTGAGCGTGTAAATCAAGCCTTGGAATCTTTTCTAAGACATTATGTAGACCATCACCACTCCAACTAGTCTCAGTTATTGCCTTTGGCGGAATTAGCTCACAACTCACGTTATAACGCCTCATTACAGACCTCTCCCTTTAAGGCAGCTTATGGATTTGAACCTAGAACCTTTCCTATGATTACCAGTTCTACTGAAGTCCCTGGAGCAGATTGTATAGTGAAAAATCTCAGTAATCACTGGCAACTCATTCGTCAAAATCTACTCTCTTCTTCCTTAAGACATAAGAAATATGCTGATCGCAGAAGGTGCAAGGCTCCTTTATTTCGTACTGGAGACAGAGTATTTTTATCCACCAGATTCATACGTCTAAAACAACCTTGTACCAAGTTGGGTCCTAAGTACATTGGACCTTTTCGAATTGTTTCCAGAGTTTGTTCTTCTGCATACCGCCTGGCCTTACCCAAGACTCTCAAGATCCATCCAGTGTTTCATGTCTCCCTACTCAAGCCAATCATCTACAATCGGTACTCTATCAAGAGTAAACCACCTCCTCCACTTTCCGTAGAGGGAACTTCTGAGTTTGAAGTCAGCCAGATTCTCGATTCCAAGCTACAGGGCAATCGGCTGTACTACCTGGTCCATTGGAAGGGTTATCCTATCTCTGAACGATCTTGGGAACCGGCCTCTCATGTTCATGCTCCAGCTCTTGTCAAGTCTTTTCACAAGAAATACCCTGCCAGGCCCGGTCGGATCCCCCGGAGGGGTCCTTGAGGAGGGGGCACTGTCACGCTCAGCTGCTGGGAAGCTCTGCAGTCCTCTCTGTGTGCTTGATTGACAGGTGTCTGAGCCACCCCTTCCTGATGATGTCACAACCAGGCTTTTTATTCTGGCTTCCTGTTTCTCCAGTGTCCGTTTGTTTGTTAACTTTGAGGCTTCTGTTAGGATTTCGCTGAGGAATCTCTCTAACTGCTGCTTTTCTGTTGCCAATCTCTTCAAGGACTTACTATGCTGGATTAACCTTCAACCTCCTGAATACCTGTCTCCAAACAATGCAAGTACTGTTTGTTTTGTGAAACTTTCAAACTTCCTGTTTACCTGCTGCAAACCCTGCATATTCAGACTACTCTGTGTAGTGCAAACTATTCAAATACTGTTATTTTTGTGAATCCTTCAATCTGCATGTTTACCTGTTTACAAACTCTGCAAATACTATTATTCAGTGTAAACCTTCAAACTGCTGGATATCCTGTTGCCAATCTCCACAAGTACTGATTATCTGTGTTAACCTTCAAACTACCAGCTTACCTGTTGATATCACTGCAAGTTCTGACAACACAGTGTTAACCTTCAAACTACCTGATTACATGTTATTAATTCTGCAAGTTCTGACTACACAGTGTTTACCCTCAAACTGCCTGATTACCTGTTGCATACTCTGCAAAGACTGTCTACACAGTGTTAACTCTCAAACTGTCTGATTACCTGTTGCATACTCTGCAAAGACTGTCTACACAGTGTTAACTCTCAAACTGCCTGATTACCTGTTGCATACTCTGCAAAGACTGTCTACTCAGTGTTAACCCTCAAACTGCCTGATTACCTGTTGCATATTCTGAAAAGACTGTCTACACAGTGTTAACCTTCAGACTGCCTGATAACAAATGACCTACTCCTGCATTATTAACTGTTTCCTGTTTTACCCTTCTTCTGTCTGAGTATAAGTGACTATCCCTGCTCTCCTGATTCTGTGGAAGGCATTTCCTGAAACCAGTTCCTTATTCAGAAGTCTATCTGGCAGATATCATGAATTACTTTGGCACAGGCTAACCCTGCTCCATATTGTGAGTACTTTGTTTTTTGGAGGTTGTCGTGGGGTCACGTCCTGGATTAAACTCAGAGTGCAAGGGTGTTGTTTAAGTTCGCCCTTGCATTTGGGTCTACTTCTGGATATTTCCTAACCTGACACTACTACACACATTGTGTATCTCCTGAACTGCCCATGTGGCAAGTATTATACCGGAAAAACCACGGACGACGCCAGGACCAGGATGGCCAACCACAGATACAGTATTAGATTGGCCATCAAGAACGGAAAAACAGACCAACCAGTGGCCTGCCACTTCCTGGAATCTGGACACTCAGTTACAGATATGCGATTTAGAATAATCGATCGTGTTCCAAAATTGAGCAGGGGAGGAGACAGAGCTACTATCCTTCTACGTAAAGAGGCAAGATGGATTTTTGAATTAGGGACCTTACAACCTAGGGGCCTTAATGTCCACACAGGATGGCAGTGTTTCCTCTAGTAAATTATCCATTGTCGTTCTGGATAGAGAGTCCACAGATCTGACGAGAGTCCATGATCTTGATGAGAGCTCATTGTCCATTTGGAGATGCTTTATCTATCTATCTCTCTTTTAAATGGATTGAGACAATCATTATCATGTAATATTGCATCCATCTTTAGAAATGGTGTTAATTATGAATTAATAATTTTGCATTTTTATATTCTGCTCCCTGGAATATGAGCAGTATATGTTCCTCTTTAAGCTTTCCTAAGGTCTTCTTCACCCTTAAGTGGTCCTCCATATATCGATATGTTCGACTCATCTTGGTGCTTTTATCTATGTTTTTATCCTTTTTCCCTTGGCCCGCTGAGGACTGACATAGTTTATTATTTATTCTGACCTCTCATATTGTTTAGCTATTCTCCCACTAGTGCATGGATTTTGGTTAGTCACACACTGGTATATCGATATTGACTTTGGTACTTTTAATATTTATTTTATTTTATTTTGCATTTTTTTTGGTAGATGGATGAGTTCAGTAGAGTTTATATTAGCTTTGTAGAGTTCACATTTGACATTTGACATGATTTAGAAATATGCTATAGATTTTCTTTTTATTGTCAGGTGTTGATTCTGGCAGTCCCAGCCATTATTTGTTTAGTTGAGTTTTTAGGAGTCCACTCTTATTGACATGATTATTTAGGTTATCTGACATATGCTGTGATTATGCTTTACAGATTATGTGTATAGGATTGTGCAATTGGGTTTAGTTAGAATTTTTATTATTATGGCTTGGGGCGTGTCCCCCATAAACCCACTGGTGTTTTTCACTATTTACTTTATCTCATTGTATTAGCCTATTAGGCATTATCTAAACGGTGGGACTACAATAACAACATTTGATTTTCCTGTTCCCATTGTTATGATACCGGTCAATCCATGGAGCTGCTGAACCACTCTTGCTTAGCTCTTCCATTTAAGGCTCACGGTCTCTTTACACATAGCGATCTAGTACGGCTTATTCTGTACATAGGAGGGCCGTCATTTGTATGGGCGGTTTGTGTTTACTTGATGCTTCATGATCATTTGTGCGGTTGGACAACCAGGTGGAGTCCTGGAAAATAGCCTGTGGTGATTGGGGGCTATCTAGATGGTTTGTTTGTTTATGTCGGATTGTGTTAAAACTTAGGACATACCGCTCCGATCAGCTTGATTTTGTGACAGCAGTACCTATACGGCTGCTACTTACATCGCCTCTTAGAAAGTACTTATGCATGTGTTCGCGCCCGTTTGCGCTGTGGGCTTCACTGAGCTTTTGTGGGAGTTGGTGTCAGTCAGCATGGGATGCTTGTCCCTCATCTAGTCTTATAGTGTCTGCAAGTTTGAAGTGATAATCTGTTAGCGCAGGTGATTCATGCTACCTAGATGTGCCTCTGCAATGACAGCTGTCAGGGCTTACACACGGGGAGGCTGTGTCTATGATAGACCAATGTCTGTTTGTTTCCATGTGATTGGACAATTAATGGGAGTGTGTGGTACACTATGGTTTGATTGGTTGAAATTTGTGGATAGAATTTGGCTAGATTTACTTGAAACTGAACAACGGTTTTATTAATATATGTTCAGGAAGGATGTTCTATGTCAGTTTTCCTTTGCGGTCCAAGGGGACAATCTTTCATTAACCTTTATTCACTTTTCTTTTAGTTATTTCACGCTGCACCATTAACACTTTGGCTTCAGCCTATCAGGTTGCTTTTTTCTATAGGATTATCCTATCAGGGGGTTTGTTTCTCCTGTCTTTATACAATATGTGCACTGATTGGATCAATTGTTAGGGGAGGGTTCTATTCACCTTTAAATTTTTGTCATTTTGTATTGTTGTTTGTCAGAGGAAGGGACTGCTTGTTGTCCCGAAACGTCACAATAAATATTTTTGTTTTCACAGATGGCCAAAGTCCAGAGAGTGCTTATTTATTATTGAATATATATATATATATATATATATATATATATATATATATATATATATATATATATATATATATATATATTCTCCCAACAATAGTGCACTCAGGAATTTTTCAAAGTAAGGTCAACTTTATTAGATGATGTTTCAGGGAACTCAAGTCCCTTTCATCAGATCAAAAAAAGTGAATTATATAATTGTATTTTTTTTTTTTAATTTAATTATTTTTGTTGGGTGTGGACAAAAAGTGCTTTTAATCAGAGCTGATAAGTTTGAATTATCACAAATTTAAAGTAATCTTTTTTTATTGTTTGACTTTTTACACTACTCTGATTGTGAAAGTCATTCTATCAATCTCTTTTGTCAATGCTAGCTGTTTGATTCTGTGTACTGTTTCTATATTTCAACTTGTCTTCTCATCTTTCTTTACTGTCTGTGGTGCTGTGGTACAGATACTGCATCTTGTAAAACACTTTTAAGATGGATGAAAATTGTTCTTTACCTCTGCAAAGTCATTATAGTCAAACATTCCTCAGCTTTACCTCTGTTTGATTAACTTGTTTATTCCTTTTTAAACCAATGCTTACCTATGCACTTTGATACTATATATATATATATATATATATATATATATATATATATATATATATATATATATATATTTATATATAAATTCTAGCCATTGGCAAGTGGAAATGTAACAGTGGTGAGTGAAAGTTAGTGAGTGAATGTCTACAAATATTAGTTAAAGGGATATTATAAATCCCTGAAAGGGCAAGGATATGTTATTCCTCTAGAGCTATAGGGCTCCCATTAGTGCTTAGACTGTTACTTCTGAGAGGGTAAACAGGGGCAGAGAGAAATTGGAGGGAAAAGTGAAAGTGGAGAAAAAAAATAGTGTTAAGAAAGAGTGGAGAAAACAAATACTAATAACACTAGTTAGAACTAGTTGCACGGAGAGAGACAACACTGAATTCAATATGGCGGAGGCAACAGCTCACAACATGCAAAGCTGCCCCACGCATTCCTTCTCAATCAGATCGGAGTACGCTGGGTATAGCAGACTGCTGCCAGGGGAATCATGTGAGGAGATATATATTTTGCGAGAGATGACCTGAGGCACAAAAACATAGATGTTGCAGCTGATCCTATTCCTAATACGCAAGAGATCTCAGTTACAGTGAGACCATCCATGGTCCGGGTGAGTGTGGCCGACCACCCGAGGTGGAGGGTGGATCACGACTGCACTAAGGAGACAGTAGATCGAACGGACACATCTCATGAGGCAAATAATGAAGCGGGACATTATCCTGTTTTTATTGAGACACCGCACTTCGTCTCTAAAACCCTCAGCATCTATGAGGATGAAACCCCTCAACATCCAACCCCCTATATGCTTTACCAAAGAGGACACTATACCAGAGTCTCTTTTTCAAATGACAAACTGGCTATTACTAATCCTTTTTGCCGTAATGGTATAGGTTAACACGGTCTGCATTGTTGTGATATAGATATCTGCCTATAAGCACCCAGAATGATGGTTTTAAGACCTGATATAGTCTTTTCTTTTTTAGGCAGCGGCCTCAATGTAGTTATCGTGGAGAGACGCTTGTGCCTTTAGGTGGGACATACATGTATCCAAAGATATATTGCTTTGTGATGCCTCTATTATATTTATCTAGGCTCACATAACGTTTGCTAGATTATCTGTCTACATGTCTGCTCCAGTTTCTGATATAGCACTCTTACTTTGTCGCTATTTGTGACTTGCTTTAGTTACTTAATTAATATCTCCCATAGTTCCAGTTGTATAATCACTAGTAGCCTATTGAATTGCATATATAGTATTCTGCCAAGCTATTTACTGAATCCAACAATCCCAAAAATTAGTTTTGAATAGATTCCCCATATCTGGAACATGCTTGTAGACTTGGCTGTTCTCCTCACATGTATAACTCTTTCTAGATACCCCATTAGTGACAGCTAAGCAAAATATCAGTTGTTTTCACTATGAGTAATATGCCCAGCCAGTGGGGGATGCAATAAGCTGGTCTGACTAATTATCTCAGCTTTAGTTTAATATATACCAATGAGGCAGTTTTTTTTATTTTTTATCTCAAGACATACTGTACACCTAAATGACAAATATTCACTCTCCTCCTTTTTATGATTTAAGGTTCATTATTTTTCAACTAGCAGATTACAGACACATTTATAGGTGCACATATCTTAGGCTAGGGTCCAAAAGTGGCCCTATAATTTCAGACACCCTCCTATTACCCTGTTCCATTTGGTACATTAGGAGTCCAAAAGTGGCTTCCAGTCATTAGTGGAGGAGCTAAATTGCGAGAGGTATACTTAAACATCTGCTATATCATCTTCATATTGATCTGTTAACTGTGTTATGTCGTTACACTACTTATTATATTGCTCAATGTTATGGTTGTTTTGAGTAGACCCAAGGGTAACTGTCTTCTTTTTTAGGCAGCGGCCTCAATGTAGTCATCGTGGAGAGACGCTTATGCCTTTAGGTGGGACATACATGTATCCAAAGATATATTGCTTTGTGATGCCTCTATTATATTTATCTAGACTCACATAACGTTTGCTAGATTATCTGTCTACATGTCTGCTCCAGTTTCTGATATAGCACTCTTACTTTGTCGCTATTTGTGACTTGCTTTAGTTACTTAATTAATATCTCCCATAGTTCCAGTTGTATAATCACTAGTAGCCTATTGAATTGCATATATAGTATTCTGCCAAGCTATTTACTGAATCCAACACTCCCCAAACGTAGTTTTGAATAGGTTCCCCATATCTGGAACATGCTTGTAGACTTGGCTGTTCTCCTCACATGTATAACTCATTCTAGATACCCCAGAAGTGACAGCTAAGCGAAATATCAGTTGTTTTCACTATGAGTAATATGCCCAGCCAGTGGGGGATGCAATAAGCTGGTCTGACTAATTAGCTCAGCTTTAGTTTAATATATACCAATGATGCAGTTTTTTATTTTTTATCTCAAGACATACACCTAAATGACAAATATTCACTCTCCTCCTTTTATGATTTAAGGTTCATTATTTTTCAACTAGCAGGTTACAGACACATTTATAGGTGCACATATCTTAGGCTAGGGTCCAAAAGTGGCCCTATAATTTCAGACACCCTCCTATTACCCTGTTCCATTTGGTACATTAGGAGTCCAAAAGTGGCTTCCAGTCATTAGTGGAGGAGCTAAATTGCGAGAGGTATACTTAAACATCTGCTATATCATCTTCATATTGATCTGTTAACTGTGTTATGTCGTTACACTACTTATTATATTGCTCAATGTTATGGTTGTTGTTAGTAGACCCAATGGTAACTGTCTACTTTATTAAGCCTCCTCTAAGTGTAATTTGAACCCACATTAAGAACTCTCTATTGTAAGATATTATCACCTTTGCAGAAAAATTTGCTCTGTATAATAATTCAAAATTGATAACCACTTATATATTAACTCATCTCAAGCGGTGTTTACCCGCTGATAAATTCTTGTTTTTCAAATATATACTGTATTTTTATTTAGGGTTTATCAGTTGCTAAATATATTAATTCATCAAGTGGCCCAAGAGTGGCCTCTCTGTAACTACCACTTGATGCAATCTTAAAGGTCCAGTTGGTCCAAGAGAGACCAGTCTAGTAGTTACCCCATAGCTATGATTTTAAAGAAAAATTGAGGTTTCTTGTACACAGGTTAATACTCTCAAACTGTTAGTATTTATGTAAATATATGCTCTTTATCATCCTAGTGGGAGTTGTTTTTTTTTTTTTTTTTATTATGTTTGCTATTGCCCAACACTGGTTTTCAAGTTTCTTAATCTACTAATGTAGGAATTGTTTTACAAACACTACACTCCTATTTATAAGCCAGTACGTCCTAGTTTGAGAACATCTTGTTTACTTATTATGTTTGTATAGACCATAAACTTTTTGTTGTAATTTTATAAAAACCCACAATAAAAGATTATTAAAAGGAAAGAAATGTTATCCATTGCTCAAAATCATCTTTAGTAACCCTCCAGATGAGGAAAATATCATCAATGAATCTCCTGTACATCAGGATTTGCGGATGAACATATACCTCCATTATACATTCCTCAAAGTCCTCCCTAAACAACTTTGCATATGATGGAAACATTTTAGACCCCATCGCCGTTCCGGTCTTTTGTTGATAATAATTTGTCTCAAACTCAAAATAATTATATGTCAAGAATATGGTGAAGACTTGCAAAATGTAATCTATCTCTGGTCCAATGTACGGATAACTAAATAATGCTCTTCATATAGCTGATAAACCAGTCTCATATAGTATGATGGTATAAAGGCTTGTAACATCCAATGTCACAAGCCAATCTGAGATACAGAGTTCAGAAACAGTTATCAATGTCTGTGTAAGAATTAGCTGATAATGAGGATCTCAACTGCAGACTTACTAGTAAATTTTGCAAATGAACTATCACATAATTTAGTCCAGAAATGCTTCAGTGAAATTTGTTAAGAGGTATATATATAACGTTGCGAGCAAATAAATCTATTTTGTTGCAACAAAAATAAGAGGAATTGTATATTCACAAAGAACAAGGGGATGTGGGAACGCGCTGTAAAAAAACAGCATATGAGAGGTATAAAACTATATAAAGAATGTGGATTACACAAGAGTATAATATAAAAAAGTTTATAAATGTAATACAATTAGTGATGCCGGCATCTGATACAAAGTAAAATAGTACAATTAAAATAGGATAAAAATCAACATAAAATGTGAAACATCAGTGTGTAATGATGTAAGTAGCTAAGAAATAATATGTTGCAAAATAACACAATGTTAAAAATTAAAACAAAGTCAATGTTATCGTCCTTTCACAATCAGGCCAGTGATTAAAGTGTCTGATCCAGCTGTTTATATGAATGCAGATATAACTTGGGTGATTCCCTCTGGGTTGTTTATAAAACAGCGAAAAACTGACAAACTCTTCTGGCTTGTATCCAATGACTGTGAATTAAATTTCAAAGACACATTCACAGCCGTCTTTGCGAGATGTCCCGTGCTGTGAGCTGGTTCCGGTCAGGAGATCAAAGTGCAGGAGTAATGATAAGCAACGACAAACTTTGTAGTTAAAATGAATCAGACTGCTTATAACACATGTGGTTCATGGGTGGGAATTACGCATATAGAGTCTATTCATATATTAAAGAGGCTCAATGCACCACACCTACCGCATATGTAAGTCAAGCAGATGTATTGCAGATAAAGTTTGTAACAGCGTCCATATTACTCAGATTCCAGTGCTGGACAGAAGAGAGTAGATCATGGGTATGATGGTATTTCCAAGAAAAAACAACTCTGTGCATTAGAGTTGGTCTCAACCACCTTACCTACTACTTAATTTCACAAGTAATGAGCAAATTTCTATGCGTTTCAGCCTAGTCAGGCCTTTATCAAGATGTTCTTGGTAAAGGCCCTGACTAGGCTGAAATGCGTAGAAATTTGCTCATTAATTGTGAAATTAAGTAGTAGGTAAGGTGGTTGAGACCAACTCTAATGCACAGAGTTGTTTTTTCTTGGAAATACCATCATACCCATGATCTACTCTCTTCTGTCCAGCACTGGAATCTGAGTAATATGGACGCTGTTACAAACTTTACCTGCAATACATCTGCTTGACTTACATATGCGGTAGGTGTGGTGCATTGAGCCTCTTTAATATATGAATTGACTCTATATGCGTAATTCCCACCCATGACCCACATTTGTTATAAGCAGTCTGATTCATTTTAACTACAAAGAAACAAAGTTTTTCGTTGCTTATCATTACTCCTGCACTTTGATCTCCTGACCGGAACCAGCTCACAGCACGGAACATCTCGCAAACACGGCTGTGAATGTGTCTTTGAAATTTAATTCGCAGTAATTGGATACAAGCCAGAAGAGTTTGTCAGTTTTTCACTGTTTTATAAACAACCCAGAGGGAATCACCCAAGTTATATCTGCATTCATATAAACAGCTGGATCAGACACTTTAATCACTGGCCTGATTGTGAAAGGACGATAACATTGACTTTGTTTTCATTTTTTAACATTGTGTTTATTTTGCAACATATTATTTCTTAGCTACTTACATCATTACACAATGATGTTTCACATTTTATGTTGATTCTTATCCTATTTTAATTGTACTATTTTACTTTGTATCAGATGCCGGCATCACTAATTGTATTACATTTATAAACTTTTTTATATTATACTCTTGTGTAATCCACATTCTTTATATAGTTTTTATACCTCTCATATGCTGTTTTTTACAGCGCGTTCCCGCATCCCCTTGTTCTTTGTGAATATACAATTCCTCTTATTTTTGTTGCAACAAAATAGATTTATTTGCTCGCAACGTTATATATATACCTCTTAACAAATTTCACTGAAGCATTTCTGGACTAAATTATGTGATAGTTCATTTGCAAAATTTACTAGTAAGTCTGCAGTTGAGATCCTCATTATCAGCTAATTCTTACACAGACATTGATAACTGTTTCTGAACTCTGTATCTCAGATTGGCTTGTGACATTGGATGTTACAAGCCTTTATACCATCATACTATATGAGACTGGTTTATCAGCTATATGAAGAGCATTATTTAGTTATCCGTACATTGGACCAGAGATAGATTACATTTTGCAAGTCTTCACCATATTCTTGACATATAATTATTTTGAGTTTGAGACAAATTATTATCAACAAAAGACCGGAACGGCGATGGGGTCTAAAATGTTTCCATCATATGCAAAGTTGTTTAGGGAGGACTTTGAGGAATGTATAATGGAGGTATATGTTCATCCGCAAATCCTGATGTACAGGAGATTCATTGATGATATTTTCCTCATCTGGAGGGTTACTAAAGATGATTTTGAGCAATGGATAACATTTCTTTCCTTTTAATAATCTTTTATTGTGGGTTTTTATAAAATTACAACAAAAAGTTTATGGTCTATACAAACATAATAAGTAAACAAGATGTTCTCAAACTAGGACGTACTGGCTTATAAATAGGAGTGTAGTGTTTGTAAAACAATTCCTACATTAGTAGATTAAGAAACTTGAAAACCAGTGTTGGGCAATAGCAAACATAATAAAAAAAAAAAAAAAAACAACTCCCACTAGGATGATAAAGAGCATATATTTACATAAATACTAACAGTTTGAGAGTATTAACCTGTGTACAAGAAACCTCAATTTTTCTTTAAAATCATAGCTATGGGGTAACTACTAGACTGGTCTCTCTTGGACCAACTGGACCTTTAAGATTGCATCAAGTGGTAGTTACAGAGAGGCCACTCTTGGGCCACTTGATGAATTAATATATTTAGCAACTGATAAACCCTAAATAAAAATACAGTATATATTTGAAAAACAAGAATTTATCAGCGGGTAAACACCGCTTGAGATGAGTTAATATATAAGTGGTTATCAATTTTGAATTATTATACAGAGCAAATTTTTCTGCAAAGGTGATAATATCTTACAATAGAGAGTTCTTAATGTGGGTTCAAATTACACTTAGAGGAGGCTTAATAAAGTAGACAGTTACCATTGGGTCTACTAACAACAACCATAACATTGAGCAATATAATAAGTAGTGTAACGACATAACACAGTTAACAGATCAATATGAAGATGATATAGCAGATGTTTAAGTATACCTCTCGCAATTTAGCTCCTCCACTAATGACTGGAAGCCACTTTTGGACTCCTAATGTACCAAATGGAACAGGGTAATAGGAGGGTGTCTGAAATTATAGGGCCACTTTTGGACCCTAGCCTAAGATATGTGCACCTATAAATGTGTCTGTAACCTGCTAGTTGAAAAATAATGAACCTTAAATCATAAAAGGAGGAGAGTGAATATTTGTCATTTAGGTGTATGTCTTGAGATAAAAAATAAAAAACTGCATCATTGGTATATATTAAACTAAAGCTGAGCTAATTAGTCAGACCAGCTTATTGCATCCCCCACTGGCTGGGCATATTACTCATAGTGAAAACAACTGATATTTCGCTTAGCTGTCACTTCTGGGGTATCTAGAATGAGTTATACATGTGAGGAGAACAGCCAAGTCTACAAGCATGTTCCAGATATGGGGAACCTATTCAAAACTACGTTTGGGGAGTGTTGGATTCAGTAAATAGCTTGGCAGAATACTATATATGCAATTCAATAGGCTACTAGTGATTATACAACTGGAACTATGGGAGATATTAATTAAGTAACTAAAGCAAGTCACAAATAGCGACAAAGTAAGAGTGCTATATCAGAAACTGGAGCAGACATGTAGACAGATAATCTAGCAAACGTTATGTGAGTCTAGATAAATATAATAGAGGCATCACAAAGCAATATATCTTTGGATACATGTATGTCCCACCTAAAGGCATAAGCGTCTCTCCACGATGACTACATTGAGGCCGCTGCCTAAAAGAAGACAGTTACCCTTGGGTCTACTCAAAACAACCATAACATTGAGCAATATAATAAGTAGTGTAACGACATAACACAGTTAACAGATCAATATGAAGATGATATAGCAGATGTTTAAGTATACCTCTCGCAATTTAGCTCCTCCACTAATGACTGGAAGCCACTTTTGGACTCCTAATGTACCAAATGGAACAGGGTAATAGGAGGGTGTCTGAAATTATAGGGCCACTTTTGGACCCTAGCCTAAGATATGTGCACCTATAAATGTGTCTGTAATCTGCTAGTTGAAAAATAATGAACCTTAAATCATAAAAAGGAGGAGAGTGAATATTTGTCATTTAGGTGTACAGTATGTCTTGAGATAAAAATAAAAAAAACTGCCTCATTGGTATATATTAAACTAAAGCTGAGATAATTAGTCAGACCAGCTTATTGCATCCCCCACTGGCTGGGCATATTACTCATAGTGAAAACAACTGATATTTTGCTTAGCTGTCACTAATGGGGTATCTAGAAAGAGTTATACATGTGAGGAGAACAGCCAAGTCTACAAGCATGTTCCAGATATGGGGAATCTATTCAAAACTAATTTTTGGGATTGTTGGATTCAGTAAATAGCTTGGCAGAATACTATATATGCAATTCAATAGGCTACTAGTGATTATACAACTGGAACTATGGGAGATATTAATTAAGTAACTAAAGCAAGTCACAAATAGCGACAAAGTAAGAGTGCTATATCAGAAACTGGAGCAGACATGTAGACAGATAATCTAGCAAACGTTATGTGAGCCTAGATAAATATAATAGAGGCATCACAAAGCAATATATCTTTGGATACATGTATGTCCCACCTAAAGGCACAAGCGTCTCTCCACGATAACTACATTGAGGCCGCTGCCTAAAAAAGAAAAGACTATATCAGGTCTTAAAACCATCATTCTGGGTGCTTATAGGCAGATATCTATATCACAACAATGCAGACCGTGTTAACCTATACCATTACGGCAAAAAGGATTAGTAATAGCCAGTTTGTCATTTGAAAAAGAGACTCTGGTATAGTGTCCTCTTTGGTAAAGCATATAGGGGGTTGGATGTTGAGGGGTTTCATCCTCATAGATGCTGAGGGTTTTAGAGACGAAGTGCGGTGTCTCAATAAAAACAGGATAATGTCCCGCTTCATTATTTGCCTCATGAGATGTGTCCGTTCGATCTACTGTCTCCTTAGTGCAGTCGTGATCCACCCTCCACCTCGGGTGGTCGGCCACACTCACCCGGACCATGGATGGTCTCACTGTAACTGAGATCTCTTGCGTATTAGGAATAGGATCAGCTGCAACATCTATGTTTTTGTGCCTCAGGTCATCTCTCGCAAAATATATATCTCCTCACATGATTCCCCTGGCAGCAGTCTGCTATACCCAGCGTACTCCGATCTGATTGAGAAGGAATGCGTGGGGCAGCTTTGCATGTTGTGAGCTGTTGCCTCCGCCATATTGAATTCAGTGTTGTCTCTCTCCGTGCAACTAGTTCTAACTAGTGTTATTAGTATTTGTTTTCTCCACTCTTTCTTAACATTTTTTTTTCTCCACTTTCACTTTTCCCTCCAATTTCTCTCTGCCCCTGTTTACCCTCTCAGAAGTAACAGTCTAAGCACTAATGGGAGCCCTATAGCTCTAGAGGAATAACATATCCTTGCCCTTTCAGGGATTTATAATATCCCTTTAACTAATATTTGTAGACATTCACTCACTAACTTTCACTCACCACTGTTACATTTCCACTTGCCAATGGCTAGAATTTATATATAAATATATATATATATATATATATATATATATATATATATATATATATATATATATATATAGTATCAAAGTGCATAGGTAAGCATTGGTTTAAAAAGGAATAAACAAGTTAATCAAACAGAGGTAAAGCTGAGGAATGTTTGACTATAATGACTTTGCAGAGGTAAAGAACAATTTTCATCCATCTTAAAAGTGTTTTACAAGATGCAGTATCTGTACCACAGCACCACAGACAGTAAAGAAAGATGAGAAGACAAGTTGAAATATAGAAACAGTACACAGAATCAAACAGCTAGCATTGACAAAAGAGATTGATAGAATGACTTTCACAATCAGAGTAGTGTAAAAAGTCAAACAATAAAAAAAGATTACTTTAAATTTGTGATAATTCAAACTTATCAGCTCTGATTAAAAGCACTTTTTGTCCACACCCAACAAAAATAATTAAATTAAAAAAAAAAAATACAATTATATAATTCACTTTTTTTGATCTGATGAAAGGGACTTGAGTTCCCTGAAACATCATCTAATAAAGTTGACCTTACTTTGAAAAATTCCTGAGTGCACTATTGTTGGGAGAATATATATATATATATATATATATATATATATATATATATATATATATATATATATATATATTCAATAATAAATAAGCACTCTCTGGACTTTGGCCATCTGTGAAAACAAAAATATTTATTGTGACGTTTCGGGACAACAAGCAGTCCCTTCCTCTGACAAACAACAATACAAAATGACAAAAATTTAAAGGTGAATAGAACCCTCCCCTAACAATTGATCCAATCAGTGCACATATTGTATAAAGACAGGAGAAACAAACCCCCTGATAGGATAATCCTATAGAAAAAAGCAACCTGATAGGCTGAAGCCAAAGTGTTAATGTGTGCAGCGTGAAATAACTAAAAGAAAAGTGAATAAAGGTTAATGAAAGATTGTCCCCTTGGACCGCAAAGGAAAACTGACATAGAACATCCTTCCTGAACATATATTAATAAAACCGTTGTTCAGTTTCAAGTAAATCTAGCCAAATTCTATCCACAAATTTCAACCAATCAAACCATAGTGTACCACACACTCCCATTAATTGTCCAATCACATGGAAACAAACAGACATTGGTCTATCATAGACACAGCCTCCCCGTGTGTAAGCCCTGACAGCTGTCATTGCAGAGGCACATCTAGGTAGCATGAATCACCTGCGCTAACAGATTATCACTTCAAACTTGCAGACACTATAAGACTAGATGAGGGACAAGCATCCCATGCTGACTGACACCAACTCCCACAAAAGCTCAGTGAAGCCCACAGCGCAAACGGGCGCGAACACATGCATAAGTACTTTCTAAGAGGCGATGTAAGTAGCAGCCGTA
The DNA here is from genome assembly GCF_027579735.1 of Bombina bombina. Taxonomy (NCBI): domain Eukaryota; kingdom Metazoa; phylum Chordata; class Amphibia; order Anura; family Bombinatoridae; genus Bombina; species Bombina bombina. The sequence continues at coordinate 967,847,143 of NC_069504.1, read as the reverse complement.
TAGGTACTGCTGTCACAAAATCAAGCTGATCGGAGCGGTATGTCCTAAGTTTTAACACAATCCGACATAAACAAACAAACCATCTAGATAGCCCCCAATCACCACAGGCTATTTTCCAGGACTCCACTGGTTGTCCAACCGCACAAATGATCATGAAGCATCAAGTAAACACAAACCGCCCATACAAATGACGGCCCTCCTATGTACAGAATAAGCCGTACTAGATCGCTATGTGTAAAGAGACCGTGAGCCTTAAATGGAAGAGCTAAGCAAGAGTGGTTCAGCAGCTCCATGGATTGACCGGTATCATAACAATGGGAACAGGAAAATCAAATGTTGTTATTGTAGTCCCACCGTTTAGATAATGCCTAATAGGCTAATACAATGAGATAAAGTAAATAGTGAAAAACACCAGTGGGTTTATGGGGGACACGCCCCAAGCCATAATAATAAAAATTCTAACTAAACCCAATTGCACAATCCTATACACATAATCTGTAAAGCATAATCACAGCATATGTCAGATAACCTAAATAATCATGTCAATAAGAGTGGACTCCTAAAAACTCAACTAAACAAATAATGGCTGGGACTGCCAGAATCAACACCTGACAATAAAAAGAAAATCTATAGCATATTTCTAAATCATGTCAAATGTCAAATGTGAACTCTACAAAGCTAATATAAACTCTACTGAACTCATCCATCTACCAAAAAAAATGCAAAATAAAATAAAATAAATATTAAAAGTACCAAAGTCAATATCGATATACCAGTGTGTGACTAACCAAAATCCATGCACTAGTGGGAGAATAGCTAAACAATATGAGAGGTCAGAATAAATAATAAACTATGTCAGTCCTCAGCGGGCCAAGGGAAAAAGGATAAAAACATAGATAAAAGCACCAAGATGAGTCGAACATATCGATATATGGAGGACCACTTAAGGGTGAAGAAGACCTTAGGAAAGCTTAAAGAGGAACATATACTGCTCATATTCCAGGGAGCAGAATATAAAAATGCAAAATTATTAATTCATAATTAACACCATTTCTAAAGATGGATGCAATATTACATGATAATGATTGTCTCAATCCATTTAAAAGAGAGATAGATAGATAAAGCATCTCCAAATGGACAATGAGCTCTCATCAAGATCATGGACTCTCGTCAGATCTGTGGACTCTCTATCCAGAACGACAATGGATAATTTACTAGAGGAAACACTGCCATCCTGTGTGGACATTAAGGCCCCTAGGTTGTAAGGTCCCTAATTCAAAAATCCATCTTGCCTCTTTACGTAGAAGGATAGTAGCTCTGTCTCCTCCCTGCTCAATTTTGGAACACGATCGATTATTCTAAATCGCATATCTGTAACTGAGTGTCCAGATTCCAGGAAGTGGCAGGCCACTGGTTGGTCTGTTTTTCCGTTCTTGATGGCCAATCTAATACTGTATCTGTGGTTGGCCATCCTGGTCCTGGCGTCGTCCGTGGTTTTTCCGGTATAATACTTGCCACATGGGCAGTTCAGGAGATACACAATGTGTGTAGTAGTGTCAGGTTAGGAAATATCCAGAAGTAGACCCAAATGCAAGGGCGAACTTAAACAACACCCTTGCACTCTGAGTTTAATCCAGGACGTGACCCCACGACAACCTCCAAAAAACAAAGTACTCACAATATGGAGCAGGGTTAGCCTGTGCCAAAGTAATTCATGATATCTGCCAGATAGACTTCTGAATAAGGAACTGGTTTCAGGAAATGCCTTCCACAGAATCAGGAGAGCAGGGATAGTCACTTATACTCAGACAGAAGAAGGGTAAAACAGGAAACAGTTAATAATGCAGGAGTAGGTCATTTGTTATCAGGCAGTCTGAAGGTTAACACTGTGTAGACAGTCTTTTCAGAATATGCAACAGGTAATCAGGCAGTTTGAGGGTTAACACTGAGTAGACAGTCTTTGCAGAGTATGCAACAGGTAATCAGGCAGTTTGAGAGTTAACACTGTGTAGACAGTCTTTGCAGAGTATGCAACAGGTAATCAGACAGTTTGAGAGTTAACACTGTGTAGACAGTCTTTGCAGAGTATGCAACAGGTAATCAGGCAGTTTGAGGGTAAACACTGTGTAGTCAGAACTTGCAGAATTAATAACATGTAATCAGGTAGTTTGAAGGTTAACACTGTGTTGTCAGAACTTGCAGTGATATCAACAGGTAAGCTGGTAGTTTGAAGGTTAACACAGATAATCAGTACTTGTGGAGATTGGCAACAGGATATCCAGCAGTTTGAAGGTTTACACTGAATAATAGTATTTGCAGAGTTTGTAAACAGGTAAACATGCAGATTGAAGGATTCACAAAAATAACAGTATTTGAATAGTTTGCACTACACAGAGTAGTCTGAATATGCAGGGTTTGCAGCAGGTAAACAGGAAGTTTGAAAGTTTCACAAAACAAACAGTACTTGCATTGTTTGGAGACAGGTATTCAGGAGGTTGAAGGTTAATCCAGCATAGTAAGTCCTTGAAGAGATTGGCAACAGAAAAGCAGCAGTTAGAGAGATTCCTCAGCGAAATCCTAACAGAAGCCTCAAAGTTAACAAACAAACGGACACTGGAGAAACAGGAAGCCAGAATAAAAAGCCTGGTTGTGACATCATCAGGAAGGGGTGGCTCAGACACCTGTCAATCAAGCACACAGAGAGGACTGCAGAGCTTCCCAGCAGCTGAGCGTGACAGTGCCCCCTCCTCAAGGACCCCTCCGGGGGATCCGACCGGGCCTGGCAGGGTATTTCTTGTGAAAAGACTTGACAAGAGCTGGAGCATGAACATGAGAGGCCGGTTCCCAAGATCGTTCAGAGATAGGATAACCCTTCCAATGGACCAGGTAGTACAGCCGATTGCCCTGTAGCTTGGAATCGAGAATCTGGCTGACTTCAAACTCAGAAGTTCCCTCTACGGAAAGTGGAGGAGGTGGTTTACTCTTGATAGAGTACCGATTGTAGATGATTGGCTTGAGTAGGGAGACATGAAACACTGGATGGATCTTGAGAGTCTTGGGTAAGGCCAGGCGGTATGCAGAAGAACAAACTCTGGAAACAATTCGAAAAGGTCCAATGTACTTAGGACCCAACTTGGTACAAGGTTGTTTTAGACGTATGAATCTGGTGGATAAAAATACTCTGTCTCCAGTACGAAATAAAGGAGCCTTGCACCTTCTGCGATCAGCATATTTCTTATGTCTTAAGGAAGAAGAGAGTAGATTTTGACGAATGAGTTGCCAGTGATTACTGAGATTTTTCACTATACAATCTGCTCCAGGGACTTCAGTAGAACTGGTAATCATAGGAAAGGTTCTAGGTTCAAATCCATAAGCTGCCTTAAAGGGAGAGGTCTGTAATGAGGCGTTATAACGTGAGTTGTGAGCTAATTCCGCCAAAGGCAATAACTGAGACTAGTTGGAGTGGTGATGGTCTACATAATGTCTTAGAAAAGATTCCAAGGCTTGATTTACACGCTCAGTCTGTCCGTTGGATTGAGGATGGTGTGCAGTAGAAAGTGATATGTTGATTCTGAAGTGTTTACAAAAAGACCTCCAAAATTTGGAAACAAATTGGACTCCACGATCTGAGACTATGTCAGTGGGAAAACCATGTAAACGAGATATATGTAGAACAAAGAGTTCAGAAAGTCTTTGAGCTGTAGGCAAGCCTGGAAGAGGTATGAAGTGAGCAGACTTGGAGAACCGATCCACCACTACCCAAATGGTCGTATTTCCAGCAGAAACAGGAAGATCTGTAACAAAGTCCATGGATAAGTGAGACCAAGGGTAATGAGGAATAGGAAGAGGGTGTAATAGACCAAACGGTCGATGAGAAGATTGTTTGTTCGAAGCACAAGAACTACAAGCAGCAATATAATCCTTAACATCCCTCCTCATAGTGGACCACCAAACATGCTGCTTCAGTTTCCACAATGTATTGGTTATTCCCGGATGACCTGCTGAAATGTTGTCATGAGCCCAACGTAGAAGCTGAAGATGTAATCCTTTGGGTACATACAGGATACCAGAAGGTAGTTTGCAAGAAGATGGTACCCGGACTTGAGCAGCATGTAAAGCCTATACTGGAAAAGAGGATACTTGAGCCAAAACTTTGACTGGACGTAGTATAGGTTCTGAATCCAATGGAGAAGGTTCCGAAGATTGGAACTGCCTAGATAAAGCATCTGCCTTGGAATTTTTTGAACCAGGAACATAGGAAAGTACAAAATTAAACCTGGAGAAGAACAAGGCCCACCGAGCCTGACGAGGATTGAGACGTGTAGCTGTTTGGAGGTTTAAAAGATTCTTGTGATCTGTCAGAATGAAAAAAGGTTGACTGGTACCCTCTAACCAATGCCTCCATTCATCCAAAGCTAATTTTATAGCCAAAAGCTCCTTATTGCCCACATCATAATTTAACTCGGCAGGATTGAATTTTTTCGAAAAGAACGCCACAGGATGTATCTTGCTGGTAGTCGGATCACGTTGGGAGAGAACAGCTCCAGCTGCTATAGAGGAAGCATCAACTCCAAAATAAACTGGAAATCAGGAATTGGATGACTGAGAAGAGGTGCAGAAGAAAATGCTGATTTTAGCGTTTCAAAAGCCTGTACTGCAGAAGAGGACCAGTTCTTACAATTTTGCCCTTTCTTAGTAAGAGAAGTGAGTGGAGACGTGATGTCAGCAAAGTTCTTTATAAACTTTCTAAAGTAATTGGCAAAGCCAAGAAACCTCTCCAGGGATTTGAGAGTATGGTCTGGGCCAGTCCTTGATAGCCGACAGTTTAGCAGGATCCATCTCAAAACCTGATTCAGAAATGATATACCCCAAAAAGGGGATGGAATTCTGATGAAAAGAGCATTTCTCCAATTTAGCGAACAGGGAATTGTCTCGTAACCTCTGAAGAACCAGTCTTACATGATGTACATGTTCCTGTAATGTTTTTGAATAGATTAGAATGCCATAGAGGTAAATGATAACAAATTGATTTAGATAATCTCTGAAGATTTTGTTAACAAAGTGCTGAGATACTGCTGGTGCATTGCACAATCCAAATAGCATTACTAGATACTCATAGTGACCAAATCTAGTGTAAAATGCCGTCTTCCATTCGTCTCCTTTACGGATTCTGACCAGATTGCAGGCCCCACGGAGATCTAACTTGGAAAAAATAGAAGCACCTTGAAGACAATCGAATAACTCAGAAATGAGCGGCAAAGGATAGCTGTTTTTGACAGTAATCTGATTCAAGGCTCCATAATCAATACAGGGACGAAGACCTCCATCTTTTTTCCCAATGAAGAAAAAACCTGCACCCACAGGTAAAGAGGAAGGATGAATGAATCCTCTGGCTAAGTTGTCCTTTATGTATTCCTCAAGAGAGACATTTTCTTGACGAGAGAGGGGATAGGTCCTTCCCTTAGGTAGAGGAGCCCCTGAATACAATTCGATAGGACAGTCAAATATCCGGTGTGGAGGTAACGTCTCAGCCTCTTTTTTAGAAAACACATCACTAAAGGCATGATAGTAATTGGGCAATGATTCCGGAACTTCCACCATAGCTACGACAGGACAGGATGGTTTAGAGGGATTTTGCAGCAGGCAATGTTTGAAAACAGGTAGTTCCCCAGGAAATAATTTCTCCTTTAGACCATGAGAAAACTGGATCATGAAGCTGCAACCAAGGTAACCCCAGAATCAATGGTATGTGGGGAGAAGAGATGACATCAAAACGAATAATTTCAGAATGAAGTATGCCCACAGTCAAAAGAAGAGGAATGGTAGAATGTTTTATGATACCAGTACCTAGAGGCTGTCCACTGACAGTAGTTACCTTAATTAACTGTTTCTTGGCTTGAAGAGGAATTCTGAGAGAGTCAGCAAAGTTTGAATCAATGAATACTCCAGCAGCTCCAGAATCGATGAGAGCTTGAGCTCGAAACTTGGTGTTTCCAAAAGAGATAGTTACAGGAACAAAAAGTTTAGAATTGAGGGAAGACATGGGATTCTGGCTTAACTCTGTCCCTCTATCAAAAGTTAAGCCTTGGCTTTTACTGGCCGGATAGGATAGTCCTTCAGTAAATGTCCTTTGGTACCACAATACAGACATAACCCAAGAGTACGCCTTCTATGGCGTTCAGCTTCTGACAATTTAATAGCTCCTACTTCCATGGGTTCCACAGACTCAGGAGATTGGGAATTATTATTAGAAAGACTTGAGGTTCGAATAGGAGGACAAAATGAAGATATAACAAAGGATCTCCGATTCCTATCTCTCTCCTGAAGACGTTCAGAATGCCGGGCGTCAAGAGTAATACATAAATTGATAAGACCCTCCAATGAATCGGGGAGTTCCCGAAATACTAGTTCATCCTTAAGGCGTTTGCAAAGTCCTTTGCGAAAGGCTGCCCGTAAGGCTCCATGGTTCCAATCAGTTTCTGCGGCTAAAGTCCTGAATTCAATAGCATATTGAGCTACCGAAAGGGATCCCTGTCTCAGATCCAACAATCCTGCCTCAGCAGCTGCACACCTCCCAGGCTTGTCAAAAACAGAAGAAAAAATGGACACAAATAATTCCACATCCTGTAGTAATGGATCATTCTTCTCTAAAAGAGGGGACACCCAGGCTAGAGCCTTACCCTTCAAGAGAGAAATAATAAAGGTGATTTTGGAAGTAGAATTGGAAAAAAAACTTGAGGATTGTTTCTGAAGTGTAAACGACACTGATTAAGGAATCCACGGCATTCTTCAGGATTACCGTCATATTTATCTGGAAGTGGGATTCGTGGTATATTCTGTCCAACAGTATTGTGAAGTGGATTAAAGACAGCATTGGTGCTAGTAGCAGTGGCAGCAGGAGTCACCGTCGCTTGAGAAGGAGCGGAGAGGTTATGTAGCAGAGCAGTAATCTGGTCAAGCTTGTAATCCAAAGATTGCAAATGAGCAGAATGATTTCCTAGAAGTTGCCCTTGTAGAGCCACAGCCCTGGATAACTCGTCAGGGTCCATATTATGGTCCGTTTGTACTGTCAGGTTAGGAAATATCCAGAAGTAGACCCAAATGCAAGGGCGAACTTAAACAACACCCTTGCACTCTGAGTTTAATCCAGGACGTGACCCCACGACAACCTCCAAAAAACAAAGTACTCACAATATGGAGCAGGGTTAGCCTGTGCCAAAGTAATTCATGATATCAGCCAGATAGACTTCTGAATAAGGAACTGGTTTCAGGAAATGCCTTCCACAGAATCAGGAGAGCAGGGATAGTCACTTATACTCAAACAGAAGAAGGGTAAAACAGGAAACAGTTAATAATGCAGGAGTAGGTCATTTGTTATCAGGCAGTCTGAAGGTTAACACTTTGTAGACAGTCTTTGCAGAATATGCAACAGGTAATCAGGCAGTTTGAGGGTTAACACTGAGTAGACAGTCTTTGCAGAGTATGCAACAGGTAATCAGGCAGTTTGAGAGTTAACACTGTGTAGACAGTCTTTGCAGAGTATGCAACAGGTAATCAGGCAGTTTGAGAGTTAACACTGTGTAGACAGTCTTTGCAGAGTATGCAACAGGTAATCAGGCAGTTTGAGGGTAAACACTGTGTAGTCAGAACTTGCAGAATTAATAACATGTAATCAGGTAGTTTGAAGGTTAACACTGTGTTGTCAGAACTTGCAGTGATATCAACAGGTAAGCTGGTAGTTTGAAGGTTAACACAGATAATCAGTACTTGTGGAGATTGGCAACAGGATATCCAGCAGTTTGAAGGTTTACACTGAATAATAGTATTTGCAGAGTTTGGAAACAGGTAAACATGCAGATTGAAGGATTCACAGAAATAACAGTATTTGAATAGTTTGCACTACACAGAGTAGTCTGAATATGCAGGGTTTGCAGCATGTAAACAGGAAGTTTGAAAGTTTCACAAAACAAACAGTACTTGCATTGTTTGGAGACAGGTATTCAGGAGGTTGAAGGTTAATCCAGCATAGTAAGTCCTTGAAGAGATTGGCAACAGAAAAACAGCAGTTAGAGAGATTCCTCAGCGAAATCCTAACAGAAGCCTCAAAGTTAACAAACAAACGGACACTGGAGAAACATGAAGCCAGAATAAAAAGCCTGGTTGTGACATCATCAGGAAGGGGTGGCTCAGACACCTGTCAATCAAGCACACAGAGAGGACTGCAGAGCTTTCCAGCAGCTGAGCGTGACAAGTAGTGCAGGTCACCGCATGTTTGATCTTGTATTTCTTCCTGCGTTCAGGGTGTTGGAACTGGGTGCTGTAATCATTGCATTACAAATAACACATCCAAGGCAGCGATAGCAGCCAGCCTTTCTCCCCAGCCAGGTGGGTGGTGAACTGTCTGTTAGATCCGTCTTCATCAGGAGGTCTCTGAGTTTCCGACCCTTCTGTATCCCACTTGTGGCATTTTCCATGCTTTAAATGGTAGAGTATGGTCAGCCTCAAGTAACTTCCACTCATCTTTTAGTGTCTTAATGATCAGGTGTTTATCTGGTGTATAGGAGGTTACAAAAGTCATCTGTTGCGATTTTGGATTTTCAGAGTATCTGTTCTTCCTTGGGTGCTTGCCAGTGTGCGCATTTCAGCTAGTATTTTCGATTGTAGCCTCTCTCAATGAAACGCTGTGTCATTTCTTCATTTGATGGAGCACTTTTCTTCATCTGTGTTGTTTCTCATAACCCGTTGAAATTGTGCTTTAGGGATATTTTTGACCAGATTCGGTTGTGGCAACTATGAGCGTGCAGGATAGAGTTCCTGTCGGTTGTTTTCCTGTAGAGAGTGGTGCCCAAATAGGTATCTTCTTAAAACTCTCACGTCCAGATAGTCAACCATATCAAGGCTCATGGTGGCACTGAATCGGATGGTGCTTCATTTCATTGAGGCTCACAATCCAAGCATCTAGTGTCAAAGGCCCATCTTGCCAATTAGGAACAGATGTCGATGTAGCAACAGTAATATTTGATTTCTGGTTTATCAAAAATTCTGATGGCATTTATTTCATAATCGGCCATAAAAGATTGGCTAGCGACGGGGCCACATTTGACCCCATCGCCGTTCGGAGATTTGTAGATAATAGATCTTATCAAATTGGAAATAGTTTTCTGAGAGACACATGTCAAGCAGTGATAATATCTCCTCCGATGGGCCAATGTATGGTATCCGTCTAAGACACTTGGCCACTGCTGCTTACCTGATGTATGCGGAATGACAGTGTACAACTGAAACATCAAGTGTGACTAGAATGTCAGATGCTTGATGTTGGTAAGATTTGTGTTATAAAATCTGTTGAATCACGTATGTAAGACTTCTGTTGCTTCACCCATGGCTGCAGGTAGAAATCCACAAATTCTGCTAGGGCTGAGAAGAGAGCCTCTAGCAGAAACAATCGGCCTCCCAGGCGGTTTTGTATATCTTATGTACCTTGGTAGTGTATATAATATCGGTACCACCGGAAAGTCTCTTTTCAAGAAATTGTAATGGTTTTGAGTGATCTGACCATCATCTACCACCGTTTTAAGTGGTATCAATCTTCTTTTTAAGACATGTCGTGGGATCACCTGATAGAGGGAGATAGGTCTTGTTATCTGATAGTTGTTTCATAATCTCTGTTTATACTTGTCCATAACACAATTCCCCCGCCTTTATCGGCGGGGCGTATGACGATGGAACTGTCCTTTTGTAGTTCCAATAGCCAATCTTTCTTCTTTGGTCAAATTGTCCGATCTTCTTACTGTTGGTTCTTTAGTATCTGATCAATCAGATATTAGTAATCGTCTGTATGGTGGCATTATTGGAATTTGGGTCAAAGCGTCCCTTTGATTTGAATCTATCCACCTCGTAATTGGTGGTGCCAAAGTACTCCTTTAATCTGAGGTTTCTACCATACTTCTGGATGTCAATATACAGATCAAAATTATCCTTCTAGCCGTTGGTACAAATGACAGCCCCTTGTTAAGTAGCTTGGTCTCTGCTTCACTTAATGTACGATTGCTGATGTTAAAAACCATATTCGTGGTTACATCTGTATGGGAGGGTGGCGGGCATGCCCCCCCCTCGCTGTGCGGCCTCGGCTTCGTCCTAAAAAACGCCCCCTGAACTTGGTGGAAGTGATCCAGCATGGAGTTGTCCCATTGTTGGAAGCCCCTGCCACCCCTAGACGGTGGTGACCCCACTGGGAGCCACCAGTGGCACCTTGGTCGATATCTGGATCAGATTATCACCAGAACTAGAATCAATGGTGGTCATGTTTTCTTGGTATAACGCCTTTCACGGCGAGGGCGGATTGCCCTTCTATCGTCTGGGGTCATCATCCATCTATATATGGTTTTATAGGAATAATCTTGATTGACGGTCTGTAATTTCCTATTTTTAAAAGCAATCAGCTCCTGTTTGTAGGTTTTCAATTGGGTGTCTAATTTGCTAATCCAATCTGTACTGGTATCCATCCGAAGAGAAGGTAATTTCTCTGTTTCATATAAATTATTTCGGTCTTTATCTCTTTAAGAAGTCGGCCCACCTCCCTTATTACAAGGAGCATCAAATCAAAAGAACATTTATTGAGAATTTTGCTCCAATTGATGCAAATTCTGTATTGGCTCGTCCAATGGTGGGTACATTTCTAATTCTGAACCCCCTCGGATCATCGTCGTTTGTGGTAATCCGATAAGTAGGTCCATGCAGGTTCAGGTCAATCTCTCTTTGTTTAAGTTTTGTAATGGTGTTGTATATAGATTGGTAAGATTCTTCAACTTGTTGTTCTCTATAGAACCAAAACATATTTTCAGCGTCCTCATCAGTAAAGGTAAAAATGTCCTCATTTTTGTCCTCCATGTTGATAATGGGGACATCACTGGTGTAGCTTCAGGGAAGTCATCTTGATACAATATGCACAAATATGCAAAGATAAAAATATGACAAAAACGGGAGAAGGACTTCAACGACAACCCCTGTGTGGGTGCACTACACAAAAATATTGTAGATATTCAGTTTGTAGTGCATGCACTCTCACCATCACTGTTCAGCTGCCAGGGTGCTATAAAAATATCAATAGATTCAATAATAAATAAGCACTTTCTGGACTTTGGCTATCTGTGTAAACAAAAATATTATTGTGACGTTTCGGGACAACAAACAGTCCCTTCCTCTGACAAACAACAATACAAAATGACAAAAATTTAAAGGTGAATAGAACCCTCCCCTAATTGATCCAATCAGTGCACATATTGTATAAGACAGGAGAAACAAACCCCCTGATAGGATAATCCTATAGAAAAAAGCAACCTGATAGGCTGAAGCCAAAGTGTTAATGGTGCAGCGTGAAATAACGAAAAGAAAAGTGAATAAAGGTTAATGAAAGATTGTCCCTTGGACCGCAAAGGAAAACTGACATAGAACATCCTTCCTGAACATATATTAATAAAACCGTTGTTCAGTTTCAAGTAAATCTAGCCAAATTCTATCCACGAATTTCAACCAATCAAACCATAGTGTACCACACACTCCCATCAATTGGCCAATCACATGGAAACAAACAGACATTGGTCTATCATAGACACAGCCTCCCCGTGTGTAAGCCCTGCCAGCTGTCATTGCAGAGGCACATCTAGGTAGCGTGAATCACCTGCGCTAACAGATTATCACTTCAAACTTGCAGACACTATAAGACTAGATGAGGGATAAGCATCCCATGCTGACTGACACCAACTCCCACAAAAGCTCAGTGAAGCCCACAGCGCAAACGGGTACGAACACATGCATAAGTACTTTCTAAGAGGCGATGTAAGTAGCAGCCGTATAGGTACTGCTGTCACAAAATCAAGCTGATCGGAGCGGTATGTCCTAAGTTTTAACACAATCCAACATAAAAAAACAAACCATCTAGATAGCCCCCAATCACCACAGGCTATTCTCCAGGACCTTACTTTGAAAAATTCCTGAGTTCACTATTGTTGGGAGAATATATATATATATATATATATATATATATATATATATATATGCATTCTTATATATAAACTTACCTTAGCACCAAAGGTAACAATCATAACGATATGGAAATAAAAAATGTGTGTTGTATGAGTTTGCAGTGTTTCCATGCTGTGTTTAGTGTTATTGTGAAGTGTAGTATGTATGTGGAATGTTTTTATATGTGTGCATAGTGTTTCAGTAGTATTTAGTATGTGTGATGCGTGTGTATTTTATTTTGTATTTTTTTGTGTATGCAGTGTGTTTGTTGTATTCATGTAGTACATATGTGTGTGTGTGTTGTCTGTGTGGTGTGTGTGTGTAGATGTGTGTAGTCAATAGAGTGTTAGTAATACAAAAATGAGAAGTGCAGTGGTAATAAACTCTCCTCTAAGAGTTAACACATAAATAGAAAATGGGAGTATAATTCAAAAAATAAAAATATACACAAACAAAACCACTGCGCCGCTAAGGGCTAAAGGCCATAGAAAAATAGTAAATAATTAAATAAAACTAAAGTAAAAATGTCAAATATCAAAGAGTCTTTCACCTAGATTGTCTGTACCAGTGTACCAATCTAGGTGAAGGACTATTCACAAGATAATTTTTAAACTATGACAAAATAAGAGAAAAGGGGAGCACTTATTACTGCAGGTTGCAGAGATGACATATGGGTCTGTTCTGATCCATTAGAAATGTCATTCTCTTAAGTCAAGCTTAGGCTTCTACTTTCAGCTCACAATACCGTTTGTAGTATGCTACAATAAGAGACTGTTAAGTGTTCTCAACACCGCTGCTATCCGGTTTCATTGCCGGCTCCGGTGCCATCATCAGTAGGCACCAGGAGAGATTGCATCAGCGGTATTCGCGAGGAACGCTCCGGTTCGACTTTGGAGATCTACACCACATGAGCCATAAGTGCTTTCACTGCCTATACCTTATGTAATCCTGTGAGCAGTTCCATTTCTGCGGCGTTTGGCCATTGTCCTTACTTACTTCACCAGAGAAGTCTTCTTATTCCTTACAGATACAAAGCGATAAGGACGCCATTTTGGATGATAGCCCTGGTTTCTTTCTTTCAACATATGGACTGTGTATTTGCACTGTGGTTACATTTTGTTACACTTGGCCACCTATACATTGTATAATACTTTTAACTTAAATGTATTCTTTGTGAATGTAGCGGTTTTAATATACTTTTAGACTGTTTTTCATGTGCTAGAATACAGCAAATGTTTTTTGCTTTTCTAAATAGCGATTCCTACTACTCATTGTAGTGGGCAATATATGATTTGGCTGATAATAGATCTCTGTTCTTTTATTTTATTAAAATACATTTTTTATTCACTGTCGATATTTGACATTTTTAACTTTAGTTTATTTTTATTATTTATTATTTTTCTAGGGCCTTTTAGTCCTTAGAGATGCAGTGGTTTTGTGTATATTTTCATTTTTTGAATTATACTCCCATTTCCTAGTCATTAGAGTGTTTAGTGAATGGTGTGTGGTCATTAGAGTGAGTAGTGTATGGTGTTTGTGTGTAGTAATTAGAGTGAGTTGTGTATAGTGTATGTGTGTGTAGTCATTAGAGTGAGTATGCCTGTAGTATGCGTGTAGTCATTACAGTGTATAGTGTACGGTGTGTGCATGTGTGTAGTCATTTGAGTGAGTAGTATATGGTGTGTGTGTAGTCGTTAGAGTGAGTAATGTATGTGTGTTTGTGTGTAGTATGCGTGTAGTCATTAGAGTTTGTAGTGTATGGTATGTGTGTATATGTGTGTATGTATTGGTTGTGTGTGCATTGTGCTTTTGTTGTGGGTATAGTGTTGTAAGGGTTAGCATTTGTTGAGCGAAACTCAGGTGCAGGACCTGACCCCAGAAGACAAGGGTAGCAATACAATGAAAAACAGAGTAAAGACAGAATTTAAAGCCAGAGGCCAGGCATTTGCATAGAGTAATCAGTCCAGACAGAACAAAGGTGACTACAGATGGGCTCAGGAGGAAACAAGGCAGAATACCAAGGCAGGATACCAGGAAAGATACAGTGCCAAAGGCAGGATACCAGAGTGCAAAAGGAATGAGGGAGCCGCACTAAGTTCAAATTACAAATTAATCAAATTTATTGCATGTAGACAAATTAAAAAACACAGCAAGAAAGGTGTCTGGCGCATTTCCCGCCCTCTAGTGGCGCTTCATGATGTCAGACACCTTTCTTGCTGTGTTTGTTTAATTTGTCTACATGCAATAAATTTGCTTAATTTGTAATTTGAACTTAGTGCGGCTCCTCATTCCTTTTGCATTATCTTGTGCGGTGGGTCCCGCACACTTGAGCCTTGCACCTTACCTAGATCACTGATCTTCAACAGAGGCACTTGCAGCCGCTACGGCGGGTGACGTCATACCCTGGACGGACTTTGGTAGTGAGCGCCGAAAGCTGTGCAGCCGCAAACACCTATTCACAGGATACCAGAGTATCCGGCCAGAGGCAAACATCAGTCCAGGAAATGACCCAGAGGCTGAGAAGCGGCTAGAAGTAAAACTGTCCCAGCACTGAATAAAACTTTGAGGGTTTTACTGAGAGTAAAGTATACTGTAGAAAGCTAAGAAAAAACTTGCAGAGACACATGATGAGTCGTCAGACAGGCAGTATGTTAGAACCAGCCAAGCAGGTCCTAAATTCAGTCAAAGGTCAGCAACAATATCAGAGAAATGTAATAGCGTTGATTAGGTAACTGCCTGCAGCTAGCAAGCAGGTGGAATTAGAGAGCCAGTCAGTGCCACAAATACCAGAAATGATATTGGATGCAAGGCAGGGTACTAGACCCAAAGCAGGATACTGGAACCAAGGCAGGATACCATGCAGGATACCAAGCACAAGGTAGAATACTGGACCCAAAGCAGGATACTGGAACCAAGGCAGGATACCATGAAGGATACCAAGCACAAGGTAGAATACTGGACCCAAGGCAGGATATTGGACACAATACAGGATATCAGATATTGTAGGACACTTGATAAAGTTTAGATACAAGGATAAAGGCCAGTTTTACTGCAATCACTCTGACTGATATTCTGAACAAATTTATAATGAAACTTACACACTTGAGGCCTGCTCCTTACTCGTGTATGTGTAGTGATTGTGTGGTCTGTGCATATCATTTCTGCATTGTAATGTGAGTTTTATTGTCTTTCAGACTTTGTGTATGTGTGTGCGTTTGTGCATGTGAATGTAGTGGTTAGGTAGTGCTTGTGTGTGGTACATTTTTGTGTTGTTTGGCGTTATAGTGAGTGTGCAATGTTTATGGTCATGTATGTAATATGAGTTTTTGTAGTATGTAGTATATATGCAGTGTTTGTATAGTATTTAATTTGTGCATGTATTTATTTATGTAGTATAATTTTAGTGTATGTGACCTAAACTTATATATACACATGCTAAAAGCTACAGCACCATAAAAAGTAGTTTCTAAGACTACAAGTCCTACAAACCTATTTTATTTATTTACTTGTATCTTGTTGTTTCTGCTGAGTATGCTTTAAATATATATCATCATTAGGGACTTTAAATCCTTATATCTCAGTAAACACTGCTTTTCAGGTCAAATCTCTAAAAAAATTAGTGCAGCATTTTTCCCCCCACTGTATTCCATATCTAAACATCTAAAGACAGAACCAACATATGATTTCACCGATATCAGAACACTTTAGGATATAGATTTCAAATAAATTAGTAACTTACTATTTTGGTAGCCTTTATATATATATATATATATTATAATATTATATATATATATATATGCATGTACATGTGTTTGAATTTACAGTATATTTATTATTCTGTTGTTTTCACTGGTCTACTATAGAAAAGTCTGTAAGGCATTTGCTTAAAAAAATGTGATTGCCTCACTGTTCTGCTCATTCACTGAATTGCATCACAATCAACTATAAAAGACTAATAAGTCATAGGGCCCAACTTATTAAGGAGCGAATGGTCCCTGATACCCCTGTTTCTGTGCGAGCCTTCAGGCTCACTGGAAACAGCAGTTAAGAAAGAGCGGCAGACAGCAATCAACCCGATCGAATACGATCATGTTGATTGACACCCCCTGCTAGCGTCCGATTTTTTGTAAGTTTTGTATTGCGGTAACATTTGATAAAGGTACAGGAATGTACCGAAACGTCATGGATATCTTTTTAATGGATTAAATAAATTATCTTGTTTTAACCAAGACCAGTGAGTGCCTGCATTTGTGGAGAACTTTTATATATATGTGTGTGTGTGTGTGTATAGATATATATTGTACAAAAGACTAGATATATGTAGAGATATTTTTATGAATAAATAGTTATGTTATGTGAAGAACGCACAAGCAATATTCTAACTTCAGCATTTTGCGCTCGTTGGGTTAGCAAGCGAGCGAAAACAGTTTTCTTTCAACTCATAATAAGAGCGCAACCCGATACCCGCAAAAAAATTAATTCTAGCACAATTAACGCTCAAGTGGGAACATTAATTAGTGCTTCCCTTGTAATCTGGCCATTATCTGTAGACCAGACAATGATCATATTAAAATATTTCATTTAAATTTATATTCTGTAGACAAAATAGATCATATCATGATTGTATCTGATTTTCTCAGTTTTGCATTTCCTGTTTTATTTAATTTATAGACCTCATGCAATATATTTATTAAGTTTATCTTCTGTGTCAAAATGAATGCATACTCCTAGAACATATTATCTTCAACAATACAGCATAATAAAATGTAAATCAATTCTCTGTCTGAGTTGAGTACCATAGAAACATTTTAGAGACACAACCTTAATACATTGTTTTAACAGACATATTGCAGAGTGAAAGGTTTAATCAGATAGCACATTTTTACTATTAAATCTCTAGTGAATTAATGATTGTTGACAAATTGTTTCTATGAATATATTTGCTATAGCCATGTTTTTCAATGTTCTTCCTTCTTAGTTATATAGATTGCATAGAAATCCCTGAGACAAAGCTTATGAGACCAGGTTTAGGTGTGAAAATAATATAATAGAGCTAGGTGGGTTAATCAGCAAGTAAGCTGGTTTGATCAAACCTCAGAATTGCAGGTTTTAATATTGTCAGGGTCCACAAAGCCTTCATTAGCCTTATAGAAACATACAGCCAGATTAGGAGTTTTTCGTTTTGAGCTGTGCGGTGCTAACGAGCAGTTTTCTCTCACCGCTCACTTTCTTGCAGTGCTGGTATTACAGGTTTTTACAAACCCGGCGTTAAAAGGCAAGAAGTGAGCGTTGAGCAAAATTTTGCTCCTTAACGCACTCCAATACCAGCGCTGCTTAAGTCAGAGGTGAGCTGGTCGTAAGTGCTTGTGCCCGATTTCCCCAAAGGAATCAACGGGGAGAGGTGGCTGAGAAAATGTCTAACACCTGCCAAAAAGCAGCATAAACTCAGTAACGCAGCCCCATTGATTCCTATGGGGAAATAAAATTTATGTCTACACCTAACACCCTAACATGAACCCCGAGTCTAAACACCCCTAATCTTACACTTATTAACCCTAATCTGCCGCCCGACATCGCCGACACCTGCATTATACTTATTAACCCCTAATCTGCAGCTCCGGACACCATCGACACCTACATTATATTTATGAACCCCTAATCTGCCTTCCCCAATGTCGCCGCAATCTACCTGCACTTATTAACCCCTAATCTGCTGCCCCCAACGTCGCCGCCACTATAATAAACATATTAACCCCTAAACCGCCGCACTCCTGCCTCGCAAACATTAGTTAAATATTATTAACCCCTAATCTGCCGTCCCTAACATCACTGCCACCTCCCTACATTTATTAACTCCTAATCTGCCGCCCCCAACGTCGCCGCCACTATATTAAATGTATTAACCCATAAACCTAAGTCTAACCCTAACACCCCCTAACTTAAATATAATTACAATAAATCTAAATAAAATTGCTATCATTAACTAAATTATTCCTAATTTAAAACTAAAAACTTACCTATAAAATAAACCCTAAGCTAGCTACAATATAACTAATAGTTACATTGTAGCTATCTTATGGTTTATTTTTATTTTACAGGCAAGTTTGTATTTATTTTAACTAGGTACAATAGTTATCAAATAGTTATTAACTATTTAATAACCTTAGCAAAATAAATACAAAAGTACCTGAAAAAAAAATATAAAAAAAGTTACAATAACACTTAACACTACACTATAATTAAATAAATTAACTAAATTAACAACAATTAAATAAATTAAATTAAAATAAAGTACAACCCCCCCCCACTAAATTACAGAAAATAATAAACAAATTACAAGATATTTAAACTAATTACACCTAATCTAATAGCCCTATCAAAATAGAAAAGCCCCCCCCCCCAAAAAAAAAAAACCTAGCCTAAACTAAACTACTAATAGCTCTTAAAAGGACCTTTTGCGGGGCATTGCCCAAAACTAATCAGCTCTTTAACCTGTAAAAAAATATATACAAACAACCCTCCCAAAAGTAAAACCCACCACCCACACAACCAACCCCCCAAATAAAATTCTATCTAATAAAACCTAAGTTTCCCATTGCCCTGAAAAGGGCATTTGGATGGGCATTGCCCTTAAAAGGGCAGTTAGCTCTTTTGCAGCCCAAACCCTAATCTAAAAAATAAAACCCACCCAATACACCCTTAAATAACCCCCTGAAGATCGACTTACAGTTCTGAAGACCGGACATCCATCCTCAAGGAAGCGTCAGAAGTCTTCATCTAACTGGGCCAAAGTCCTCAACGAAGCCGGGAGAAATCTTCATCCAAGCCGGATGAAGTGGTCCAGACGGGCAGAAGTCTTCATCCAGACGGCATCTTCTATCTTCATCCATCCGACGCGGAGCGGGTCCATCTTCAAGACATCTGACTCGGAGCATCCTCTTTAAATGAATTCTTCTTACTGAATGACTGTTCCTTAAAGTGACGTCATCCAAGATAGCGTCCCTTAGATTCCGATTGGCTGATAGAATTCTATCAGCTAATCGGAATTAAAGTAGAAAAATTGAGCTTGCATTCTATTGGCTGTTCCAATCCAATTTTTTTTACAGGTAAAAGAGCTGACTACTTTGGGGCAATGCCCCGCAAAAGGTCCTTTTAAGGGCTATTGATAGTTTAGTTTAGGCTAGGGATTTTTTTTATTGGGGGGGGGGCTTTTTTATTTTGATAGGGCTATTAGATTAGGCTTAATTAGTTTAAATATCTTGTAATTTGTTTATTATTTTCTGTAATTTAGTGTTTGTTTTTTTTGTACTTTAGCTAATTTAATTTAATTTATTTAATTGTTGTTAATTTACTTAATTTATTCAATTATAGTGTAGTGTTAGGTGTTATTGTAACTTAGGTTAGGTTTTATTTTACAGGTACTTTTGTATTTATTTTAGCTAGGTAGTTATTAAATAGTTAATAACTATTTAATAACTATCGTACCTATTTAAAATAAATACAAACTTGCCTGTGAAATAAAAATAAACCCTAAGATAGCTACAATGTAACTATTAGTTATATTGTAGCTAGCTTAGGGTTTATTTTACAGGTAAATATTTAGTTTTAAATAGGAATTATTTAGGTAATGATAGTTATTTTTAGTTAGATTTATTTTAATTATATTTAAGTTAGGGGGTGTTAGGGTTAGACTTAGGTTTAGGGGTTAATACATTTAGTATAGTGGCTGCGACGTTGGAGGCGGCAGATTAGGGGTTAATAAGTGTAGGTAGGTTGCAGCGACATTGGTGGTGGCAGATTAGGGGTTAATAAATATAATGTAGGTGTAGGCAATGTTGGGGGCAGCAGATTAGGGGTTCATAAATATAATGTAGGTGGCGGCGGTGTCCGGGGCGGCAGATTAGGGGTTAAAATTTTTATTTTAGTGTTTGTGATGCTTGAGGGCCTCGGTTTAGGGGTTAATAGGTAGTTTATGAGTGTTAGTGTACTTTTTAGCACTTAAGTTATGAGTTTTATGTTACAGCGTTGTACCATAAAACTCCTAACTATGGATTTTTAAATGCGTTAGGGATCTTGGAGGTAGAGGTGTACCGCTCACTTTTTGGCTTCCCAAGACAGACTCGTAATACTGGTGCTATGGAAGTTTCATAGAAAAAAGGGTTTACAAAGTTTACGTAAGTCGTTTTGCATGTAGGTGAGGGTGTGGGTGGCGCCTGTGTGCTATCTGTTTAAATGCTCACTTTATTGGATTAGAAATATATTTAAGATCTTGAAAAAGGCTCTGAGCAGCTGAAACGCATAGACATTCTATTTTTTCTTAGCTCCTGAACTGAGATCCTGGATTGACTCACATAACCGCAGAGTTGAAAATAGAACGGAGCGGTAGGAGTTTGAAGACTTACAAGTTTATTCAAAAGAGTGCGCACTCTAAGAA
This sequence comes from Bombina bombina, assembly GCF_027579735.1. NCBI lineage: Eukaryota > Metazoa > Chordata > Amphibia > Anura > Bombinatoridae > Bombina > Bombina bombina. The sequence goes on along the minus strand of NC_069504.1, from coordinate 967,826,685 downwards.
ACCATCAACTATTGGTTACTACCAACACGCATCATCTGAGCAGAGGGGCATGCAGACTGGCGGAGGACGCCGAAGAAATAGTGAGTACTACACAATCACTGAAGAACCCATCTTCGACTTAAAAGATGCAACATTTACAAACAGGTGTTGCATAGATACAACAACATTCTGTGGTCTAATACAATCAATACCACGTATATTAACAGAGCAAAGCAGCAGGCACTCACTCCAAAACTAGTGTTAAAAATTCAAAATTTATTCGACAACATTGGAAAGACGGAACAGACATGGCAGGTTAAAACAAGCAGGGTAATCTTACGCGTTTCATGCCCCCTACAGGCGCTTACTCATAGACAAGGAGCTCTGTTAGAAACCCCGTCCATTTATGCAGTGTGAGCCATAGGATTAACTATTTCATTGCCACACCTACATAAATAAAAAAAGTTAAAAACAGACTGCTTGTTTCTAGAATCAGGATATTACAGTGCAAAATGGCTTACAATTAATACAATAGAGGAGACCAATAAACCAATAATAATTTTTAGCTGTTCATTCACAATAAATACTAAATTGAATTTATAATATAATATACAAAGTGACAAGCAAGCAAAAATTTGATAAATTACTGTAGATTTATCAAATTTTTGCTTATCAAATTTTTGCTTGCTTGTCACTTTGTATATTATATTATCAATTCAATTTAGTATTTATTGTGTATGAACAGCCTGCTAAAAATTATTATTGGTTTCTTTAAAGTCTCCTCTATTGTATTAATTGTAAGCCATTTTGCACTGTAATATCCTGATTCTAGCAACAAGCAGTCTGTTTTTAACTTTTTTTTATTTATGTAGGTGTGGCAATTAAATAGTTAATCCTATGGCTCACACTGCATAAATGGACGGGGTTTCTCACAGAGCTCCTTGTCTATGAGTAAGCACCTGTAGGGAGCGCGAAATGCGTAAGCTTACCCTGCTTGTTTTAACCTGCCATGTCTGTTCCGTCTTTCTAATGTTGTCGAATAAATTTTGAATTTTTAACACAAGTTTTGGAGCGAGTGCCTGCCGCTTTCCTCTGTTAATATACGTGGTATTGATTGTATTAGACCACAGAATGTTGTTGTATCTATGCAACACCTGTTTGTAAATGTTGCATCTTTTAAGTCGAAGATGGGTTCTTCAGTGATTGTGTAGTACTCACTATTTCTTCGGCGTCCTCCGCCAGTCTGCATGCCCCTCTGCTCAGATGATGCGTGTTGGTAGTAACCAATAGTTGATGGTTTCTTAGAGTGCGCACTCTTTTGAATAAACTTGTAAGTCTTCAAACTCCTACCGCTCCGTTCTATTTTCAACTCTGCGGTTATGTGAGTCAATCCAGGATCTCAGTTCAGGAGCTAAGAAAAAATAGAATGTCTATGCGTTTCAGCTGCTCAGAGCCTTTTTCAAGATCTTAAATATATTTCTAATCCAATAAAGTGAGCATTTAAACAGATAGCACACAGGCGCCACCCACACCCTCACCTACATGCAAAACGACTTACGTAAACTTTGTAAACCCTTTTTTCTATGAAACTTCCATAGCACCAGTATTACGAGTCTGTCTTGGGAAGCCAAAAAGTGAGCGGTACACCCTCTACCTCCAAGATCCCTAACGCATTTAAAAATCCATAGTTAGGAGTTTTATGGTACAACGCTGTAACATAAAACTCATAACTTAAGTGCTAAAAAGTACACTAACACTCATAAACTACCTATTAACCCCTAAACCGAGGCCCTCAAGCATCACAAACACTAAAATAAAAATTTTAACCCCTAATCTGCCGCCCCGGACACCGCCGCCACCTACATTATATTTATGAACCCCTAATCTGCTGCCCCCAACATTGCCTACACCTACATTATATTTATTAACCCCTAATCTGCCACCACCAATGTCGCTGCAACCTACCTACACTTATTAACCCCTAATCTGCCGCCTCCAACGTCGCAGCCACTATACTAAATGTATAACCCCTAAACCTAAGTCTAACCCTAACACCCCCTAACTTAAATATAATTAAAATAAATCTAACTAAAAATAACTATCATTACCTAAATAATTCCTATTTAAAACTAAATATTTACCTGTAAAATAAACCCTAAGCTAGCTACAATATAACTAATAGTTACATTGTAGCTATCTTAGGGTTTATTTTTATTTCACAGGCAAGTTTGTATTTATTTTAAATAGGTACGATAGTTATTAAATAGTTATTAACTATTTAATAACTACCTAGCTAAAATAAATACAAAAGTACCTGTAAAATAAAACCTAACCTAAGTTACAATAACACCTAACACTACACTATAATTGAATAAATTAAGTAAATTAACAACAATTAAATAAATTAAATTAAATTAGCTAAAGTACAAAAAAAACAAACACTAAATTACAGAAAATAATAAACAAATTACAAGATATTTAAACTAATTAAGCCTAATCTAATAGCCCTATCAAAATAAAAAAGCCCCCCCCCCCAATAAAAAAAATCCCTAGCCTAAACTAAACTATCAATAGCCCTTAAAAGGACCTTTTGCGGGGCATTGCCCCAAAGTAGTCAGCTCTTTTACCTGTAAAAAAAATTGGATTGGAACAGCCAATAGAATGCAAGCTCAATTTTTCTACTTTAATTCCGATTAGCTGATAGAATTCTATCAGCCAATCGGAATCTAAGGGACGCTATCTTGGATGACGTCACTTTAAGGAACAGTCATTCAGTAAGAAGAATTCATTTAAAGAGGATGCTCCGAGTCAGATGTCTTGAAGATGGACCCGCTCCGCGTCGGATGGATGAAGATAGAAGATGCCGTCTGGATGAAGACTTCTGCCCGTCTGGAGGACCACTTCATCCGGCTTGGATGAAGATTTCTCCCGGCTTCGTTGAGGGACTTTGGCCCAGTTAGATGAAGACTTCTGACGCTTCCTTGAGGATGGATGTCCGGTCTTCAGAACTGTAAGTCGATCTTCAGGGGGTTATTTAAGGGTGTATTGGGTGGGTTTTATTTTTTAGATTAGGGTTTGGGCTGCAAAAGAGCTAACTGCCCTTTTAAGGGCAATGCCCATCCAAATGCCCTTTTCAGGGCAATGGGAAACTTAGGTTTTATTAGATAGAATTTTATTTGGGGGGTTGGTTGTGTGGGTGGTGGGTTTTACTTTTGGGAGGGTTGTTTGTATATATTTTTTTACAGGTTAAAGAGCTGATTAGTTTTGGGCAATGCCCCGCAAAAGGTCCTTTTAAGAGCTATTAGTAGTTTAGTTTAGGCTAGGTTTTTTTTTTTTGGGGGGGGGGGCTTTTCTATTTTGATAGGGCTATTAGATTAGGTGTAATTAGTTTAAATATCTTGTAATTTGTTTATTATTTTCTGTAATTTAGTGGGGGGGGGTTGTACTTTATTTTAATTTAATTTATTTAATTGTTGTTAATTTAGTTAATTTATTTAATTATAGTGTAGTGTTAAGTGTTATTGTAACTTTTTTTATATTTTTTTTTCAGGTACTTTTGTATTTATTTTGCTAAGGTTATTAAATAGTTAATAACTATTTGATAACTATTGTACCTAGTTAAAATAAATACAAACTTGCCTGTAAAATAAAAATAAACCATAAGATAGCTACAATGTAACTATTAGTTATATTGTAGCTAGCTTAGGGTTTATTTTATAGGTAAGTTTTTAGTTTTAAATTAGGAATAATTTAGTTAATGATAGCAATTTTATTTAGATTTATTGTAATTATATTTAAGTTAGGGGGTGTTAGGGTTAGACTTAGGTTTATGGGTTAATACATTTAATATAGTGGCGGCGACGTTGGGGGCGGCAGATTAGGAGTTAATAAATGTAGGGAGGTGGCAGTGATGTTAGGGACGGCAGATTAGGGGTTAATAATATTTAACTAATGTTTGCGAGGCAGGAGTGCGGCGGTTTAGGGGTTAATATGTTTATTATAGTGGCGGCGACGTTGGGGGCAGCAGATTAGGGGTTAATAAGTGCAGGTAGATTGCGGCGACATTGGGGAAGGCAGATTAGGGGTTCATAAATATAATGTAGGTGTCGATGGTGTCCGGAGCTGCAGATTAGGGGTTAATAAGTATAATGCAGGTGTCGGCGATGTCGGGCGGCAGATTAGGGTTAATAAGTGTAAGATTAGGGGTGTTTAGACTCGGGGTTCATGTTAGGGTGTTAGGTGTAGACATAAATTTTATTTCCCCATAGGAATCAATGGGGCTGCGTTACTGAGTTTTATGCTGCTTTTTGGCAGGTGTTAGACATTTTCTCAGCCACCTCTCCCCGTTGATTCCTTTGGGGAAATCGGGCACAAGCACTTACGACCAGCTCACCTCTGACTTAAGCAGCGCTGGTATTGGAGTGCGTTAAGGAGCAAAATTTTGCTCAACGCTCACTTCTTGCCTTTTAACGCCGGGTTTGTAAAAACCTGTAATACCAGCACTGCAAGAAAGTGAGCGGTGAGAGAAAACTGCTCGTTAGCACCGCACAGCTCAAAACGAAAAACTCCTAATCTGGCTGTATGTTTCTATAAGGCTAATGAAGGCTTTGTGGACCCTGACAATATTAAAACCTGCAATTCTGAGGTTTGATCAAACCAGCTTACTTGCTGATTAACCCACCTAGCTCTATTATATTATTTTCACACCTAAACCTGGTCTCATAAGCTTTGTCTCAGGGATTTCTATGCAATCTATATAACTAAGAAGGAAGAACATTGAAAAACATGGCTATAGCAAATATATTCATAGAAACAATTTGTCAACAATCATTAATTCACTAGAGATTTAATAGTAAAAATGTGCTATCTGATTAAACCTTTCACTCTGCAATATGTCTGTTAAAACAATGTATTAAGGTTGTGTCTCTAAAATGTTTCTATGGTACTCAACTCAGACAGAGAATTGATTTACATTTTTATTATGCTGTATTGTTGAAGATAATATGTTCTAGGAGTATGCATTCATTTTGACACAGAAGATAAACTTAATAAATATATTGCATGAGGTCTATAAATTAAATAAAACAGGAAATGCAAAACTGAGAAAATCAGATACAATCATGATATGATCTATTTTGTCTACAGAATATAAATTTAAAATGAAATATTTTAATATGATCATTGTCTGGTCTACAGATAATGGCCAGATTACAAGGGAAGCACTAATTAATGTTCCCACTTGAGCGTTAATTGTGCTAGAATTAATTTTTTTGCGGGTATCGGGTTGCGCTCTTATTATGAGTTGAAAGAAAACTGTTTTCGCTCGCTTGCTAACCCAACGAGCGCAAAATGCTGAAGTTAGAATATTGCTTGTGCGTTCTTCACATAACATAACTATTTATTCATAAAAATATCTCTACATATATCTAGTCTTTTGTACAATATATATCTATACACACACACACACACATATATATATAAAAGTTCTCCACAAATGCAGGCACTCACTGGTCTTGGTTAAAACAAGATAATTTATTTAATCCATTAAAAAGATATCCATGACGTTTCGGTACATTCCTGTACCTTTATCAAATGTTACCGCAATACAAAACTTACAAAAAACTATCGGACGCTAGCAGGGGGTGTCAATCAACATGATCGTATTCGATCGGGTTGATTGCTGTCTGCCGCTCTTTCTTAACTGCTGTTTCCAGTGAGCCTGAAGGCTCGCACAGAAACAGGGGTATCAGGGACCATTCGCTCCTTAATAAGTTGGGCCCTATGACTTATTAGTCTTTTATAGTTGATTGTGATGCAATTCAGTGAATGAGCAGAACAGTGAGGCAATCACATTTTTTTAAGCAAATGCCTTACAGACTTTTCTATAGTAGACCAGTGAAAACAACAGAATAATAAATATACTGTAAATTCAAACACATGTACATGCATATATATATATATATATATATATATATATATATATATATATATATAAAGGCTACCAAAATAGTAAGTTACTAATTTATTTGAAATCTATATCCTAAAGTGTTCTGATATCGGTGAAATCATATGTTGGTTCTGTCTTTAGATGTTTAGATATGGAATACAGTGGGGGGAAAAATGCTGCACTAATTTTTTTAGAGATTTGACCTGAAAAGCAGTGTTTACTGAGATATAAGGATTTAAAGTCCCTAATGATGATATATATTTAAAGCATACTCAGCAGAAACAACAAGATACAAGTAAATAAATAAAATAGGTTTGTAGGACTTGTAGTCTTAGAAACTACTTTTTATGGTGCTGTAGCTTTTAGCATGTGTATATATAAGTTTAGGTCACATACACTAAAATTATACTACATAAATAAATACATGCACAAATTAAATACTATACAAACACTGCATATATACTACATACTACAAAAACTCATATTACATACATGACCATAAACATTGCACACTCACTATAACGCCAAACAACACAAAAATGTACCACACACAAGCACTACCTAACCACTACATTCACATGCACAAACGCACACACATACACAAAGTCTGAAAGACAATAAAACTCACATTACAATGCAGAAATGATATGCACAGACCACACAATCACTACACATACACGAGTAAGGAGCAGGCCTCAAGTGTGTAAGTTTCATTATAAATTTGTTCAGAATATCAGTCAGAGTGATTGCAGTAAAACTGGCCTTTATCCTTGTATCTAAACTTTATCAAGTGTCCTACAATATCTGATATCCTGTATTGTGTCCAATATCCTGCCTTGGGTCCAGTATTCTACCTTGTGCTTGGTATCCTTCATGGTATCCTGCCTTGGTTCCAGTATCCTGCTTTGGGTCCAGTATTCTACCTTGTGCTTGGTATCCTGCATGGTATCCTGCCTTGGTTCCAGTATCCTGCTTTGGGTCTAGTACCCTGCCTTGCATCCAATATCATTTCTGGTATTTGTGGCACTGACTGGCTCTCTAATTCCACCTGCTTGCTAGCTGCAGGCAGTTACCTAATCAACGCTATTACATTTCTCTGATATTGTTGCTGACCTTTGACTGAATTTAGGACCTGCTTGGCTGGTTTCTAACATACTGCCTGTCTGACGACTCATCATGTGTCTCTGCAAGTTTTTTCTTAGCTTTCTACAGTATACTTACTCTCAGTAAAACCCTCAAAGTTTTATTCAGTGCTGGGACAGTTTTACTTCTAGCCGCTTCTCAGCCTCTGGGTCATTTCCTGGACTGATGTTTGCCTCTGGCCGGATACTCTGGTATCCTGTGAATAGGTGTTTGCGGCTGCACAGCTTTCGGCGCTCACTACCAAAGTCCGTCCAGGGTGTATGACGTCACCCGCCGTAGCGGCTGCAAGTGCCTCTGTTGAAGATCAGTGATCTAGGTAAGGTGCAAGGCTCAAGTGTGCGGGACCCACCGCACAAGATAATGCAAAAGGAATGAGGGAGCCGCACTAAGTTCAAATTACAAATTAAGCAAATTTATTGCATGTAGACAAATTAAACAAACACAGCAAGAAAGGTGTCTGACATCATGAAGCGCCACTAGAGGGCGGGAAATGCGCCAGACACCTTTCTTGCTGTGTTTGTTTAATTTGTCTACATGCAATAAATTTGATTAATTTGTAATTTGAACTTAGTGCGGCTCCCTCATTCCTTTTGCACTCTGGTATCCTGCCTTTGGCACTGTATCTTTCCTGGTATCCTGCCTTGGTATTCTGCCTTGTTTCCTCCTGAGCCCATCTGTAGTCACCTTTGTTCTGTCTGGACTGATTACTCTATGCAAATGCCTGGCCTCTGGCTTTAAATTCTGTCTTTACTCTGTTTTTCATTGTATTGCTACCCTTGTCTTCTGGGGTCAGGTCCTGCACCTGAGTTTCGCTCAACAAATGCTAACCCTTACAACACTATACCCACAACAAAAGCACAATGCACACACAACCAATACATACACACATATACACACATACCATACACTACAAACTCTAATGACTACACGCATACTACACACAAACACCATACATTACTCACTCTAACGACTACACACACACCATATACTACTCACTCAAATGACTACACACATGCACACACCGTACACTATACACTGTAATGACTACACGCATACTACAGGCATACTCACTCTAATGACTACACACACATACACTATACACAACTCACTCTAATTACTACACACAAACACCATACACTACTCACTCTAATGACCACACACCATTCACTAAACACTCTAATGACTAGGAAATGGGAGTATAATTCAAAAAATGAAAATATACACAAAACCACTGCATCTCTAAGGACTAAAAGGCCCTAGAAAAATAATAAATAATAAAAATAAACTAAAGTTAAAAATGTCAAATATCGACAGTGAATAAAAAATGTATTTTAATAAAATAAAAGAACAGAGATCTATTATCAGCCAAATCATATATTGCCCACTACAATGAGTAGTAGGAATCGCTATTTAGAAAAGCAAAAAACATTTGCTGTATTCTAGCACATGAAAAACAGTCTAAAAGTATATTAAAACCGCTACATTCACAAAGAATACATTTAAGTTAAAAGTATTATACAATGTATAGGTGGCCAAGTGTAACAAAATGTAACCACAGTGCAAATACACAGTCCATATGTTGAAAGAAAGAAACCAGGGCTATCATCCAAAATGGCGTCCTTATCGCTTTGTATCTGTAAGGAATAAGAAGACTTCTCTGGTGAAGTAAGTAAGGACAATGGCCAAACGCCGCAGAAATGGAACTGCTCACAGGATTACATAAGGTATAGGCAGTGAAAGCACTTATGGCTCATGTGGTGTAGATCTCCAAAGTCGGAACCGGAGCGTTCCTCGCGAATACCGCTGATGCAATCTCTCCTGGTGCCTACTGATGATGGCACCGGAGCCGGCAATGAAACCGGATAGCAGCGGTGTTGAGAACACTTAACAGTCTCTTATTGTAGCATACTACAAACGGTATTGTGAGCTGAAAGTAGAAGCCTAAGCTTGACTTAAGAGAATGACATTTCTAATGGATCAGAACAGACCCATATGTCATCTCTGCAACCTGCAGTAATAAGTGCTCCCCTTTTCTCTTATTTTGTCATAGTTTAAAAATTATCTTGTGAATAGTCCTTCACCTAGATTGGTACACTGGTACAGACAATCTAGGTGAAAGACTCTTTGATATTTGACATTTTTTACTTTAGTTTTATTTAATTATTTACTATTTTTCTATGGCCTTTAGCCCTTAGCGGCGCAGTGGTTTTGTTTGTGTATATTTTTATTTTTTGAATTATACTCCCATTTTCTATTTATGTGTTAACTCTTAGAGGAGAGTTTATTACCACTGCACTTCTCATTTTTGTATTACTAACACTCTATTGACTACACACATCTACACACACACACCACACAGACAACACACACACACATATGTACTACATGAATACAACAAACACACTGCATACACAAAAAAATACAAAATAAAATACACACGCATCACACATACTAAATACTACTGAAACACTATGCACACATATAAAAACATTCCACATACATACTACACTTCACAATAACACTAAACACAGCATGGAAACACTGCAAACTCATACAACACACATTTTTTATTTCCATATCGTTATGATTGTTACCTTTGGTGCTAAGGTAAGTTTATATATAAGAATGCATATATATATATATATATATATATATATATATATATATATATATATATTCTCCCAACAATAGTGAACTCAGGAATTTTTCAAAGTAAGGTCCTGGAGAATAGCCTGTGGTGATTGGGGGCTATCTAGATGGTTTGTTTTTTTATGTTGGATTGTGTTAAAACTTAGGACATACCGCTCCGATCAGCTTGATTTTGTGACAGCAGTACCTATACGGCTGCTACTTACATCGCCTCTTAGAAAGTACTTATGCATGTGTTCGTACCCGTTTGCGCTGTGGGCTTCACTGAGCTTTTGTGGGAGTTGGTGTCAGTCAGCATGGGATGCTTATCCCTCATCTAGTCTTATAGTGTCTGCAAGTTTGAAGTGATAATCTGTTAGCGCAGGTGATTCACGCTACCTAGATGTGCCTCTGCAATGACAGCTGGCAGGGCTTACACACGGGGAGGCTGTGTCTATGATAGACCAATGTCTGTTTGTTTCCATGTGATTGGCCAATTGATGGGAGTGTGTGGTACACTATGGTTTGATTGGTTGAAATTCGTGGATAGAATTTGGCTAGATTTACTTGAAACTGAACAACGGTTTTATTAATATATGTTCAGGAAGGATGTTCTATGTCAGTTTTCCTTTGCGGTCCAAGGGGACAATCTTTCATTAACCTTTATTCACTTTTCTTTTCGTTATTTCACGCTGCACCATTAACACTTTGGCTTCAGCCTATCAGGTTGCTTTTTTCTATAGGATTATCCTATCAGGGGGTTTGTTTCTCCTGTCTTTATACAATATGTGCACTGATTGGATCAATTGTTAGGGGAGGGTTCTATTCACCTTTAAATTTTTGTCATTTTGTATTGTTGTTTGTCAGAGGAAGGGACTGTTTGTTGTCCCGAAACGTCACAATAAATATTTTTGTTTACACAGATAGCCAAAGTCCAGAAAGTGCTTATTTATTATTGAATCTATGGATATTTTTTATAGCACCCTGGCAGCTGAACAGTGATGGTGAGAGTGCATGCACTTACAAACTGAATATCTACAATTATTTTTCCGTGTAGTGCACCCACACAGGGGTTGTCGTTGAAGTCCTTCTCCCTGTTTTTGTCATATTTTTATCTTTGCATATTTGTGCATATTGTATCAAGATGACTTCCCCTGAAGCTACCACCAGTGATGTCCCCATTATCAACATGGAGGACAAAAATGAGGACATTTTTACCTTTACTGATGAGGACGCTGAAAATATTTGTTTTGGTTCTATAGAGGAACAACAAGTTGAAGAATCTTACCAATCTATATACAACACCATTACAAAACTTAAACAAAGAGAGATTGACCTGAACCTGCATGGCACCTACTTATCGGATTACCACAAACGACGGATGATCCCGAGGGGGTTCAGAATTAGAAATGTACCCACCATTGGACGAGCCAATACAGAATTTTGCATCAATTGGAGCAAAATTCTCAATAAATGTTCTTTTGATTTGATGCTCCTTGTAATAAGGGAGGTGGGCCGGCTTCTTAAAGAGATAAAGACCGAAATAATTTTATATGAAACAGAAAAATTACCTTCTCTTCGGATGGATACCAGTACAGATTGGATTAGTAAATTAGACACCCAATTGAAAACCTACAAACAGGAGCTGATTGCTTTTAAAAATAGGAAATTACAGACCGTCAATCAAGATTATTCCTATAAAACCATATATAGATGGATGATGACCCCAGACGATAGAAGGGCAATCCGCCCTCGCCGTGAAAGGCGTTATACCAAGAAGAACATGACCACCATTGATTCTAGTTCTGGTGATAATTCTGATCCAGATATCGACCAAGGTGCCACTGGTGGAGCTCCCAGTGGGGTCACCACTCGTTCTAGGGGTGGCAGGGGCTTCCAACAATGGGACAACTCCATGAATAATGCTGGATCACTTCCACCAAGTTCAGGGGGGCGTTTTTTAGGACGAAGCCGAGGCCGCACATGCCGAGGGGGGGGGGCATTGCCCGCCACCCTCCCATACAGATGTAACCACGAATATGGTTTTTAACATCAGCAATCGTACATTAAGTGAAGCAGAGACCAAGCTACTCAACAAGGGGCTGTCATTTGTACCAACGACTAGGAAGGATAATTTTGATCTGTATATTGACATCCAGAAGTATGGTAGAAACCTCAGATTAAAGGAGTATTGTGGCACTACCAGTTACGAGGTGGATAGATTTAAATCGAAGGGACGCTTTGACCCAAATTCCAATAATGCCACCATACAGACGATTACTAATTATCTGATTGACCAGATACCTAAAGAACCAACAGTAAGAAGATCGGACAACTTGACCAAAGAAGAAAGATTGGCTATTGGGTCACTACAAAAGGACAGTTCCATCGTCATACGCCCCGCCGATAAAGGCGGGGGGCATTGTGGTTATGGACAAGTATAAAACAGAGATCATGAAACAACTATCAGATAACAAGACCTATCTCCCTCTATCAGGTGATCCCACGACAGGTCTTAAAAAGAAGATTGATACCACTTTAGAACGGTGGTTAGATGATGGTCAGATCACTCAAAACCATTACAATTTCTTGAAAAGAGACTTTCCGGTGGTACCGATATTATATACACTACTCAAGGTACATAAAGATATACAAAACCCGCCTGGGAGGCCGATTGTTTCTGCTAGAGGCTCTCTTCTCCAGCCTCTAGCAGAATTTGTGGATTTCTACCTGCAGCCATGGGTGAAGCAACAGAAGTCTTACATACGTGATTCAACAGATTTTATAACACAAATCTTACCAACATCAAGCCATCTGACATTCTAGTCACACTTGATGTTTCAAGTCTGTACACTGTCATTCCGCATACATCAGGTAAAGCAGCAGTGGCCAAGTGTCTTAGACGGATACCATACATTGGCCCATCGGAGGAGATATTAGTAACACTGCTTGACATGTGTCTCTCAGAAAACTATTTCCAATTTGATAAGATCTATTATCTACAAATCTCCGGAACGGCGATGGGGTCAAATGTGGCCCCGTCGCTAGCCAATCTCTTTATGGCCGATTATGAAATAAATGCCATCAGAATTTTTGATAAACCAGAAATCAAATATTACTGTTGCTACATCGACAATCTGTTCCTAATCTGGCAAGATGGGCCTTTGACACTAGATGCTTGGATTGTGAGCCTCAATGAAATGAATAGCACCATCCGATTCAGTGCCACCATGAGCCTTGATATGGTTGACTATCTGGATGTGAGAGTTTTTAAGAAGGATACCTATTTGGGCACCACTCTCTACAGGAAAACAACCGACAGGAACTCTATCCTGCACGCTCATAGTTGCCACCAACCGAATCTGATCAAAAATATCCCTAAAGCACAATTTCAACGGGTTATGAGAAACAACACAGATGAAGAAAAGTGCTCCATTCAAATGGAAGAAATGACACAGCGTTTCATTGAGAGAGGCTACAATTGAAAATTACTAGCTGAAATGCGCACACTGGCAAGCACCCAAGGAAGAACAGATACTTCTGAAAATCCAAAATCGCAACAGATGACTTTTGTAACCTCCTATACACCAGATAAACACCTGATCATTAAGACACTAAAAGATGAGTGGAAGTTACTTGAGGCTGACCATACTCTACCATTTAAAGCATGGAAAATGCCACAAGTGGGATACAGAAGGGGTCGGAAACTCAGAGACCTCCTGATGAAGACGGATCTAACAGACAGTTCACCACCCACCTGGCTGGGGAGAAAGGCTGGCTGCTATCGCTGCCTTGGATGTGTTATTTGTAATGCAATGATTACAGGCACCCAGTTCCAACACCCTGAACGCAGGAAGAAATACAAGATCAAACATGCGGTGACCTGCACTACTTGTCACGCTCAGCTGCTGGAAAGCTCTGCAGTCCTCTCTGTGTGCTTGATTGACAGGTGTCTGAGCCACCCCTTCCTGATGATGTCACAACCAGGCTTTTTATTCTGGCTTCATGTTTCTCCAGTGTCCGTTTGTTTGTTAACTTTGAGGCTTCTGTTAGGATTTCGCTGAGGAATCTCTCTAACTGCTGTTTTTCTGTTGCCAATCTCTTCAAGGACTTACTATGCTGGATTAACCTTCAACCTCCTGAATACCTGTCTCCAAACAATGCAAGTACTGTTTGTTTTGTGAAACTTTCAAACTTCCTGTTTACATGCTGCAAACCCTGCATATTCAGACTACTCTGTGTAGTGCAAACTATTCAAATACTGTTATTTCTGTGAATCCTTCAATCTGCATGTTTACCTGTTTCCAAACTCTGCAAATACTATTATTCAGTGTAAACCTTCAAACTGCTGGATATCCTGTTGCCAATCTCCACAAGTACTGATTATCTGTGTTAACCTTCAAACTACCAGCTTACCTGTTGATATCACTGCAAGTTCTGACAACACAGTGTTAACCTTCAAACTACCTGATTACATGTTATTAATTCTGCAAGTTCTGACTACACAGTGTTTACCCTCAAACTGCCTGATTACCTGTTGCATACTCTGCAAAGACTGTCTACACAGTGTTAACTCTCAAACTGCCTGATTACCTGTTGCATACTCTGCAAAGACTGTCTACACAGTGTTAACTCTCAAACTGCCTGATTACCTGTTGCATACTCTGCAAAGACTGTCTACTCAGTGTTAACCCTCAAACTGCCTGATTACCTGTTGCATATTCTGCAAAGACTGTCTACAAAGTGTTAACCTTCAGACTGCCTGATAACAAATGACCTACTCCTGCATTATTAACTGTTTCCTGTTTTACCCTTCTTCTGTTTGAGTATAAGTGACTATCCCTGCTCTCCTGATTCTGTGGAAGGCATTTCCTGAAACCAGTTCCTTATTCAGAAGTCTATCTGGCTGATATCATGAATTACTTTGGCACAGGCTAACCCTGCTCCATATTGTGAGTACTTTGTTTTTTGGAGGTTGTCGTGGGGTCACGTCCTGGATTAAACTCAGAGTGCAAGGGTGTTGTTTAAGTTCGCCCTTGCATTTGGGTCTACTTCTGGATATTTCCTAACCTGACAGTACAAACGGACCATAATATGGACCCTGACGAGTTATCCAGGGCTGTGGCTCTACAAGGGCAACTTCTAGGAAATCATTCTGCTCATTTGCAATCTTTGGATTACAAGCTTGACCAGATTACTGCTCTGCTACATAACCTCTCCGCTCCTTCTCAAGCGACGGTGACTCCTGCTGCCACTGCTACTAGCACCAATGCTGTCTTTAATCCACTTCAAACTGTTGGACAGAATATACCACGAATCCCACTTCCAGATAAATATGACGGTAATCCTGAAGAATGCCGTGGATTCCTTAATCAGTGTCGTTTACACTTCAGAAACAATCCTCAAGTTTTTTTCCAATTCTACTTCCAAAATCACCTTTATTATTTCTCTCTTGAAGGGTAAGGCTCTAGCCTGGGTGTCCCCTCTTTTAGAGAAGAATGATCCATTACTACAGGATGTGGAATTATTTGTGTCCATTTTTTCTTCTGTTTTTGACAAGCCTGGGAGGTGTGCAGCTGCTGAGGCAGGATTGTTGGATCTGAGACAGGGATCCCTTTCGGTAGCTCAATATGCTATTGAATTCAGGACTTTAGCCGCAGAAACTGATTGGAACCATGGAGCCTTACGGGCAGCCTTTCGCAAAGGACTTTGCAAACGCCTTAAGGATGAACTAGTATTTCGGGAACTCCCCGATTCATTGGAGGGTCTTATCAATTTATGTATTACTCTTGACGCCCGGCATTCTGAACGTCTTCAGGAGAGAGATAGGAATCGGAGATCCTTTGTTATATCTTCATTTTGTCCTCCTATTCGAACCTCAAGTCTTTCTAATAATAATTCCCAATCTCCTGAGTCTGTGGAACCCATGGAAGTAGGAGCTATTAAATTGTCAGAAGCTGAACGCCATAGAAGGCGTACTCTTGGGTTATGTCTGTATTGTGGTACCAAAGGACATTTACTGAAGGACTATCCTATCCGGCCAGTAAAAGCCAAGGCTTAACTTTTGATAGAGGGACAGAGTTAAGCCAGAATCCCATGTCTTCCCTCAATTCTAAACTTTTTGTTCCTGTAACTATCTCTTTTGGAAACACCAAGTTTCGAGCTCAAGCTCTCATCGATTCTGGAGCTGCTGGAGTATTCATTGATTCAAACTTTGCTGACTCTCTCAGAATTCCTCTTCAAGCCAAGAAACAGTTAATTAAGGTAACTACTGTCAGTGGACAGCCTCTAGGTACTGGTATCATAAAACATTCTACCATTCCTCTTCTTTTGACTGTGGGCATACTTCATTCTGAAATTATTCGTTTTGATGTCATCTCTTCTCCCCACATACCATTGATTCTGGGGTTACCTTGGTTGCAGCTTCATGATCCAGTTTTCTCATGGTCTAAAGGAGAAATTATTTCCTGGGGAACTACCTGTTTCAAACATTGCCTGCTGCAAAATCCCTCTAAACCATCCTGTCCTGTCGTAGCTATGGTGGAAGTTCCGGAATCATTGCCCAATTACTATCATGCCTTTAGTGATGTGTTTTCTAAAAAAGAGGCTGAGACGTTACCTCCACACCGGATATTTGACTGTCCTATCGAATTGTATTCAGGGGCTCCTCTACCTAAGGGAAGGACCTATCCCCTCTCTCGTCAAGAAAATGTCTCTCTTGAGGAATACATAAAGGACAACTTAGCCAGAGGATTCATTCATCCTTCCTCTTTACCTGTGGGTGCAGGTTTTTTCTTCATTGGGAAAAAAGATGGAGGTCTTCGTCCCTGTATTGATTATGGAGCCTTGAATCAGATTACTGTCAAAAACAGCTATCCTTTGCCGCTCATTTCTGAGTTATTCGATTGTCTTCAAGGTGCTTCTATTTTTTCCAAGTTAGATCTCCGTGGGGCCTGCAATCTGGTCAGAATCCGTAAAGGAGACGAATGGAAGACGGCATTTTACACTAGATTTGGTCACTATGAGTATCTAGTAATGCTATTTGGATTGTGCAATGCACCAGCAGTATCTCAGCACTTTGTTAACAAAATCTTCAGAGATTATCTAAATCAATTTGTTATCATTTACCTCTATGGCATTCTAATCTATTCAAAAACATTACAGGAACATGTACATCATGTAAGACTGGTTCTTCAGAGGTTACGAGACAATTCCCTGTTCGCTAAATTGGAGAAATGCTCTTTTCATCAGAATTCCATCCCCTTTTTGGGGTATATCATTTCTGAATCAGGTTTTGAGATGGATCCTGCTAAACTGTCGGCTATCAAGGACTGGCCCAGACCAACTACTCTCAAATCCCTGGAGAGGTTTCTTGGCTTTGCCAATTACTTTAGAAAGTTTATAAAGAACTTTGCTGACATCACGTCTCCACTCACTTCTCTTACTAAGAAAGGGCAAAATTGTAAGAACTGGTCCTCTTCTGCAGTACAGGCTTTTGAAACGCTAAAATCAGCATTTTCTTCTGCACCTCTTCTCAGTCATCCAATTCCTGATTTCCAGTTTATTTTGGAGGTTGATGCTTCCTCTATAGCAGCTGGAGCTGTTCTCTCCCAACGTGATCCGACTACCAGCAAGATACATCCTGTGGCGTTCTTTTCGAAAAAATTCAATCCTGCCGAGTTAAATTATGATGTGGGCAATAAGGAGCTTTTGGCTATAAAATTAGCTTTGGATGAATGGAGGCATTGGTTAGAGGGTACCAGTCAACCTTTTTTCATTCTGACAGATCACAAGAATCTTTTAAACCTCCAAACAGCTACACGTCTCAATCCTCGTCAGGCTCGGTGGGCCTTGTTCTTCTCCAGGTTTAATTTTGTACTTTCCTATGTTCCTGGTTCAAAAAATTCCAAGGCAGATGCTTTATCTAGGCAGTTCCAATCTTCGGAACCTTCTCCATTGGATTCAGAACCTATACTACGTCCAGTCAAAGTTTTGGCTCAAGTATCCTCTTTTCCAGTATAGGCTTTACATGCTGCTCAAGTCCGGGTACCATCTTCTTGCAAACTACCTTCTGGTATCCTGTATGTACCCAAAGGATTACATCTTCAGCTTCTACGTTGGGCTCATGACAACATTTCAGCAGGTCATCCGGGAATAACCAATACATTGTGGAAACTGAAGCAGCATGTTTGGTGGTCCACTATGAGGAGGGATGTTAAGGATTATATTGCTGCTTGTAGTTCTTGTGCTTCGAACAAACAATCTTCTCATCGACCGTTTGGTCTATTACACCCTCTTCCTATTCCTCATTACCCTTGGTCTCACTTATCCATGGACTTTGTTACAGATCTTCCTGTTTCTGCTGGAAATACGACCATTTGGGTAGTGGTGGATCGGTTCTCCAAGTCTGCTCACTTCATACCTCTTCCAGGCTTGCCTACAGCTCAAAGACTTTCTGAACTCTTTGTTCTACATATATCTCGTTTACATGGTTTTCCCACTGACATAGTCTCAGATCGTGGAGTCCAATTTGTTTCCAAATTTTGGAGGTCTTTTTGTAAACACTTCAGAATCAACATATCACTTTCTACTGCACACCATCCTCAATCCAACGGACAGACTGAGCGTGTAAATCAAGCCTTGGAATCTTTTCTAAGACATTATGTAGACCATCACCACTCCAACTAGTCTCAGTTATTGCCTTTGGCGGAATTAGCTCACAACTCACGTTATAACGCCTCATTACAGACCTCTCCCTTTAAGGCAGCTTATGGATTTGAACCTAGAACCTTTCCTATGATTACCAGTTCTACTGAAGTCCCTGGAGCAGATTGTATAGTGAAAAATCTCAGTAATCACTGGCAACTCATTCGTCAAAATCTACTCTCTTCTTCCTTAAGACATAAGAAATATGCTGATCGCAGAAGGTGCAAGGCTCCTTTATTTCGTACTGGAGACAGAGTATTTTTATCCACCAGATTCATACGTCTAAAACAACCTTGTACCAAGTTGGGTCCTAAGTACATTGGACCTTTTCGAATTGTTTCCAGAGTTTGTTCTTCTGCATACCGCCTGGCCTTACCCAAGACTCTCAAGATCCATCCAGTGTTTCATGTCTCCCTACTCAAGCCAATCATCTACAATCGGTACTCTATCAAGAGTAAACCACCTCCTCCACTTTCCGTAGAGGGAACTTCTGAGTTTGAAGTCAGCCAGATTCTCGATTCCAAGCTACAGGGCAATCGGCTGTACTACCTGGTCCATTGGAAGGGTTATCCTATCTCTGAACGATCTTGGGAACTGGCCTCTCATGTTCATGCTCCAGCTCTTGTCAAGTCTTTTCACAAGAAATACCCTGCCAGGCCCGGTCGGATCCCCCGGAGGGGTCCTTGAGGAGGGGGCACTGTCACGCTCAGCTGCTGGGAAGCTCTGCAGTCCTCTCTGTGTGCTTGATTGACAGGTGTCTGAGCCACCCCTTCCTGATGATGTCACAACCAGGCTTTTTATTCTGGCTTCCTGTTTCTCCAGTGTCCGTTTGTTTGTTAACTTTGAGGCTTCTGTTAGGATTTCGCTGAGGAATCTCTCTAACTGCTGCTTTTCTGTTGCCAATCTCTTCAAGGACTTACTATGCTGGATTAACCTTCAACCTCCTGAATACCTGTCTCCAAACAATGCAAGTACTGTTTGTTTTGTGAAACTTTCAAACTTCCTGTTTACCTGCTGCAAACCCTGCATATTCAGACTACTCTGTGTAGTGCAAACTATTCAAATACTGTTATTTTTGTGAATCCTTCAATCTGCATGTTTACCTGTTTACAAACTCTGCAAATACTATTATTCAGTGTAAACCTTCAAACTGCTGGATATCCTGTTGCCAATCTCCACAAGTACTGATTATCTGTGTTAACCTTCAAACTACCAGCTTACCTGTTGATATCACTGCAAGTTCTGACAACACAGTGTTAACCTTCAAACTACCTGATTACATGTTATTAATTCTGCAAGTTCTGACTACACAGTGTTTACCCTCAAACTGCCTGATTACCTGTTGCATACTCTGCAAAGACTGTCTACACAGTGTTAACTCTCAAACTGTCTGATTACCTGTTGCATACTCTGCAAAGACTGTCTACACAGTGTTAACTCTCAAACTGCCTGATTACCTGTTGCATACTCTGCAAAGACTGTCTACTCAGTGTTAACCCTCAAACTGCCTGATTACCTGTTGCATATTCTGAAAAGACTGTCTACACAGTGTTAACCTTCAGACTGCCTGATAACAAATGACCTACTCCTGCATTATTAACTGTTTCCTGTTTTACCCTTCTTCTGTCTGAGTATAAGTGACTATCCCTGCTCTCCTGATTCTGTGGAAGGCATTTCCTGAAACCAGTTCCTTATTCAGAAGTCTATCTGGCAGATATCATGAATTACTTTGGCACAGGCTAACCCTGCTCCATATTGTGAGTACTTTGTTTTTTGGAGGTTGTCGTGGGGTCACGTCCTGGATTAAACTCAGAGTGCAAGGGTGTTGTTTAAGTTCGCCCTTGCATTTGGGTCTACTTCTGGATATTTCCTAACCTGACACTACTACACACATTGTGTATCTCCTGAACTGCCCATGTGGCAAGTATTATACCGGAAAAACCACGGACGACGCCAGGACCAGGATGGCCAACCACAGATACAGTATTAGATTGGCCATCAAGAACGGAAAAACAGACCAACCAGTGGCCTGCCACTTCCTGGAATCTGGACACTCAGTTACAGATATGCGATTTAGAATAATCGATCGTGTTCCAAAATTGAGCAGGGGAGGAGACAGAGCTACTATCCTTCTACGTAAAGAGGCAAGATGGATTTTTGAATTAGGGACCTTACAACCTAGGGGCCTTAATGTCCACACAGGATGGCAGTGTTTCCTCTAGTAAATTATCCATTGTCGTTCTGGATAGAGAGTCCACAGATCTGACGAGAGTCCATGATCTTGATGAGAGCTCATTGTCCATTTGGAGATGCTTTATCTATCTATCTCTCTTTTAAATGGATTGAGACAATCATTATCATGTAATATTGCATCCATCTTTAGAAATGGTGTTAATTATGAATTAATAATTTTGCATTTTTATATTCTGCTCCCTGGAATATGAGCAGTATATGTTCCTCTTTAAGCTTTCCTAAGGTCTTCTTCACCCTTAAGTGGTCCTCCATATATCGATATGTTCGACTCATCTTGGTGCTTTTATCTATGTTTTTATCCTTTTTCCCTTGGCCCGCTGAGGACTGACATAGTTTATTATTTATTCTGACCTCTCATATTGTTTAGCTATTCTCCCACTAGTGCATGGATTTTGGTTAGTCACACACTGGTATATCGATATTGACTTTGGTACTTTTAATATTTATTTTATTTTATTTTGCATTTTTTTTGGTAGATGGATGAGTTCAGTAGAGTTTATATTAGCTTTGTAGAGTTCACATTTGACATTTGACATGATTTAGAAATATGCTATAGATTTTCTTTTTATTGTCAGGTGTTGATTCTGGCAGTCCCAGCCATTATTTGTTTAGTTGAGTTTTTAGGAGTCCACTCTTATTGACATGATTATTTAGGTTATCTGACATATGCTGTGATTATGCTTTACAGATTATGTGTATAGGATTGTGCAATTGGGTTTAGTTAGAATTTTTATTATTATGGCTTGGGGCGTGTCCCCCATAAACCCACTGGTGTTTTTCACTATTTACTTTATCTCATTGTATTAGCCTATTAGGCATTATCTAAACGGTGGGACTACAATAACAACATTTGATTTTCCTGTTCCCATTGTTATGATACCGGTCAATCCATGGAGCTGCTGAACCACTCTTGCTTAGCTCTTCCATTTAAGGCTCACGGTCTCTTTACACATAGCGATCTAGTACGGCTTATTCTGTACATAGGAGGGCCGTCATTTGTATGGGCGGTTTGTGTTTACTTGATGCTTCATGATCATTTGTGCGGTTGGACAACCAGGTGGAGTCCTGGAAAATAGCCTGTGGTGATTGGGGGCTATCTAGATGGTTTGTTTGTTTATGTCGGATTGTGTTAAAACTTAGGACATACCGCTCCGATCAGCTTGATTTTGTGACAGCAGTACCTATACGGCTGCTACTTACATCGCCTCTTAGAAAGTACTTATGCATGTGTTCGCGCCCGTTTGCGCTGTGGGCTTCACTGAGCTTTTGTGGGAGTTGGTGTCAGTCAGCATGGGATGCTTGTCCCTCATCTAGTCTTATAGTGTCTGCAAGTTTGAAGTGATAATCTGTTAGCGCAGGTGATTCATGCTACCTAGATGTGCCTCTGCAATGACAGCTGTCAGGGCTTACACACGGGGAGGCTGTGTCTATGATAGACCAATGTCTGTTTGTTTCCATGTGATTGGACAATTAATGGGAGTGTGTGGTACACTATGGTTTGATTGGTTGAAATTTGTGGATAGAATTTGGCTAGATTTACTTGAAACTGAACAACGGTTTTATTAATATATGTTCAGGAAGGATGTTCTATGTCAGTTTTCCTTTGCGGTCCAAGGGGACAATCTTTCATTAACCTTTATTCACTTTTCTTTTAGTTATTTCACGCTGCACCATTAACACTTTGGCTTCAGCCTATCAGGTTGCTTTTTTCTATAGGATTATCCTATCAGGGGGTTTGTTTCTCCTGTCTTTATACAATATGTGCACTGATTGGATCAATTGTTAGGGGAGGGTTCTATTCACCTTTAAATTTTTGTCATTTTGTATTGTTGTTTGTCAGAGGAAGGGACTGCTTGTTGTCCCGAAACGTCACAATAAATATTTTTGTTTTCACAGATGGCCAAAGTCCAGAGAGTGCTTATTTATTATTGAATATATATATATATATATATATATATATATATATATATATATATATATATATATATATATATATATATATTCTCCCAACAATAGTGCACTCAGGAATTTTTCAAAGTAAGGTCAACTTTATTAGATGATGTTTCAGGGAACTCAAGTCCCTTTCATCAGATCAAAAAAAGTGAATTATATAATTGTATTTTTTTTTTTTAATTTAATTATTTTTGTTGGGTGTGGACAAAAAGTGCTTTTAATCAGAGCTGATAAGTTTGAATTATCACAAATTTAAAGTAATCTTTTTTTATTGTTTGACTTTTTACACTACTCTGATTGTGAAAGTCATTCTATCAATCTCTTTTGTCAATGCTAGCTGTTTGATTCTGTGTACTGTTTCTATATTTCAACTTGTCTTCTCATCTTTCTTTACTGTCTGTGGTGCTGTGGTACAGATACTGCATCTTGTAAAACACTTTTAAGATGGATGAAAATTGTTCTTTACCTCTGCAAAGTCATTATAGTCAAACATTCCTCAGCTTTACCTCTGTTTGATTAACTTGTTTATTCCTTTTTAAACCAATGCTTACCTATGCACTTTGATACTATATATATATATATATATATATATATATATATATATATATATATATATATATATATATATTTATATATAAATTCTAGCCATTGGCAAGTGGAAATGTAACAGTGGTGAGTGAAAGTTAGTGAGTGAATGTCTACAAATATTAGTTAAAGGGATATTATAAATCCCTGAAAGGGCAAGGATATGTTATTCCTCTAGAGCTATAGGGCTCCCATTAGTGCTTAGACTGTTACTTCTGAGAGGGTAAACAGGGGCAGAGAGAAATTGGAGGGAAAAGTGAAAGTGGAGAAAAAAAATAGTGTTAAGAAAGAGTGGAGAAAACAAATACTAATAACACTAGTTAGAACTAGTTGCACGGAGAGAGACAACACTGAATTCAATATGGCGGAGGCAACAGCTCACAACATGCAAAGCTGCCCCACGCATTCCTTCTCAATCAGATCGGAGTACGCTGGGTATAGCAGACTGCTGCCAGGGGAATCATGTGAGGAGATATATATTTTGCGAGAGATGACCTGAGGCACAAAAACATAGATGTTGCAGCTGATCCTATTCCTAATACGCAAGAGATCTCAGTTACAGTGAGACCATCCATGGTCCGGGTGAGTGTGGCCGACCACCCGAGGTGGAGGGTGGATCACGACTGCACTAAGGAGACAGTAGATCGAACGGACACATCTCATGAGGCAAATAATGAAGCGGGACATTATCCTGTTTTTATTGAGACACCGCACTTCGTCTCTAAAACCCTCAGCATCTATGAGGATGAAACCCCTCAACATCCAACCCCCTATATGCTTTACCAAAGAGGACACTATACCAGAGTCTCTTTTTCAAATGACAAACTGGCTATTACTAATCCTTTTTGCCGTAATGGTATAGGTTAACACGGTCTGCATTGTTGTGATATAGATATCTGCCTATAAGCACCCAGAATGATGGTTTTAAGACCTGATATAGTCTTTTCTTTTTTAGGCAGCGGCCTCAATGTAGTTATCGTGGAGAGACGCTTGTGCCTTTAGGTGGGACATACATGTATCCAAAGATATATTGCTTTGTGATGCCTCTATTATATTTATCTAGGCTCACATAACGTTTGCTAGATTATCTGTCTACATGTCTGCTCCAGTTTCTGATATAGCACTCTTACTTTGTCGCTATTTGTGACTTGCTTTAGTTACTTAATTAATATCTCCCATAGTTCCAGTTGTATAATCACTAGTAGCCTATTGAATTGCATATATAGTATTCTGCCAAGCTATTTACTGAATCCAACAATCCCAAAAATTAGTTTTGAATAGATTCCCCATATCTGGAACATGCTTGTAGACTTGGCTGTTCTCCTCACATGTATAACTCTTTCTAGATACCCCATTAGTGACAGCTAAGCAAAATATCAGTTGTTTTCACTATGAGTAATATGCCCAGCCAGTGGGGGATGCAATAAGCTGGTCTGACTAATTATCTCAGCTTTAGTTTAATATATACCAATGAGGCAGTTTTTTTTATTTTTTATCTCAAGACATACTGTACACCTAAATGACAAATATTCACTCTCCTCCTTTTTATGATTTAAGGTTCATTATTTTTCAACTAGCAGATTACAGACACATTTATAGGTGCACATATCTTAGGCTAGGGTCCAAAAGTGGCCCTATAATTTCAGACACCCTCCTATTACCCTGTTCCATTTGGTACATTAGGAGTCCAAAAGTGGCTTCCAGTCATTAGTGGAGGAGCTAAATTGCGAGAGGTATACTTAAACATCTGCTATATCATCTTCATATTGATCTGTTAACTGTGTTATGTCGTTACACTACTTATTATATTGCTCAATGTTATGGTTGTTTTGAGTAGACCCAAGGGTAACTGTCTTCTTTTTTAGGCAGCGGCCTCAATGTAGTCATCGTGGAGAGACGCTTATGCCTTTAGGTGGGACATACATGTATCCAAAGATATATTGCTTTGTGATGCCTCTATTATATTTATCTAGACTCACATAACGTTTGCTAGATTATCTGTCTACATGTCTGCTCCAGTTTCTGATATAGCACTCTTACTTTGTCGCTATTTGTGACTTGCTTTAGTTACTTAATTAATATCTCCCATAGTTCCAGTTGTATAATCACTAGTAGCCTATTGAATTGCATATATAGTATTCTGCCAAGCTATTTACTGAATCCAACACTCCCCAAACGTAGTTTTGAATAGGTTCCCCATATCTGGAACATGCTTGTAGACTTGGCTGTTCTCCTCACATGTATAACTCATTCTAGATACCCCAGAAGTGACAGCTAAGCGAAATATCAGTTGTTTTCACTATGAGTAATATGCCCAGCCAGTGGGGGATGCAATAAGCTGGTCTGACTAATTAGCTCAGCTTTAGTTTAATATATACCAATGATGCAGTTTTTTATTTTTTATCTCAAGACATACACCTAAATGACAAATATTCACTCTCCTCCTTTTATGATTTAAGGTTCATTATTTTTCAACTAGCAGGTTACAGACACATTTATAGGTGCACATATCTTAGGCTAGGGTCCAAAAGTGGCCCTATAATTTCAGACACCCTCCTATTACCCTGTTCCATTTGGTACATTAGGAGTCCAAAAGTGGCTTCCAGTCATTAGTGGAGGAGCTAAATTGCGAGAGGTATACTTAAACATCTGCTATATCATCTTCATATTGATCTGTTAACTGTGTTATGTCGTTACACTACTTATTATATTGCTCAATGTTATGGTTGTTGTTAGTAGACCCAATGGTAACTGTCTACTTTATTAAGCCTCCTCTAAGTGTAATTTGAACCCACATTAAGAACTCTCTATTGTAAGATATTATCACCTTTGCAGAAAAATTTGCTCTGTATAATAATTCAAAATTGATAACCACTTATATATTAACTCATCTCAAGCGGTGTTTACCCGCTGATAAATTCTTGTTTTTCAAATATATACTGTATTTTTATTTAGGGTTTATCAGTTGCTAAATATATTAATTCATCAAGTGGCCCAAGAGTGGCCTCTCTGTAACTACCACTTGATGCAATCTTAAAGGTCCAGTTGGTCCAAGAGAGACCAGTCTAGTAGTTACCCCATAGCTATGATTTTAAAGAAAAATTGAGGTTTCTTGTACACAGGTTAATACTCTCAAACTGTTAGTATTTATGTAAATATATGCTCTTTATCATCCTAGTGGGAGTTGTTTTTTTTTTTTTTTTTATTATGTTTGCTATTGCCCAACACTGGTTTTCAAGTTTCTTAATCTACTAATGTAGGAATTGTTTTACAAACACTACACTCCTATTTATAAGCCAGTACGTCCTAGTTTGAGAACATCTTGTTTACTTATTATGTTTGTATAGACCATAAACTTTTTGTTGTAATTTTATAAAAACCCACAATAAAAGATTATTAAAAGGAAAGAAATGTTATCCATTGCTCAAAATCATCTTTAGTAACCCTCCAGATGAGGAAAATATCATCAATGAATCTCCTGTACATCAGGATTTGCGGATGAACATATACCTCCATTATACATTCCTCAAAGTCCTCCCTAAACAACTTTGCATATGATGGAAACATTTTAGACCCCATCGCCGTTCCGGTCTTTTGTTGATAATAATTTGTCTCAAACTCAAAATAATTATATGTCAAGAATATGGTGAAGACTTGCAAAATGTAATCTATCTCTGGTCCAATGTACGGATAACTAAATAATGCTCTTCATATAGCTGATAAACCAGTCTCATATAGTATGATGGTATAAAGGCTTGTAACATCCAATGTCACAAGCCAATCTGAGATACAGAGTTCAGAAACAGTTATCAATGTCTGTGTAAGAATTAGCTGATAATGAGGATCTCAACTGCAGACTTACTAGTAAATTTTGCAAATGAACTATCACATAATTTAGTCCAGAAATGCTTCAGTGAAATTTGTTAAGAGGTATATATATAACGTTGCGAGCAAATAAATCTATTTTGTTGCAACAAAAATAAGAGGAATTGTATATTCACAAAGAACAAGGGGATGTGGGAACGCGCTGTAAAAAAACAGCATATGAGAGGTATAAAACTATATAAAGAATGTGGATTACACAAGAGTATAATATAAAAAAGTTTATAAATGTAATACAATTAGTGATGCCGGCATCTGATACAAAGTAAAATAGTACAATTAAAATAGGATAAAAATCAACATAAAATGTGAAACATCAGTGTGTAATGATGTAAGTAGCTAAGAAATAATATGTTGCAAAATAACACAATGTTAAAAATTAAACAAAGTCAATGTTATCGTCCTTTCACAATCAGGCCAGTGATTAAAGTGTCTGATCCAGCTGTTTATATGAATGCAGATATAACTTGGGTGATTCCCTCTGGGTTGTTTATAAAACAGCGAAAAACTGACAAACTCTTCTGGCTTGTATCCAATGACTGTGAATTAAATTTCAAAGACACATTCACAGCCGTCTTTGCGAGATGTCCCGTGCTGTGAGCTGGTTCCGGTCAGGAGATCAAAGTGCAGGAGTAATGATAAGCAACGACAAACTTTGTAGTTAAAATGAATCAGACTGCTTATAACACATGTGGTTCATGGGTGGGAATTACGCATATAGAGTCTATTCATATATTAAAGAGGCTCAATGCACCACACCTACCGCATATGTAAGTCAAGCAGATGTATTGCAGATAAAGTTTGTAACAGCGTCCATATTACTCAGATTCCAGTGCTGGACAGAAGAGAGTAGATCATGGGTATGATGGTATTTCCAAGAAAAAACAACTCTGTGCATTAGAGTTGGTCTCAACCACCTTACCTACTACTTAATTTCACAAGTAATGAGCAAATTTCTATGCGTTTCAGCCTAGTCAGGCCTTTATCAAGATGTTCTTGGTAAAGGCCTGACTAGGCTGAAATGCGTAGAAATTTGCTCATTAATTGTGAAATTAAGTAGTAGGTAAGGTGGTTGAGACCAACTCTAATGCACAGAGTTGTTTTTTCTTGGAAATACCATCATACCCATGATCTACTCTCTTCTGTCCAGCACTGGAATCTGAGTAATATGGACGCTGTTACAAACTTTACCTGCAATACATCTGCTTGACTTACATATGCGGTAGGTGTGGTGCATTGAGCCTCTTTAATATATGAATTGACTCTATATGCGTAATTCCCACCCATGACCCACATTTGTTATAAGCAGTCTGATTCATTTTAACTACAAAGAAACAAAGTTTTTCGTTGCTTATCATTACTCCTGCACTTTGATCTCCTGACCGGAACCAGCTCACAGCACGGAACATCTCGCAAACACGGCTGTGAATGTGTCTTTGAAATTTAATTCGCAGTAATTGGATACAAGCCAGAAGAGTTTGTCAGTTTTTCACTGTTTTATAAACAACCCAGAGGGAATCACCCAAGTTATATCTGCATTCATATAAACAGCTGGATCAGACACTTTAATCACTGGCCTGATTGTGAAAGGACGATAACATTGACTTTGTTTCATTTTTAACATTGTGTTATTTTGCAACATATTATTTCTTAGCTACTTACATCATTACACAATGATGTTTCACATTTTATGTTGATTCTTATCCTATTTTAATTGTACAATTTTACTTTGTATCAGATGCCGGCATCACTAATTGTATTACATTTATAAACTTTTTTATATTATACTCTTGTGTAATCCACATTCTTTATATAGTTTTATACCTCTCATATGCTGTTTTTTACAGCGCGTTCCCGCATCCCCTTGTTCTTTGTCTATTTTGGTTTGATGCTAGGAGGTGCACTTACCTTTTGGGAATAGCATTTGAGATTTGAGCGTTGAATCTTATACCTACCTTGTTTTTTTTTGTTTTTTTAATTGTATATTCACCCCAAATAGTGAGTTCAGGAGTTATACTGCTGAGTACTGTAATAAAGAAGTATCTAGGTTGGTAGATGAACTTTGCCTGTTTAGCCTTACAGTTACTTCGTGAGAAGTGGAGACAGTATAAGGACGTTACTGCAGGTGGAGAGAACACTGTAGGCAGCATAAATGCACTCCGGAGTTCCGTGCTGCTTGTATTTGGTGAGCTGCGAGAATGAATCACAGGGAGAGAGATCCGATGCTCCGCTGCGGGTGACGTTGCAGGGGTGTGTGTCGCAGTAGCGAATAAGGTTTAGCTTCTGCCTAGGGGCATGTCATACCTCCGTAATGGGAACGGTTCAGCTTGACTGATGCGGTTAGCCCAAGTCACTATTCCTTCTGTAGGTATGTCATTCAGAGCAATACAGATGTCGCTAAGGCTTGGTGTGCAGTTATCAGCAGATCTTTATTTTGCTCAGATAAAATAAGTTCAACAAGGAGGTTTGCGTGAAACAGTGATGCGTATTATGGGTATGATAATTGATGAAACAGTTTAATCCTGGCAATCCAAATAAATAAGTAATTTAAGATCCAAAAGTAGTAGTAAGTCTCAAGAGACACACTGGTGTGGTTGAGTTCAGCTTGGAAGCACAATAACTAAGCACCTGTTTAAGTTGTGGTGAAAACTTAAATAGAGGTAGTTACTTAACTCATCATGTGACTGGTGGTGGAAAGGAAAAGATGAAATGGAATCCTTACGGTCTGTGTCATATCAGTGGAGTCTCTGACATACAATCTCATTTGTGATACCAAAGGCTGCAGGTAGTGTTCTATCCAAAGAGCCAAAGGTTGTAACATGCATCCTTTTGTCCAAAAATATTTGTCAACCCAGAGGTTTTTAATAATTCTTGAGGACCTTTGGGATAGTGTATAGGATTGGACAAATCAGATGTTTGACAAGGAGTCATGCCAAAGTGTGCTTATCCAACCATCCTTTCTTTAAAGGGACAGTCTAGGCCAAAATAAATTTTCATGATTCAGATAGAGCATGTAATTTTAAACAATTTTCCAGTTTACTTTTATCACCAATTATGCTTTGTTCTCTTAGTATACTTAGTTGAAAGCTTAACCTAGGAGGTTCATATGCTAATTTCTTGGACCTTGAAGCCCACCTCTTTTAGATTGCATTTTAACAGTTTTTCACCACAAGAGGGTGTTAGTTCACGTATTTCATATAGATAACACTGTGCTTGTGCACGAGAAGTTATCTGTGAGCAGGCACTGATTGGCTAGACTGCAAGTCTGTCAAAAGAACTGAAAAAAGGGGCAGTTTGCAGAGGCTTAGATACAAGATAATCACAGAGGTTTAAAGTATATTATTATAACTGTGTTGGTTATGCAAAACTGGGAAATGGGTAATAAAGGGATTATCTATCTTTTAAAACAATAAAAATTCTGGTGTAGACTGTCCCTTTAAAGTCTCTTTAATGATCAGTTTTAATTTTATCATAGGATCTCCCTGTAGTGTTATATATACACTCTGATCCTCTATTTGATATAAAATGTCCTTTTTATAATCTCTATAAATGAGGACAATGATTGCTCCTCCATTATCTGTTGCACAGATCACAGTTTGCATATCTTTAGCAAGACTATAAATGGCTTGTTTCTCCTCCCAGGTACAATTTTATCTAAATCTAGATGAAAACATAGGCTGTATATCCTGTGCCAAAAAAAATGTCCTAAAACCTTTGCTTCCTTCTTCTGTAGTCATTGATTGAAAATAATCAATTAAATTAAATGATCCCTGAAATTTCTGTATATCAAGCAAAGTGTAGAATTGATTAGGTTTACTTGTAGGGACAAATGTTAGTCCTCTATTCAACACATGTTGTTCCATAGGGGACACAACACCGTCACTGAGATTTATTACTATGTTCTCCTCATTTTGCCAGACAGAGGAGTTTTATGTTATAAACCCCCACCTGATATGTGGCCTTCTTTCTTCCAGTGTTCTGACCTGGTGGTAATCCCTAAAAAAGGTTAGGTGCTAGTAGAGGCCTGTATATAAGGGTCAGATATAGACAGTTTATCTGAATCAGATCCTGAACTGCTTCCCACAGTGGCTAGCTGTCTTTCTGTATACATCCTTTGTCTATGTGGTCTCCTATATTTTAAGATATATCTCTCTTCTTAACTCAAAATCCACTAATATACCTTCTTCTCCTTATAATCCTCAATGACTTGAATCTTGTATTTTAAAGACATTAAAGCATCTTTATATTATTTTACTTGGCCTGTTAGTTTGTTAAGCCAATCCTCTGTGGTATCCTGGTGGAGCAAAAGTCCCTTGTTGGTCTCAAAGGTCTTGATCTCATCCTTGACATTCTATAATAGGGCTCTAACTTCCTCCACCACCAGCAAAAATAAATCCAAAGTACATTTATTTAAGATGGTACACCATCTCTTGCTGAAATCAGGATTATTTATCCCTATAGTTGGTACAATGCAGACCCTTAACCCCTTACATGGGAAAGATGGATGAAGATATCAAAAAGAGGATGGCGAACCATAGGAGTGCTGTCAGATTTGCACTAGACACATGGAAAACAGATCAGCCAGTGGTGAGACATTTTCTTGAGAAGAATCATACAGTGAAAAATCTAAAATTGATTCCTACAGATCATGTCCCCCCCTCTAAGGATAGGTGGTGACAGAGAAAAAAAACTATTACAATTTGAGTCTAAATTGATCTTCACTCTCAACACTGTGCACCTTAAAGGCTTGTATGCCAGCATTAATTTGCACTGCTATATATAACTGTGATCATGAATTCATTTTTGTCGGGAGTTCCCATTAAGGAGTGCTGTAATATGCATCTAAGTGTTTATCTTGTTTTAACTTCTTATTTTTATTATAAGCATGAGTTGCAACGATGGAGCATTAGAAATAACTCACAAAGTGATGTCCGTGTATTGGGATATGATACAGAGCCCAATAGAAATAGTCAGTTTACTGACAGATGGTTTACAATATTTTCGATTAGAAATTTAGCATAACTTGGTATGTGGACATAGATAATATAGTTTATTAATTTCCCTTAAATACAAACCTTTTATGTCCCTTTAAGATTTTTATTTCCCTTTAAACACATTTTTCATTTAAAAGAATATGGCTTATAGCAAAAGTTATTACTGTTTTTATGAAGGATACGCACATATTCCATGAAGGCCGTGCACCAGTATTCAAATACTACACATTCTCAGAGAGCTGGCGGTTGTGTTCATTCTGAAGATGTAATTTGTGTCATACAAGCAACAGCTAATCTCTGAGAAGGTGTGGTGTTTGAATACTGGTGGACTGGCCCTCACATATATGTGTGTATGCCATAGAAAAACAATAATTGGAGACTATTTAAATTAATTAAAGGTATAGATTACAAGTAGAGTGGTGTTTTTAACGCTCCAGCTCAAGCACTAACTCCACTAGAAGTAATTTTTTTCCCGCATTGGTTAGCGTTCATATTACAAGAGCAAAGCAAACATTTTTGCCCGCATGCTAACCCGATATGCGTAGAAAGCCTACCTTTATATTCCATGGCATGTTACTGCAAAATATATATCTATATCTATATATCTATAGAATAAGATATATAGGTATAAACAGATATATATATATATATATATATATATATATATATACGTATATTATTTTTATTATTATCGGTTATTTGTAGAGCACCAACAGATTCCGCAGCGCTAACATATATATAAATGTTAAATATTAATAACTCTTGTTTGGTTAGCAAGCAAGAGAATTGAAGTCTATGGAGAGAAAATTTAATGAGGTCACCATATCCGAGGTCCTGAAGTTAGCATGTGTGCAATCTTTTTACTTTAAACTTGTAATTTGCGCACTACTCAATGCGCACAAAATGCTTACTTCTAGTCAAGTTTATGCTTGAGCGGGAGTGCTAAATACTGCTCCACTTGAAATCTAGCCCAGTATGATTTTCTAATGTTTGATTGATTAATAATAAAGTGATAGAAAAACAAAAATGCCTGGAGAAAAAAATCTGAAAAATTGTTCATTAAATTATTATTTTTTTAAATCTTTCATTTAGTGCTACAAGCCAGTAGCAGCATAAATATATATATATATATATATATATATATATATATATATATATATATTGTCAAAAGAGAAAGAAGAAGGTCTAGCGCAAAGCTTGGTATAAGAAGAGAAAAACTGAAATGAATGATTTAAACTACAAATCACCCCAGTAAGTTCTAGATAAATAAGTAGATGTAGAAATAAATCCAAACATTTATGGCAGGGGAAAAAAAGTAATGATGCTGCTAAATAATCAATTATCAAGAAAAACACACTTGATCAATACAGTTCATACAATTGTTGAAAGAGAAAGACCAAAGCAAATTCAATTACAAACATGTTCTTTGTATTAAATACAGCAAAATTCAGGATGGTAAAGTAAACACACACACACTTTTCCAGAGATTCTCCCCTTGTAGTCAGTTCTACTTACAAAAAGTTCCCTCATTCATATGAGGTAAGTAGGAGCCCATCAACGGAGAAGTATATCAGCATCTATGGTCGCATCTACAAGGACAGGAGGGGATACTGAATCTGGATAAGTGGTTTTCAGTCTGGCTGTAGATCCTGTTCTCCACGTTAGAAGCGATTATACAGCTGGTGCTGTTTTGAGGAAGAGACCATGCATGAATATCAGTTTGCTCGTTGTAGAAGCTGCACTGTGTTCTCTCAGTGTATTCATTTATGAACCTGCATTTTTTCCATGAAACATACTATTCTCCTACATCTGACTCAGGATTTGTTGCTTCAGTTTGGGGACAAGTTTTTCCAGTGCTGATATTCATGCACGGTGCTCTTCCTCTTCCTCAAAATTTAAAGGGTCATTGTATTCAAAACTTCAAAGCTTCATAATTCAGATAGAGTGCACAATTAAAAAAATATAGTTTACATTAATTGTCAAACTGTCAAATGTACCTTTTATTTTGGTATCCTTTATTAAAACTTTTTTTAAGAGCATGCAAATCTTGAGCACTCTATTTGCTAGATTACAAATGGAGCGCTAAATTATCGGGAGCAAGATAATTAACCAGCCATTACAAGTAGCTGGGTATTGCTACCGTGAGCTTGCGGCAGCAATTATCTCTCATAAAATTAACCAGAGATCAGATTTCTGTTTATTTTTTATAAATCTGCCCCAAATGCCCCCAGTGTAGTTTATTAAAATAACTGCTCTAGGCAGTATTTTGGGGGTAAAATTTGGTGGGAGTGGGGTGTTAGAGAACAAATGGCACTGAAAAGTGCCTTTACATTGCGGTCTATGGCAAATATGTATATATCTATATACACTGTGTGCAGAATTATTAGGCAAATTAGTATTTTGACCACATCATCCTCTTAATGCATGTTGTCTTACTCCAAGCTGTATAGGCTCGAAAGCCTACTACCAATTAAGCATATTAGGTGATGTGCATCTCTGTAATGAGAAGGGGTGTGGTCTAATGACATCAACACCCTATATCAGGTGTGCATAATTATTAGGCAACTTCCTTTCCTTTGGCAAAATGGGTCAAAAGAAGGACTTGACAGGCTCAGAAAAGTCAAAAATAGTGAGATATCTTGCAGAGGGATGCAGCACTCTTAAAATTGCAAAGCTTCTGAAGCGTGATCATCGAACAATTAAGCGTTTCATTCAAAATAGTCAACAGGGTCGCAAGAAGCGTGTGGAAAAACCAAGGCGCAAAATAACTGCCCATGAACTGAGAAAAGTCAAGCGTGCAGCTGCCAAGATGCCACTTGCCACCAGTTTGGCCATATTTCAGAGCTGCAACATCACTGGAGTGCCCAAAAGCACAAGGTGTGCAATACTCAGAGACATGGCCAAGGTAAGAAAGGCTGAAAGACGACCACCACTGAACAAGACACACAAGCTGAAATGTCAAGACTGGGCCAAGAAATATCTCAAGACTGATTTTTCTAAGGTTTTATGGACTGATGAAATTAGAGTGAGTCTTGATGGGCCAGATGGATGGGCCCGTGGCTGGATTGGTAAAGGGCAGAGAGCTCCAGTCCGACTCAGACGCCAGCAAGGTGGAGGTGGAGTACTGGTTTGGGCTGGTATCATCAAAGATGAGCTTGTGGGGCCTTTTCGGGTTGAGGATGGAGTAAAGCTCAACTCCCAGTCCTACTGCCAGTTTCTGGAAGACACCTTCTTCAAGCAGTGGTACAGGAAGAAGTCTGCATCCTTCAAGAAAAACATGATTTTCATGCAGGACAATGCTCCATCACACGCGTCCAAGTACTCCACAGCGTGGCTGGCAAGAAAGGGTATAAAAGAAGAAAATCTAATGACATGGCCTCCTTGTTCACCTGATCTGAACCCCATTGAGTCCATCATCAAATGTGAGATTTACAAGGAGGGAAAACAGTACACCTCTCTGAACAGTGTCTGGAGGCTGTGGTTGCTGCTGCACGCAATGTTGATGGTGAACAGATCAAAACACTGACAGAATCCATGGATGGCAGGCTTTTGAGTGTCCTTGCAAAGAAAGGTGGCTATATTGGTCACTGATTTGTTTTTGTTTTGTTTTTGAATGTCAGAAATGTATATTTGTGAATGTTGAGATGTTATATTGGTTTCACTGGTAAAAATAAATAATTGAAATGGGTATATATTTGTTTTTTGTTAAGTTGCCTAATAATTATGCACAGTAATAGTCACCTGCACACACAGATATCCCCCTAAAATAGCTATAACTAAAAACAAACTAAAAACTACTTCCAAAAATATTCAGCTTTGATATTAATGAGTTTTTTGGGTTCATTGAGAACATGGTTGTTGTTCAATAATAAAATTAATCCTCAAAAATACAACTTGCCTAATAATTCTGCACTCCCTGTATATATATATATATATATATATATACAAAACACGGAACGGAACTGCACTCTCAGCTAAAATTTAAAAGCAAAAATGGAAAGGTTAGTCACCGCATCTGGCCAAATGGGACAAGCTCAGGTACCATGTCAAGGTCCTTTCCAATACCTGAGACCCTAAAAAAGCCACACAATGCAAGCTTTCAATTCCAAACAAACTGAAAACAAGGGAAGGGTGCACATGAATATGTAATCACCCTAGACATATACAAAACACGGAAGGGAACTGCACTCTCATACCGGACCGTGTACACATCCCATGACCCTGCAACATGCTCAGCCCTGGGTGCCACTGGCACTCACAGGCTCGAAAGCCTACTACCAATTAAGCATATTAGGTGATGTGCATCTCTGTAATGAGAAGGGGTGTGGTCTAATGACATCAACACCCTATATCAGGTGTGCATAATTATTAGGCAACTTCCTTTCCTTTGGCAAAATGGGTCAAAAGAAGGACTTGACAGGCTCAGAAAAGTCAAAAATAGTGAGATATCTTGCAGAGGGATGCAGCACTCTTAAAATTGCAAAGCTTCTGAAGCGTGATCATCGAACAATTAAGCGTTTCATTCAAAATAGTCAACAGGGTCGCAAGAAGCGTGTGGAAAAACCAAGGCGCAAAATAACTGCCCATGAACTGAGAAAAGTCAAGCGTGCAGCTGCCAAGATGCCACTTGCCACCAGTTTGGCCATATTTCAGAGCTGCAACATCACTGGAGTGCCCAAAAGCACAAGGTGTGCAATACTCAGAGACATGGCCAAGGTAAGAAAGGCTGAAAGACGACCACCACTGAACAAGACACACAAGCTGAAACGTCAAGACTGGGCCAAGAAATATCTCAAGACTGATTTTTCTAAGGTTTTATGGACTGATGAAATTAGAGTGAGTCTTGATGGGCCAGATGGATGGGCCCGTGGCTGGATTGGTAAAGGGCAGAGAGCTCCAGTCCGACTCAGACGCCAGCAAGGTGGAGGTGGAGTACTGGTTTGGGCTGGTATCATCAAAGATGAGCTTGTGGGGCCTTTTCGGGTTGAGGATGGAGTAAAGCTCAACTCCCAGTCCTACTGCCAGTTTCTGGAAGACACCTTCTTCAAGCAGTGGTACAGGAAGAAGTCTGCATCCTTCAAGAAAAACATGATTTTCATGCAGGACAATGCTCCATCACACGCGTCCAAGTACTCCACAGCGTGGCTGGCAAGAAAGGGTATAAAAGAAGAAAATCTAATGACATGGCCTCCTTGTTCACCTGATCTGAACCCCATTGAGTCCATCATCAAATGTGAGATTTGCAAGGAGGGAAAACAGTACACCTCTCTGAACAGTGTCTGGAGGCTGTGGTTGCTGCTGCACGCAATGTTGATGGTGAACAGATCAAAACACTGACAGAATCCATGGATGGCAGGCTTTTGAGTGTCCTTGCAAAGAAAGGTGGCTATATTGGTCACTGATTTGTTTTTGTTTTGTTTTTGAATGTCAGAAATGTATATTTGTGAATGTTGAGATGTTATATTGGTTTCACTGGTAAAAATAAATAATTGAAATGGGTATATATTTGTTTTTTGTTAAGTTGCCTAATAATTATGCACAGTAATAGTCACCTGCACACACATATATCCCCCTAAAATAGCTATAACTAAAAACAAACTAAAAACTACTTCCAAAAATATTCAGCTTTGATATTAATGAGTTTTTTGGGTTCATTGAGAACATGGTTGTTGTTCAATAATAAAATTAATCCTCAAAAATACAACTTGCCTAATAATTCTGCACTCCCTGTATATATATATATATATATACAAAACACGGAACGGAACTGCACTCTCAGCTAAAATTTAAAAGCAAAAATGGAAAGGTTAGTCACCGCATCTGGCCAAATGGGACAAGCTCAGGTACCATGTCAAGGTCCTTTCCAATACCTGAGACCCTAAAAAAGCCACACAATGCAAGCTTTCAATTCCAAACAAACTGAAAACAAGGGAAGGGTGCACATGAATATGTAATCACCCTAGACATATACAAAACACGGAAGGGAACTGCACTCTCATACCGGACCGTGTACACATCCCATGACCCTGCAACATGCTCAGCCCTGGGTGCCACTGGCACTCACAGGAAACTGTGCTGTCCCCAGAGCCACAAGCAGTTAACCCCAGACAGGTCTGGGTGCAAGAACCATAGGGAAAATTACAAAACAAATAAATACAGCACACAGAGAAAACCCAGCACTCACTTACAAGCTCTCAGCTAAGATTTAAAAGCAAAAATGGAAAGGTTAGTCACCGCATCTGGCCAAATGGGACAAGCTCAGGTACCACGTCAAGGTCCTTTCCAATACCTGAGACCCTAAAACAGCCACACAATGCAAGCTTTCAAATCCAAACAAACTGAAAACAAGGGAAGGGTGCACAGGAATATGTAATCACCCTAGACATGTACAAAACACAGAAGGGAACTGCACTCTCATACCGGACCGTGTACACATCCCATGACCCTGCAACATGCTCAGCCCTGGATGCCACTGGCACTCACAGGAAGCTGTGCTGTCCCCAGAGCCACAAGCAGGTAAACCCAGACAGGTCTGGGTGCAAGAACCATAGGGAAAATTACAAAACAAATTAATACAACACACAGAGAAAACCCAGCACTCACTTACAAGCTCTTAGCTAAGATTTAAAAGCAAAAATGGAAAGGTTAGTCACAGCATCTGGCCAAATGGGACAAGCTCAGGTACCACGTCAAGGTCCTTTCCAATACCTGAGACCCTAAAACAGCCACACAATGCAAGCTTTCAAATCCAAACAAACTGAAAACAAGGGAAGGGTGCACAGGAATAGGTAATCACCCTAGACATATACAAAACACGGAAGGGAACTGCACTCTCATACCGGACCGGGTACACATCCCATGACCCTGCAACATGCTCAGCCCTGGGTGCCACTGGCACTCACAGGAAGCTGTGCTGTCCCCAGAGCCACAAGCAGTTAACCCCAGACAGGTCTGGGTGCAAAACCATAGGGAAAATTACAAAACAAATTAATACAACACACAGAGAAAACCTAGCACTCACTTACAAGCTCTCAGCTAAGATTTAAAAAAATGGAAAGGTTAGTCACCGCATCTGGCCAAATGGGACAAGCTCAGTTACCACGTCAAGGTCCTTTCCAAAGGGTCATGGGATGTGTACCCGGTCCAGTATGAGAGTGCAGTTGCCTTCCTTGTTTTGTATATGTCTAGGGTGATTACATATTCCTTGTGCACCCTTCCTTTGTTTTCAGTTTGTTTGGATTTGAAAGCTTGCATTGTGTGGCTGTTTTAGGGTCTCAGGAATTGGAAAGGACTTTGACGTGGTACCTGAGCTTGTCCCATTTGGCCAGATGCGGTGACTAACCTTTCCATTTTTGCTTTTAAATCTTAGCTGAGAGCTTGTAAGTGAGTGCTGGGTTTTCTCTGTGTTTTATATATATATATATATATATATATATATATATATATATAAAACTTTTTATGTGACAACACTGAAGAAATGACACTTTGCTACAATTTAAAGTAGTGAGTGTACAGCCTGTATAACAGTGTAAATTTGCTGTCCACTCAAAATAACTCAACACATAGCCATTAATGTCTAAACCGTTGGCAACAAAAGGGAGTACACCCCTTAGTGGAAATGTCCAAATTGGGCCAAAAGTGTCAATATTTTGTGTGGCCACCACTATTTTCCAGCATTGCATTAACCCTCTTGGGCATGGAGTTCACCAGTGCTTTACAGGTTGCCAATGGAGTCCTCTTCCACTTGGTTGGTGGATGTTAGAGACCTTGCGCTCCCCCACCTTCTGTTTGAGGATGCCCCACAGATCCTTGATAGGGTTTAGGTCTGGAGACATGCTTGGCCAGTCCATCACCTTTATCCTCAGCTTCTTTAACAAGGCAGTGGTCATCTTGGAGGTGTTTTTGGGGTCGTTATCATGTTTGAATACTGCCCTGTGGCCCAGTCTCCAAAGGGAGGGGATCATGCTCTGCTTTAGTATGTCACAGAACATGTTGGCATTCATGGTTCCCTCAATGAACTGTAGCTCCTCAGTGCCGGCAGCACTCATGCAGGCCCAGACCATGACACTTCCACCACCATGCTTGACTGTAGGCGAGACACACTTGTCTTTGTACTCCTCACCTGGTTGCCGCCACCCACACATGACTGCATCCGAACCAAATAAGTTTATCTTGGTCTCATCGGACCACAGGACATGGTTCCAGTAATCCAGATTCTTAGTCTGCTTGTCTTCAGCAAACTGTTTGCAGGCTTTCTTGTGCATCATTTTTAGAAGAGGCTTCCTTCTGGGATGACAATGTTGTCATTGTTGTCTCTGTACATAATGGTGACAATTATAATATACTGCTGCCATTATGTCTTAGTGGATCCCATAAAAATGTATTGCTGTCACTATTATTTAGACACTGTTGTTGCTATTCTACACTGTTGTTGCTATTCTATCAATAAGAGTGTCCTACATTTGCAAATCAATAAGATATTCCAAAATAACAAAAACATTGCAGTAAATAGTAATACTTTCTATTTGATCAACAATGCATTTTAATAGACAGGTTTTTAAAAAATTAGAGTTTCAACTTCAGGTCAAAAACAGTATTGAATTAACACAACAATAATTTACAATTGTATTAAAACCAAAATCCAATCTAACCTGAAATAGAAAATGATATTCTTGAAAAATAATAATTACTGTATAATAAAATAAAACAAAAAACTCTGTCTCGTTAATACACAGGGGGGTAGTTATCAAGCCGTCAACCTCAAATACGCTGGAATTCCGCAGCGTATTTGTGGCAAGGCTGATTCGCCTTAGTTATCAAAGGCTAGACACCGGCAAAAGTAGAATATAGTGACGTAAGCTTCGATCCGCCGGACTCAGTCTGACACAGATCGATTCTTACGTCACTCCAGATGTTCGCACACAAGTGCGGCACAATCTGACTACTTTTGCTAGTTATCAAAAAACTAGCAGGTACGCTCGGCACTTTTACGGCCCAGCATACCTGGTTTTCAATCACGTCCGACGCGTTTCCTGCCCGGAGGCACTTTGTCAGGGCAGGAAACGCGTCGGACTTTTCATTCTTAGTGCTCCCTCCCGAGCACACTTGTACCATGCTTAATTGTGACTTTAAATAAAGTCGGTTTTTACTTGCAAACTAGGCGGCTGATGTGTCTTCCTTGCAGCAAACTAATTACACAGTAACTTTGTATTTATTTTAGCTAGTTAGAATAGAAATTAAATAGTTATTAACTATTTAATAACTACCTAGCTAAAAGAAATACAAAATTACCTGTAAAATAAATCCTAACCTATGTTACAATTAAACCTAACACTACACTATTATTACATTAATTAAATAAATTAAATACAAATAACTACAATTAAATACAATGAAATAAACTAACTAAAGTACAAAAAATAAAAAAGAACTAAGTTTCAAAAAATAAAAAAATATTTACAAACATTTAAAAAATATTACAACAATTTTAAGCTAATTACACCTAATCTAAGCCCCCTAATAAAATAACAAAGCCCCCCAAAATAAAAAAATTCCCTACCCTATTCTAAATTAAAAAAGTTCAAAGCTCTTTTACCTTACCAGCCCTTAAAAGGGCCTTTTGCGGGGCATGCCCCAAAGAATTCAGCTCTTTTGCCTGTAAAAGAAAAATACAACCACCCCCCCCAACATTAAAACCCACTACCCACATACCCCTAATCTAACCCAAACCCCCCTTAAATAAACCTAACACTACCCCCCTGAAGATCATCCTACCTTGAGTTGTCTTCAGCCAGCCGACCCACCGATGGAACCGAAGAGGAGATCTGGAGCGGCAGAAGTGATCCTCCAAGGTGCGCTGAAGAAGTCTTCCATCCAATGAAGTCATCATCCAGGCGGCACTGAAGAAGTCTTCCATCCGGGCGATGTCATCTTCCACGCGGCGCTGAAGAAGTCTTCCCTCCGGGCGATGTCATCTTCCAAGCGGGGTCTTCAATCTTCTTTCTATCAGCCAATCGGAATTAAGGTAGGAAAAATCTGATTGGCTGATTGAATCAGCCAATCAGATTGAAGTTCAATCCGATTGGCTGATCCAATCAGCCAATCAGATTGAGCTCGCATTCTATTGGCTGTTCCGATCAGCCAATAGAATGCGAGCTCAATCTAATTGGCTGATTCAATCAGCCAATCAGATTTTTCCTACCTTAATTCCGATTGGCTGATAGAATCCTATCAGCCAATCGGAATTGAAGGGACGCCATCTTGGATGACGTCCCTTAAAGGAGCCTTCATTCGTCGTTAGTCCGTCGGGGAAGAAGGATGTTCCGCGTCGGCGGGATGAAGATGGATCCTGAAGAAAGAAGATTAAAGACCCCGCTTGGACGATGACATCGCCCGGATGGAAGACTTCTTCAGCGCCGCTTGGATGATGACATCGCCCGGATGGAAGACTTCTTCAGCGCCG
The DNA here is from genome assembly GCF_027579735.1 of Bombina bombina. Lineage (NCBI taxonomy): Eukaryota > Metazoa > Chordata > Amphibia > Anura > Bombinatoridae > Bombina > Bombina bombina. The sequence continues at coordinate 967,784,153 of NC_069504.1, read as the reverse complement.
CCTGGATGATGACTTCATCGGATGGAAGACTTCTTCAGCGCCCCTTGGAGGATCACTTCTGCCTTTCCTGATCTCCTCTTCCGTTCCATCGGTGGGTCGGCTGGCTGAAGACAACTCAAGGTAGGATGATCTTCAGGGGGGTAGTGTTAGGTTTATTTAAGGGGGGTTTGGGTTAGATTAGGGGTATGTGGGTGGTGGGTTTTAATGTTGGGGGGTTGTATTTTTTTTTTACAAGCAAAAGAGCAGTTTTCTTTGGGGCATGCCCCGCAAAAGGCCCTTTTAAGGGCTGGTAAGGTAAAAGAGCTTTGAACTTTTTTAATTTAGAATAGGGTAGGGCATTTTTTTATTTTGGGGGGCTTTGTTATTTTGTTAGGGGGCTTAGATTAGGTGTAATTAGCTTAAAATTGTTGTAATATTTTTTAAATGTTTGTAACTTATTTTTTGTAACTTAGCTTTTTTTATTTTTTGTACTTTAGTTAGTTTATTTCATTGTATTTAATTGTAGTTATTTGTAGTTAATTTATTTAATTAATTTAATGATAGTGTAGTGTTAGGTTTAATTGTAACTTAGGTTAGGATTTATTTTACAGGTCATTTTGTATTTCTTTTAGCTAGGTAGTTATTAAATAGTTAATAACTATTTAATAACTATTTTAACTAGCTAAAATAAATACCAAGTTACCTGTAAAATAAATATAAATTCTAAAATAGCTACAATGTAATTATTAATTACATTGTAGCTATCTTAGGGTTTATTTTACAGGTAAATATTTAGTTTTAAATAGGAATAATTTATTTAAGTATAGTGTAGTGTTAGGTGTAATTGTAACTTAGGTTAGATTTATTTTACAGGTAAATTTCTCTTTATTTTAGCTAGGTAGCTATTAAATAGTTAATAACTATTTAATAGCTATTGTACCTAGTTAAAATAAATTGAAAGATGCCTGTAAAATAAAAAATAAATCCTAAAATAGCTACAATATAATTATTATTTATATTGTAGCTATATTAGGGTTTATTTTAAAGGTAAGTATTTAGTTTTAAATAGTATTAACTTAGTTAATAAGAGAAATATTATTTAGATTTATTTAATTAATATTTAAGTTAGGGGGGTGCTAGGGTTAGTGCTAGACTTAGGTTTAGAGGTTAATCAATTTATTACAGTGGCGGCAGTGTAGTGGGGGGCAGGATAGGGGTTAATAAATGTATTATAGGTGGCGACGGTGTAGGGAGGGCAGATTAGGGGTTAATAAGTTTAATATTGGTTGCGGCGGGGTCCGGGAGCGGCGGTTTAGGGGTTAAACTATTTATTTAGTTGCGGCGACGTGCGGGATCAGCAGGATAGGGGTTAATAACTTTATTATAGAGGGCGGCGGTATGGGGGGGGCAGGATAGGGGTTAATAGGTATAATGTAGGTGGCGGCGGGGTCCGGGAGCGGCGGTTTAGGGGTTAATACATTTATAAGAGTTGCGGCGGTGTCTAGGAGCGGTGGTTTAGGGGTTAGTAACTTTATTTAGTTGTGGGAGGCTCCGGGGGCACCGGTATAGGGGGTAGAACAGTGTAGTTAGGGTGGGTGCATAGTGACAGGCTAGCAATAAAGCTGTGAAAAAGCCGAGGAGCAGCGAGATCAGATGAGTGATAACTTTCACAATCCGCTGCTCATCGCCCCGTACTTGGTGCGCTGTTTTTTGACAGCTTTATTGATAACTTAGGCAAACGTATTCAGGTCCGCGGCGGCGATGTTTGGCGAGCTTAGGCGGGCGTATTGAACCGGCGAAGGCAGGAAAAGTAGACGCGTTGATAACTACCCCTCACAATCTATATATGCTTATTTAATGAATGCTTTATAAAAATATTGAAGGAAATAGTTTCATTTCTAAGATACCTTGATTATTTACTGTCTAGTCATATAGTGTGGGTATAATAAGTTATCCCTCTACAAACTATGGCCTAGATTTGGAGTTTGGCGTTAGTTGTGAAAACCAGCGTTAGAGGCTCCTAACGCTGGTTTTAGGCTAACTCTGGTATTTGGAGTCACTCAAAAAAGGGTCTAACGCTCACTTTTCAGCCGCGACTTTTCCATACCGCAGATCCCCTTACGTAAATTGCGTATCCTATCTTTTCAATGGGATTTTTCTAACTCCGGTATTTAGAGTCGTGTCTGAAGTGAGCGTTAGAAATCTAACGACAAAACTCCAACCGCAGGAAAAAAGTCAGTAGTTAAGAGCTTTCTGGGCTAACGCCGGTTTATAAAGCTCTTAACTACTGTACTCTAAAGTACACTAACACCCATAAACTACCTATGTACCCCTAAACCGAGGTCCCCCCACATCGCCGCCACTCAATTAAATTTTTTTAACCCCTAATCTGCCGACCGCCAACTACGTTATACTTATGTACCCCTAATCTGCTGCCCTAACACAGCCGACCCCTATATTATATTTATTAACCCCTAACCTGCCCCCCACAACGTCGCCGCCAGCTACCTACACTTATTAACCCCTAATCTGCCGACTGCAAAGCGCCGACACCTACTTTATCCTTATGTACCCCTAATCTGCTGCCCCTAACACCGCCGACCCCTATATTATATTTATTAACCCCTAATCTGCCCCCCTCAATGTCGCCTCCACCTGCCTACACTTATTAACCCCTAATCTGCCGAGCGGACCGCACCGCTACTATAATAAAGTTATTAACCCCTAATCCGCCTCACTAACCCTATAATAAATAGTATTAACCCCTAATCTGCCCTCCCTAACATCGCAGACACCTAACTTCAATTATTAACCCCTAATCTGCCGACTGGAGCTCACCGCTATTCTAATAAATGTATTAACCCCTAAAGCTAAGTCTAACCCTAACACTAATACCCCCCTAAATTAAATATAATTTTAATCTAACGAAATTAATTAACTCTTATTAAATAAATTAATCCTATTTAAAGCTAAATACTTACCTGTAAAATAAATCCTAATATAGCTACAATATAAATTATAATTACATTGTAGCTATTTTAGGATTAATATTTATTTTACAGGCAACTTTGTAATTATTTTAACCAGGTACAATAGCTATTAAATAGTTAAGAACTATTTAATAGTTACCTAGTTAAAATAATTACAACATTAATTGTAAAATAAATCCTAACCTAAGTTACAATTAAACCTAACACTATACTATCATTAAATTAATTAAATAAAATGACTACAATTACCTACAATTAAACCTAACACTACACTATCAATAAATTAATTAAATACAATATCTACAAATAACTACAATGAAATAAACTAACTAAAGTACAAAAAATAAAAAAGAACTAAGTTACAAAAAATAAAAAAATATCTACAAACATAAGAAAAATATTACAACAATTTTAAACTAATTACACCTACTCTAAGCCCCCTAATAAAACAACAAAGCCCCCCAAAATAAAAAATGCCCTACCCTATTCTAAATTACTAAAGTTAAAAGCTCTTTTACCTTACCAGCCCTGAACAGGGCCCTTTGCGGGGCATGCCCCAAGAAGTTCAGCTCTTTTGCCTGTAAAAAAAACATACAATACCCCCCCCAACATTACAACCCACCACCCACATACCCCTAATCTAACCCAAACCCCCCTTAAATAAACCTAACACTAAGCCCCTGAAGATCTTCCTACCTTATCTTCACCATACCAGGTTCACCGATCCGTCCTGAAGAGCTCCTCCGATGTCCTGATCCAAGCCCAAGCGGGGGGCTGAAGATGTCCATGATCCGGTAGAAGTCTTCATCCAAGCGGGGCAGAAGAGGTCTTCCATCCGATTGAAGTCTTCATCCAAGCGGGGCAGAAGAGGTCTTCCATCCGATTGAAGTCTTCATCCAGGCGGCATCTTCTATCGACATCCATCTGGAGCGGAGCGGCAGCATCCTGAAGACCTCCGACGCGGAACATCCATCCTGGCCGACGACTGAACGATGAATGACGGTTCCTTTAAGTGACGTCATCCAAGATGGCGTCCCTCGAATTCCGATTGGCTGATAGAATTCTATCAGCCAATCGGAATTAAGGTAGGAATATTCTGATTGGCTGATGGAATCAGCCAATCAGATTTAGCTCGCATTCTATTGGCTGATCGGAACAGCCAATAGAATGCAAGCTCAATCTGATTGGCTGATTGGATCAGCCAATCGGATTGAACTTGATTCTGATTGGCTGATTCCATCATGTATTGATAGTGTAGTGTTAGGTTTAATTGTAGGTAATTTTAGGTATTTTATTTAATTAATTTAATGATAGTATAGTGTTAGGTTTAATTGTAACTTAGGTTAGGATTTATTTTACAGGTAATTTTGTAATTATTTTAACTAGGTAACTCTTAAATAGTTCTTAACTATTTAATAGCTATTGTACCTGGTTAAAATAATTACAAAGTTGCCTGTAAAATAAATATTAATCCTAAAATAGCTACAATGTAATTATAATTTATATTGTAGCTATATTAGGGTTTATTTTACAGGTAAGTATTTAGTTTTAAACAGGAATAATTTATTTAATAAGAGTTAATTAATTTCGTTAGATTAAAATTATATTTAATTTAGGGGGGTGTTAGTGTTAGGGTTAGACTTAGCTTTAGGGGTTAATACATTTATTAGAATAGCAGTGAGCTCCGGTCGGCAGATTAGGGGTTAATAATTGAAGTTAGGTGTCGGCGATGTTAGGGAGGGCAGATTAGGGGTTAATACTATTTATTATAGGGTTAGTGAGGCGGATTAGGGGTTAATAACTTTATTATAGTAGCGCTCAGGTCTGCTCAGCAGATTAGGGGTTAATAAGTGTAGGCAGGTGGAGGCGACGTTGTGGGGGGCAGATTAGGGGTTAATAAATATAATATAGGGGTCGGCGATGTTAGGGCAGCAGATTAGGGGTACATAAGGATAATGTAAGTAGCGGCGGTTTACGGAGCGGCAGATTAGGGGTTAATAATAATATGCAGGGGTCAGCAATAGCGGGGGCGGCAGAATAAGGGTTAATAAGTGTAAGGTTAGGCGTGTTTAGACTCGGGGTACAAGTTAGAGTGTTAGGTGCAGACGTAGGAAGTGTTTCCGCATAGCAAACTATGGGGCTGCGTTAGGAGCTGAACGTGGCTTTTTTGCAGGTGTTAGGTTTTTTTTCAGCTCAAACAGCCACATTGTTTTCTATGGGGGAATCGTGCACGAGCACGTTTTTGAGGCTGGCCGCTTGCGTAAGCAACTCTTGTATCGAGAGTTGAAGCTGCGTTAAAAATGCTCTACGCTCCTTTTTTGGAGCCTAACGCAGCCTTTATGTGGACTCTCAATACCAGAGTTATTTTTATGGTGCGGCCAGAAAAAAGCCAGCGTTAGCTACGCGGGTCCTTAACGACAAAACTCTAAATCTAGGCCTATATTTTTTGACAGGAAAGATTAATAAATCTGACAACATGTCTGTAGTTTAACCAGTGAAAATACTGTATGTACTCTAATGTATAAGCAGAGACCTATTTCTTTACAACATATGGGACCTTGTGTTAATTATAGACCTGTGAGTAATATTCCCACCAAGCTGAGCTATTAAGTGATTAATTTTAAAGTAATTTGAAAGGAGTGTTGTAAAACACTTTATGTATTACAATGTAACAAGGTTCCTTTTACTTGCCATCAAGTTTAAAAATAAATATCAATTGAGATTGTTGCTCATATCAGTTTAGGGCCATATATATTAAAAATGTAACAGGCACGTTACCTCTGAGGCACTTGAAATACTCTGTACATTTCTCTATGGGGTGCATTCAAATCTATCATAAATTAAGCATGTGTTATACATTCACCAGAACAGCAACGCTCCCTGTTACATTATATTAAAAGAAAACAGGATGTTTCTGTAAAGTGATGCAAGCTTTTAAAATTAATCACCTAGATTATGAGTTGTGCGTTATGAGTCAAATAGCTTTGTGGCCCATAACGCATCATTTTCCCTAACGCAGCCATTACAAGTCTTGTCGGTATAGGTGCACCACCAAGCCTTTTAGCCTGTAACGCAACATCAGTATCGCACTCATAAAAATGACATTTTTTAATGTTATTCCCATAGCGCTGGTATTAGGAGTTTTGCGTTCTGGCTAAAAAAATGGCGGTGCAGCCTAAAATGACAAGATCTGTCACGTCATCTAAAGTCAGACAAAGCTGTAACGTAACTAAAGATTTAAAAAGTACACTTAACACCCATAAACTACCTATTAACCCCTAAACCGAGGCCCTCCCGCATTGCAAACACTATTTAAATATTAACCCCTAATCTGCCGTCCGCCCACATCGCCCCTACTATACTAAAGTTATTAAGCCCTACACCACCGCCACTATAATAAACCTATTAACCCCTAAACCGCAAGCCCCCCACAATGAAATATACTAAACTAAACTATTAACCTCTAAACTGAAAGCCTCCCACATCGAAATAAACTAAATTAACTATTTACCCCTAAACCTAACAACCCCTAACTTAAAATTACAATTTCCCTATCTTAAATTAAATTAAAACTTACCTGTCAAATTAAAAAAACTAAGTTTAAACTATCAATTAAACTAATATAATAAATAAACTAAAATTAAACTAACTAACTACCAACTTGTTTTTTTCAGTCCTGGATTGATTGGGGTCTATTTCGTTTAATTATTTTATGTTCTCCTACAATTTTATCCAATAAAATTTGTGATTCATACGCTTAGAAGGCTTGTGGGACTTTGTTCTATATGTTGCATTATCTGTTTTCCCACTAAGCCCCAGCGTATCCCGGACCCGAGTAGTATCCTACCTTGCTTACGTCACAACCCGGAAGTGATAGCCGGTGCAACACTCACCCTGAAGATTACGGAGGTCTAAGTGGTTGAGAAGAGGCGGTTGACGCGGGGACCCAGGCTGTTTGGAGGACTGACAGTTTTCCTGGTGAACGATCCGCTGTCTCCAGTTTGCCCTAACCACAAGAAGATCTGCTGCGGGTGAGTGTAATTTATGGCTATTTGATTATCTTCAGTGACTTGGAAAGCATACTGTTACCTTGAGCTGTTGAGAGGGACTTTGTACATATATCTAAATACAAAAACAAAAAAAATACTAAGTTACAAAAAATAACAAACACTACATTATGGAAAATAACAAACACAATTATCCAAAATAAAAAAGAATTACACCTAATCTAAAAGCCCTATCAAAATAAAAAAGCCCACCCAAAATAAAAAAAAACCCCTAGCCTACAATAAATTAGCAATGGCCCTTAAAAGGGCCTTTTGTGTGGCATTGCCCTAAAGATATCAGCTCTTTTACCTGTAAAAAACCCCACAAAGACCCCCCAACAGTAAAACCCACCACCCAACCAACCCCCCCAAAATAAAAAACCTAATTTTAAAAAAACCTAATCTACCCATTGCCCTGAAAAGAGCATTTGTATGGGCTTTGCCCTTAAAATGGCATTTAGCTCTTTTACTGCCCAGACCCTAATCTAAAATAAAAAAAACACCCAAAAAAACCTTTAAAAAAGCATAACACTAGCCCCCGAAGATCCTTTTGCAGTTTTTGAAGTCCTGCTTGAAAGATCTTCATCCTGGAGTTGAAGTACTGATCCAGGCGGTGAGACGTCTTCATCCAGGCAGCCTCTTCAATCTTCATCACGGCGGCAAAGTTCTGATCAAAGCGGCGAGAAGTCTTCATCCAGGCGGCCTTTTCAATCTTCATCCAGGTGGCATCTTCTATCTTGATTCCGGAGGAGTGGAGCGGGTCCATCCGGAAGACATCCGGCGCAGAGCATCCTCTTCATACGGTCACCACCGAACACTGAATCTTTAATGCAAGAGACGCAATTCAAGATGGCATCCCTTGCATTCCTATTGTCTGAATTTTTTTAATCAGCAAATAGGAATTAGGGCTGCTAAAATCCTATTGGCTATTCAAATCAGCCAATAGGATTTAATCAGCTCTCTTTCTATTGGCTTATTCAAATTACCCAATAGAATGAGAGCTACAATTATATTGTAGCTATCTTAGGTTTTATTTCACAGGTAAGTATATGGTTTTAAATAGGAATTACTTAGTTTATAATTGTAAATATAATTTAGATCTAATTTCATTATGTTAAAGATAGGGGATGTTAGGGTTAGGGTTAGGTTTAGGATTAGGGTTACATTGGGTTAGGTTTAAGGGTTAATATATAGTTTAATTAAGGTTGTTCCGATGTAGGGGGCTGGAGGTTTAGGGGATAATATGTTTATTTAGTGGTAGTGATGAGGGAGGCCAGAGGTTTAGGGGTTAATAACTTTATTTAGTTTGGCGATGTTGGGGAGTGGCGGAATAGGGGTTAATAACTTTAATATAGTTGCGGCTATGTTGAAGAGCGGCAGAATAGGGGTTAATATCTTTAATATGGTTGCGGTGATGTTGGGTGAAGCGGAATAGGTGTTAATAACTTTAGTATAGTGGTGGCGATATCGGCAGATTAGGGGTTAATCATTTTATTTAGGTGGTGGCAATATCGGGAGTGGCACATTAGGGGTTAATAACTGTAGGCAGGTGTCGGCGATGTCAGGGGCAGCAGATTAGGGGGGTTTAGACTCAGGGTTTATTTTAGGGTGTTAGATTTAAACTGTATTTTCTTTTCCCCATAGACATCAATGGGGCTGCATTACGAAACTTTTGTTTCTGCGATCGCAGGTTTTGGTTTTTTTTGCCGGCTCTCCCCTTTGACGTCTATGGGGAAAGCTTGCACGGGCACGTCAAAACACTGCTTGTTCTTGGTGCGTTATGGAGCTCAAAATCTCCATATCGCCCGCGCAAGCTGGTTTTTTTAAACTTGTAATGGCAGCGCTATAGGAGGTTAAATAACGCCACTTTTGTTGCGTTCTTTACTTTCCCTATAGCGCTCAAAAATCATAATCTAGCTGAATGTAAATAAGGCAGAAACATTAAAAAAGAGATAAGACAAAGTTTGTTACCTTCTGCTCTTTTCACTTGCTCCCCTCAATTTCAGTCAATATCCACATAGTTTAGTACTAATTGCATGTAATAGTTTTATATATAGTATATAAAAAAAATAATATATTATTAAAGGTATAGTGAAATCAAAATTAAACTTTTAAATGTATTTCTATTTTTTTATTTGCTTCATTCTGTTTGTATCCTTTGTTGAAAAGCATACCCAGGTCGGATAAGGAGTAGCAATGAACTTCTGGGAGCTAGCTGCAGATTGGTGACCATACATACATGTCTCTCATCTTAGGCTCAGCCTTTGGGGCTGATTTGCCATCTGTCGAATGGACATGATACGACGTAGCGATCATGTTCGTCCGACATCGCTGCATGCCGACAACATATGCTGTTGGCATTTAACCATGCACAAGCAGTTCTGGTGGACTGCTTGTGCAATGCCGCCCCCTGCAGATTTGCAGGCATCGGACGCTAGCAGGGGTGTCAATCAACGGACTAGTTAAGGAGCAGCGGTCTTAAGATTGCTGCTTCTTAACTCCTGTTTCCGGCGAACTTGAAGGCTTGTGCGGAAACAGGGTGGTTAGGCACAATACAGCTGATAATAAATCGGCCCCATTTTGTTAAGCTAACTTCTAGCAGTGCATTTGTGCTCCTTCAACAAAGGATGCCAAGAGAACAAAGCAAATTTGATTATAGAAGTAAATTGAAAAGTTGTTTAAAATAACAAAATATTCCAAATAATCTCTATAACTACAGGAAGCCATAACCAAAATGGAGATAATGAAATCTAGATTACATGATGCAGACTACCCGCCTCAAATATCTTCTTTTCAAATAATACAAAAATATTAGATAAAATATGGAAAATAAACTTAACTTGGATAGATGTTGCTTGCCGCAGTTACTCCTTTGACTGCAAACTGGGGGCGCGATCCGATAAAGATTACAGTTTGCGGCACAAGCGAGGGAACCCCCGCCGCCCGTAGTTTCAGCTCGCAACTCGAGCTATCCTATATATGGCGCCGTCATATGCTAAAGTGCCGTAAATCGGTTAAACCAGCGATGTCCAGAAATCTGCGTAAGTACAAATTTCTCGAGTCGCCAGTGACTTACTGCACTTTAGAAACCTGACTAAATTATTAAATCTCCCGTACTGTCTAACACGCCTCCCAAACATAGCCCGACACATCTAACCCTCTATCCGCTATCCCCCCTCACTTTCCTATCAATAAAAAATGTATTAACCCCTAAACCGCCACTCCCGGACCCCGCCGCCACCTAAATTATCTATATTACCCCCTAATGTGAGCTCCTACCCCGCCGCCACCTACATTAACTACCCCCTAATGTGAGCTCCTACCCTGCCGCCATCTACATTAACTACCCCCTAATGTGAGCTCCTACCCCGCCGCCATCTACATTAACTACCCCCTAATGTGAGCTCCTTACACCGCCGCCAGCTATATTAAAATTATTAACCCCTAATTTAATCCCCCTATACCGCCGCCAGCTATATTAAAAATATTAACCCCTAATCTAATCCCCCTATACCGCCGCCATCTATATTAAATAGATTAACCCCTAATCTAATCCCACTACACCGCCGCCAGCTATATTAACTATATTAACCCTAATTATATTAGGGTTAATATAGTTAATATCGTTATTATATTATATATATTAAGCATAATAACCCTATCTAACTCTAACATCCCTAACTAAATTCTTATTAAAATAAATCTAATTAATATTAATATTATTAATTAAAATATTCCTATTTAAATCTAAATACTTACCTATAAAATAAACCCTAAGATAGCTACAATGTAATTAATAATTACATTGTAGCTATTTTAGGGTTTATATATATTTTACAGGTAACTTGGTATTTAATTTAACTAGGTACAATAGCTATTAAATAGTTAATAACTATTTAATAGCTACCTAGTTAAAATAATTACCAATTTACCTGTAAAATAAATATAAACCTTAATTCCGATTGGCTGATAGAATCCTATCAGCCAATCGGAATTCGACGGACGCCATCTTGGATGACATCATTTAAAGGAACCTCATTCATCGGGAAGTCGTCGTGCCGGATGGATGTTCCGCGACGGAGGAGCGAAGAAAGAAGATTGAAGATGCCGCTTGAAAGAAAACTTTGCCCCGATGGCGGACCTATTCTCTGCCGCTTGATTGAAGACATCACCGGATGGAAGATTTCTTCTTTGCCGCTTGAATGAAGACATCGCCGGATGGAAGATTTCTTCTTGGACGCTTGATTGAATACATCGCCCGGATCGGATGAAAAGTTCTGCCCGGCTGGGTGAATAAAAGGTAGGGAGATCTTCAGGGGGTTAGTGTTAGGTTTATTTAAGGGGGGTTTGGGTTAGAGTAGGGGTATGTGGGTGGTGGGTTGTAATGTTGGGGGGTGGTATTGTGTTTTTTTTTTACAGGCAAAAGAGCTGATTTCTTTGGGGCATGCCCCACAAAAGGCCCTTTTAAGGGCTGGTAAGGTAATAGAGCTGTTAACTTTTGTATTTTAGAATAGGGTAGGGACATTTTTTTATTTTGGGGGGCTTTATTATTTTATTAGGGGGCTTAGAATAGGTGTAATTAGCTTAAAAATCTTGTAATCTTTTTTTATTTTTTGTAATTTAGTGTTTTTTTTGTAATTTAGTTTAGTTTATTTAATTGTATTTTAGTTTAGATATTTGTAGTTTATTTAATTTATTGATAGTGTAGGTGTATTTGTAACTTAGGTTAGGATTTATTTTACAGGTAAATTGGTAATTATTTTAACTAGGTAGCTATTAAATAGTTATTAACTATTTAATAGCTATTGTACCTAGTTAAAATAAATACCAAGTTAACTGTAAAATAAATATAAACCCTAAAATAGCTACAATGTAATTATTAATTACATTGTAGCTATCTTAGGGTTTATTTTATAGGTAAGTATTTAGATTTAAATAGGAATATTTTAATTAATAATATTAATATTAATTAGATTTATTTTAATAAGAATTTAGTTAGGGATGATAGAGTTAGATAGGGTTATTATACTTAATATATATATATATATATATATATATAATATAATAACGATATTAACTATATTAACCCTAATATAATTAGGGTTAATATAGTTAATATATATAATATAATAACTATATTAACTATATTAACCCTAATATAATTAGGGTTAATATAGTTAATATAGCTGGCGGCGGTGTAGGGGGATTAGATTAGGGGTTAATCTATTTAATATAGCTGGCGGCGGTGGTTTAGGGGTTAAATAGTTTATTAGGGATTGCGGCGGGGGATCGCGGTTGACAGGTAGATAGACATTGCGCATGCGTTAGGTGTTAGGTTTTATTTAGCAGGTAGTTTAGGGAGTTATGGGGCTCCAATAGACAGCGTAAGGCTTACTACGGCTGCATTTTGTGGCGAGGTGAAAATGGAGTAAGATTTCTCCATTTTCGCCACGTAAGTCCTTACGCTGTATATTGGATACCAAACTGCGCGGGTTTGGTATACCTGCCTATGACCCAAAAAACTATGGGAGAAGGCAGAAATTTACGAGTGTAAATTCTAGGTTACGCCGTATATAGGATACCAAACCCGCACAAAATTCGGCGTCGCCGGCTTTTGCGGGCAACGCTGCATATCGGATCGGGCCCTGGATTTCGATTTTTCAGCTCCAAAGTATTGATTCATGTTGTAATTCTTGAAATAAATAAATCACCATATAGTGTAATACCATTTTGCAAATTTCACCACTATATGGAAAATATTAACACAGGGTATAAAAGACGTTTTATTGTATTGTCACAGCAAACATCCAATATCGTTGCAGTTAAAAACTTTTTACTAAATTTAAAATCAAATATACAGCTCAGATAAAAGTCTTAAATATAAAACTTTAATAAAAAGCTTTATGCGTTTCAGCAGATAAAACTGCCTTTGTCAAGAGCAATACAAATATCAAATGAGCTATGATCACTGCCATTCATACACTCTTTATATTCTGTCTTCTCACTTTAAAAATTCAAAACACCTGTGAGAACCTATCTTTGTGAGGGAAAGAACAATAAATTAAGAATCTAAATTGTAAAGCCGATAATAAATATAGTCAAATGAGTTCAGAATTCTCACTAATCATTTTATGAGTTTTTGCCATCACAAAGAATTTCACACTAATATTAAAACACATAAAGGGGTAGATTTATCATGGTGCGGGCGGATATGATTCGCTGTAGCATATCATGTCCGCCGCACATCGATAAATCCCGACAGCATTCAATCAGCCAATCAGATTTTTCTACCTTAATTCCGATTGGCTGATAGAATCAGCCAATCGGAATTCGACGAACGCCATCTTGGATGACATCATTTAAAGGAACCTCATTCATCGGGAAGTCGTCGTGCCGGGTGGATGTTCCGCGTCGGATGAGCGAAGAAAGAAGATTGAAGATGCTGCTTGAAAGAAAACTTTGCCCCGATGGAGGACCTCTTCTCTGCCGCTTGATTGAAGACATCCCAGGATGGAAGACTTCTTCTTTGCCGCTTGGATGAAGACATCGCCGGATGGAAGACTTCTTCTTTGACGCTTGATTGAAGACATCGCCCGGATCGAATGAAGAGTTCTGCCTGGCTGGGTGAATACAAGGTAGGGAGATCTTCAGGGGGGTAGTGTTAGGTTTATTCAAGGGGGGTTTGGGTTAGAGTAGGGGTATGTGGGTGGTGAGTTGTAATGTTGGGGGGTGGTATTGTGTTTTTTTTTTTACAGGCAAAAGAGCTGATTTCTTTGGGGCATGCCCCGCAGAAGGCCCTTTTAAGGGCTGGTAAGGTAATAGAGATGTTAACTTTTGTATTTTAGACTAGGGTAGGGACATTTTTTATTTTGGGGGGCTTTATTATTTTATTAGGGGGCTTAGAATAGGTGTAATTAGCTTAAAAATCTTGTAATCTTTTTTATTTTTTGTAATTTAGTGGGTTTTTTTTGTAATTTAGTTTAGTTTATTTAATTGTATTTTAGTTTAGATATGTGTAGTTTATTTAATTTATTTATAGTGTAGGTGTATTTGTAACTTAGGTTAGGATTTATTTTATGGGTAAATTGGTAATTATTTTAACTAGGTAGCTATTAAATAGTTATTAACTATTATAGCTATTGTACCTAGTTAAAATAAATACCAAGTTACCTGTAAAATAAATATAAAAACTAAAATAGCTACAATGTAATTATTAATTACATTGTAGCTATCTTAGGTTTTATTTTATAGGTAAGTATTTAGATTTAAATAGGAATATTTTAATTAATAATATTAATATTAATTAGATTTATTTTAATAAGAATTTAGTTAGGGATGTTAGAGTTAGATAGGGTTATTATACTTAATAAATATATATATATATATATATATATATATATATATATATATATATATATATATATATATAATATAATAACAATATTAAATATATTAACCCTAATATAAATAGGGTTAATATAGTTAATATATATAATATAATAACTATATTAACCCTAATATAATTAGGGTTAATATAGTTAATATAGCTGGCTGCGGTGTAGGGGGATTAGATTAGGGGTTAATCTATTTAATATAGCTGACGGGGGTGGTTTAGGGGTTAAATAGTTTATTAGGGATTGCGGCGGGGGATCGCGATTGACAGGTAGATAGACATTGCGTTTTATTTAGCAGGTAGTTTAGGGAGTTACGGGGCTCCAATAGACTGCGTAAGGCTTACTACGGCTGCATTTTGTGGCGAGGTGAAAATGGAGTAAGATTTCTCCATTTTCGCCACGTAAGTCCTTACGCTGTATATTGGATACCAAACTGCGCGGGTTTGGTATACCTGCCTATGGCCCAAAAAACTACGGGCGAAGGCAGAAATATACGTGCGTAAATTCTAGGTTACGCCGTATATAGGATACCAAACCCGCGCAAAATTCGGCGTCGCCAGCTTTTGCGGGGGACGCTGCATATCGGATCGGGCCCTGGATTTCGATTTTTCAGCTCCAAAGTCCTGATTCATGTTGTAATTCTTGAAATAAATAAATCACCATATAGTGTAATACCATCTTGCAAATTTCACCACTATATGGAAAATATTAACACAGGGTATAAAAGACGTTTTATTGTATTGTCACAGCAAACATCCAATCTCGTTGCAGTTAAAAACTTTTTACTAAATTTAAAATCAAATATACAGCTCAGATAAAAGTCTTAAATATAAAACTTTAATAAAAAGCTTTATGCGTTTCAGCAGATAAAACTGCCTTTGTCAAGAGCAATGCAAATATCAAATGAGCTATGATCACTGCCATTCATACACTCTTTATATTCTGTCTTCTCACTTTAAAAATTCAAAACACCTGTGAGAACCTATCTTTGTGAGGGAAAGAACAATAAATTAAGAATCTAAATTGTAAAGCCGATAATAAATATAGTCAAATGAGTTCAGAATTATCACTAATCATTTTATGAGTTTTTGCCATCACAAAGAATTTCACACTAATATTAAAACACATAAAGGGGTAGATTTATCATGGTGTGGACGGATATGATTCGCTGTAGCATATCATGTCCGCCGCACATCGATAAATCCCGACAGCATATGCTATCGGCATTTATCATTGCACAAGCAGTTCTAGTGAACTGCTTGTGCAATGCCGCCCCCTGCAGATCTGTGGCCAATCGGTCGCTAGCAGGGGGTGTCAATCAACCTGATCACATCCAATCGGGCGGATTGATGTCTGCAGCCTCAGTGCAAACGGACGAGTTAAGGAGCAGCGGTCTTAAGACCGCTGCTTCTTAATTTCTGTTTCCGGCTAGCCTGAAGGCTTGCGCGGAAACAGCTACATCAAGCTTCAAACTTGATGAATCAGCCCCAAAGTATTAATAATACTGTTTTTCATTCTTTGACTGCAAAAAAAATCAATATTCAATGAGAAAATGCAACATTCAAAATCTTCAATCAGATTTTCACAATACAAATTCACAATATTTCTCATTCAGATATGTAAAATAAAGAAAGTTCTCAATTAAGTGTAACCCCCTGTTATACTGCTGCAAGGGTTAACTGAAAACTGTATTTTGCTCAACCGTGCATCACATGGTTGTGAAAGCCAATCTGACATTCAGTTTTAGAGACTTCCTGAAACTTTAGTTTTTGGTCAGTGCTGTGGCAGTAATGGTGACAAATGGATGTGTGAAACTGAAGGTGTGATACAGGCCACATCCAGAACCTTGCATGCTGTGGAATCTCACCCTGATATCACAGCAATAATCAGCCCACATTGTTTTTTTTTTTTTATAATATTTATTTATAACCAGCAGTGTACACAGATACATAAAAGAAACAGAAAACAATACTTTCCTTAACTCTTTGGCCATGCAGGGCAAGATAATCAAAAATACAGAGATAAAAAAAAAAAATTCATATATCTTAACAATTTAACCTGACCTCCTTTATAAGGTACACTCCTGGGATTTATATTTTTATAATAAAATGAAAAAAAAAAAAGAGAAAGAGAAAAAGAAAAAAGAGAAAAAAGCAAAGAGCCAAGAGAGAGAGAAAAAAAAAAGCAATTTAAAAAATAGATCCCTCCTCCCCTCTCTCTCTCCCCCCCTCCCTAGCCCCTATATCTCAGAGGAGATACTGTCTACAAAATTCAGGATATCTATCTGATAATATTAATTCTAGAAAATCCGCTGACTTGCGGAAATATTTCAATATTTGCAGCTGAGTCTCTCTAGGCTGAGCTAAGATAACTATATCCCACTTTTCCAAAAATCTCTTTAGTTTTATCCCAGGATCAAATTGCTCCACCAAAATCTGCTGCTGGATAGTATGTATGACAGAGGCTATAGTAGGAACCTGTCTTTCCTTCCATTTCCTAAGGCACATTTGTCTAACCAATATTATTACTGTATTAATCAGGGCTCTATTCTCAATCTATTCCTGCACCAGAAAGAATATATAAGTTGGATTGAGTACTATTTTAGTAGGTAGATGCCTATTTAGCCAATATTCTACTTGTTTCCACAATTTAATTGCCTTTGGACATGCATAGAAGAGATGGAATAAATCTGCAGCTGGAAAACTGCATCTAAAACAAAGACTATCTCCTTTCCACTTAGAAAGTCTATTTGGAGTTAGATAAGCTCTATTCAGCAACTTCAAATGGGATTCTTTCATTGCCATATTGTTTGTGAAATGGGTTATCTTAGAGAGGCTATTTTGGAAATATTCTAGCTCTGTCAGGCAGATCTTGTTTCCATATACTGAAAAGACTGTTGACCCTAATCTCTGACTCTTTAACTAATAGTAGGTTGTACATATGAGAGATAGAGTGATATCCCCTATGAAATCTGTTAATAATAATATCTAGTGGTCCCAAGGACCAGATGTCCCCTTCTACAACTTCCTGATTGTAGTAAAAATGTCTGATCTGTAGATAGGCAAAAAAGGATCTTCTATCAATATTGAATTCTCTACTTAAAGATTCAAAGGTTTTTATATGGTTGGAGAGTGGGTCTACCATCTGTATCATCAGATTCAAGTTATTTACTGACCATTGCTTAAAAGCAGCAAATGTATAGCCACTTTCAAAATCCGGGTTTCCTATGATAGGTAAAAATTTAGAGAGGGTATGTTTAATATCTAGTTGTTTACATATTTTATGCCATGCTATAATTAAATTGTGGATAGTATATTTTAATGTCCGGTCTTTAATCTTTAAATAATTTGCTACATGCAATAACGCTTTAGGCGAATAAGGAAACATTATGTTGTCTTCTACCTCAGAACTAGTGACAAGGTTGGCAGAGGTTAGCCAGTCTAAGGCTATTTTGGCAAGGCATGCCAAGTTGTAATTAATTAGATTTTGAAAAGCAAAACCACCCGTTTCTTTCAGGTGCATTAGCCTTGATATTGCTATACGAGGTTTTTTGGAGGCCCACAAAAAACGTGAACATCCTGCATTAAATTTCTGCACATCTGCCTTACGTAACAGGCAAGGGACGTTAATGCTATAACCAGTAAATTTGCTAAACTCTGATAGAATATCTACTAGTGCAGGTATGTTTTTGGATGAATTTTCTATATACAATAGAATATCATCCGCATATAATGATAATATCACCTTCTGCTGCTTAATTTTTATACCCTCTAAAATTTCTCTGCTCTTAATAGCTAAGGGCTCAATTGCCAAGTTAAAGAGTAAAGGTGAGAGAGGACATCCCTGTCTGGTGCCTTTAGACAGGGTGATAGAGGGAGAGAGAATGTTGTTGATACTAAGATATGAGATAGGGTTTTGATACAGTACAGAAATATACTTATAAAAATGTCCCGAAAAACCAAAATTATTTAACGCTGTCAATAAATGATCCCATAGGACAGAGTCAAAGGCCTTTTCTGCATTGACCATTATTATGGCGAAATCTTGATTCCTATCTGACCCTGTCCTATGGGAAGCAAGAGTGTGTTCAATAATCATCATGGCTTTCTTTATATTTTTTTGTGCTGTTCTACCTGGTATAAACCCAGTTTAATCCTGATGGATGATATCTACTATAATTTTTTTAAGACGTGATGCTAATATATTGGCTAAAATTTTATAGTCGCAATTAAGTAGCGAAATAGGTCTATATGAGTCCATACAGTTTGGGTCTTTATCTTTCTTTAATATCAATGTAATATTTGAGGCAGAGAAAGTCTGAGAGGGATTAAAATCTGATAGAAAGTAACCATTAAACAACTTAGTCAGAGTATAAATAATTTCTACCGAGAGTATTTTGTAAAATTCACTAGGTAATTGGTCAGGGCCTGGTGCCTTCCCTTGATCTGCCTCTTTGATAGCCTTGGAAATTTCTTCTGCTGTAATTTCTTCATTCATTGTATTCAACTGAGCTAGCGATATTTTGGGTACTTTAATATCTTTCCAGAATCTATACTTCGCTTCTTGATTTACTTCTGAAGCAGAGTAGAGCTTCTGAAAGAATAAATGAAATTGCCTTACAATATCATTTGGATTATTATATTTCTGCCCATTGAACAAAATTGATCCAATATAATTATTTTTCCTCTTACTTTTTGAAATATTAGCCAAGAATTTCACTGTTTTAGGGGAGAAGACACCATAATTAGCTTTATTTTTCAGATCTTGTTGAAGTTGATTTTGCATTAAAAATTTCTCTCTCTCTCTTTTAGCCTTCTGCTAATTCGCCCAATTGGACGTATCGGGATTATCAATATATTTTATGAATTTATTTTTAAGATAATTAGTTAGTTGTAATTCCCTCTCTCTTAACTTCCTCTTTGTTTTTACCATATAAGCTTTATTTCACCTCTAAAAAAGGCCTTAGCGGCTTCCCAAAATATTTTCGTCTTAGGAAGATATTCCTTATTAAAGGAAACATACTCTCTCCATCTTTGAACCAGCCAATCTCTGAACTGTGTATTGGAATGTAGGAAGGAAGGAAATATGTTTTTACCACATAAGGTCTCTCTGCAGTTTCCCAGCTGGATAGATAAAGAAATGATAGCATGATCTGATAGAATTATATTTTTTATATCTGTCTTGATTTCTAAGTGTAATAATCTTTCTGATACTAGAAACACATCGATTCTTGAGAGTGTATGGTAGGTCTTAGATTCACATGTGAACATTTTTTCATCAGGATGTTGTGTTCTCCATATATCTCTCAATTTAAGATTTTTTTGAAATGAGGACAGTATTTTCGCTTCTTTTTTTGCTCTATATGAGTCACTAGACCTTAACCTATCCAGTTGAGGTACACATACACTATTAAAATCCCCACCAATGATTAACTGAGAATCTACTGAATTTATTAATTTTAGATATAGTTTATCCCAGAACTCAGATCGGCATTCATTCGGGGCATATAAATTGCAAAGAGTATACCGATTTTTATTTATCTCTATTTCTAAAATCAAATATCTGCCATCTGCATCTTTATCCTGCGACAGCAATTCAAATTGTAGATCCTTCCTAAAAATACATGCTACTCCTCTCTTCGTTTTTACTGCTGGAGCTGCAAATACTTCCCCGATCCATCCCATTTTTAATTTCTCTGCTTCCTGGAGACTCAGATGAGTCTCCTGACGGAAGACAATATCTGGTTTATATAATTTCAAATGTTGGATTATTTTTTTCCTCTTGACCGGGGACGTAAAGCCCCCTACATTCCATGAAAATAATTTAAGTACATTTTTCATTTTTATTAAGAGAGGGCCTGTTGGTTAAGGCACTATGTGTCCATATAACCAAAAAATGGGGAGAGGGAGAGGAAGCTTCCTATACTCGGTCTCTGTTTCTTATCCTTAGTTTTTGGTGGCATATTGCCTGGGTCAGATCTGGTTATCCCTAAGTATCTGTCCATAAAAGGGCACTAGAGGTGTGTGAAAAAAGAAATAAACAGGTCAAAATAAACGGTGTAGAAAGGTGAATATAGAAAAATAGAAATCAATTGTAAAAAGTATATGTTCTCTATCATATATATAGATTGGATTGGTGTTCCTAGATAAGTGGTATATAATAGTCAAAGAGTGTTCAGTGGAGAGAGCAAAAGATCAGTATCTACCATCTGGTGATTGATGCGGGGAAGAATATCTATCATTTAGTAAGTGATTAGTGCACAAAACATGTAGTTATGTATCTATCCTTTATAGTGCATGTACATAATCCTCTAGTCCTAAATTTTTACTGGGATATGGTTTACAACACAGAATGTACCTTGACCCCTTAACTCTCTTTCTTTAGCTTTCTTAAAATTACATATAAAAAGTCTACAGTTTTAACAGGGTGCTGCCCTATTTGCTTTCTAAGGTATCTTTGTTTACTATCTCAAGAAAAAAGATATACCTCTTTTACCTTCATAGACTAGTCCTTAAATTTACTCTGGTGGAGGTAAATTTAGCTACACTTATCAAGTAGACCAGAGCTTTTGTACAACAAGGCAACAATATAGTGGTATCCTATATTTCAGACAGTATTTATTAATTTAGATCCAGAGATCCAGAGGCATAAGACCAGGTTATCCTCTATCTTCGGCTTACGGGCTTCAAATGTCCAGGAGATTCTGGGAGGCGTATCACACTTTGCTTTTCGCCGTCCAAGGCGGGCAGCTCAGCGTACTTCTTATTACCCCGATCCTAATGGGTGCTAGTCGGCTTTTGCTTGTCTCCTACCCCAGGTCTAGGGAGCGATGTCACCTTCCTCCAGATCCCAGGGTCCTGGGAGCACTATAATATCAGGCTTATACCTTGGAGCGGCTTTCTGAGCTGTTTCGCGACTCTAGCCAGTGAGTCACAGATGGCTATTCGGCCTTCCTGCTCTCCAGACAGTGCATCACGACATGGAGGGAATCCCTTCCAGCCAGACCACGATCTTTTGGCCAAAGTGTCATACACCGCATCGGCCGTGGAGATGCTCAGGGGCACCTGTGTGAGGATGGTTCTCTCAGGACGCCGACAACACGCGTCTATGCAGGCACCTCCCACAACCGGAAGTGTCAGCCCACATTGTTACTGACTATAACCTCTCAATTGTGGGGAAGTTGCATTGCTACAAGCAGACTTTCTGAAGACTTAATGTTTGTGTTACCCCTGGAACAAGAAGCTGGTGTTTCCTAGCCTACAGGGTGTGAGTTTAGTTAGCTGTCAGTCTTCCTGTGCTCAAGCAGATCCTGCATCTAGTGTGTTAATCTCATCTCCCTTTCTCTGAGAGTAGTGATTGTTCAGTGGAGGGAAAGAAGACCAGGAGGCCGAATTATCATATGTCTGTCAGACCTGATCCGACAGTGCGGATCAGGTCCGACAGACATCGCTGAATGCGGAGAGCAATACGCTCTCCTTATTCAGCATTGCACCAGCAGCTCACAAGAGTGGCTGGTGCAACGCCGCCCCCTGCAGACTCGCGGCCAATGGACGGCCAGCAGGGAGGTGTCAATCAACCCGATCGTACTTGATCGGGTTGTATTGTGGCGATTCCTGTCCACCTCATCAGAGCAGGCGGACAGGGTTATGGAGCAGTGGTCTTTAGACCGCTGCTCCATAACTTGTGTTTCTGGCGAGTCTGGAGACTCGCTAGAAACACGGGGCCTCAAGCACCATACAGAGCTTGATAAATGGGCCTCCTTGTCTTATCCAAATCATTCAGCAGGAGGGTTCAGGTAGTGGAACATTTGCATTTAATCCATCACACTAAACAGATAGGGCTATCTGCAACTCACTAAGGGCCCAAACGTGCACCACCAAAAGGCACTGTACAGACTATTGCATATCAAATGGGAAGAGGGTACCCTGCAATGTGTGGGACTTTTTGCCAGTGTGTTATTATGCTATTTTCTGGTATAATTATTTTGCACTCTTCTAAATGATGCACTAGAGGTTTATTGAGTATATAATTGTAAGCAGCATTTATACTGATAACCAGGCATACTGTTGTTATTGTTTTTATTGCATTGTTTTCTATTCACATTTAAATACATTCCATATTACATTATTATCTGCTTGTCTTATTATTGTTCCCCCCAATAATTATATCGCTGATTGGAGACACTGCACGCTAAGTTAATCAAGACTTCTCTGTTCAATCTGAGACTCTGATAATTTTTTGTTAAGCCACAGTATCAAAGGTGACTGTCCAGTTCTTCTCCATCATCATTGAAGATGGGTAAGGAAGGGGTTACACAAGTACGACAAGTAAGAAATGTCTATTATAAATGTCTTAAAATATTCTGGTCCAATCACCTTTACTTATGAGCATGTTAAGTCCTTTTGCTTAACGGAAGTAAAACAGAGAATTAGGCTTCAATCAGGTTCTCTTAACTCAATGTTAAAATAGTCCTCAAACGAGTCCTCCAATTCAATAACTTGCCAACAAAGTCCGTCCATGTGATTCCAGACAATATACTAAATACTATTAAATATGATAGAGCAGATTAAATATAAGTATGAGGGAAACAAGTTTAAATTAATAAAATTATAAAATGTATAAATAATTTGCCATTCTACAAAGTGAACATTAACTGTACCGTAAACCTTATACAACCTTTTTCACTTTTTAAAATTGAAAATGAGAATGTGCAGACAAAACTGATTTGATATATTATGTGAAATATTTTAGGCATTTAAAGTTATAATTGTTATTAACATACATGTGTGAATTAAGATTGTGTTAAATAAAAGCAGCTATGTTCATATGGTAAATCCTCCACATCTCCCTCATAAGGAGTTTTTCCAAATCACCTCCACTCCAGTGAGGGAAACTTTCTCTATCTCTATCCAGCAACAATTTTTTAAGTATATAAAGTACAGGTTTTACAATGTTCCTTATTTATCAACAAAGCCATTAAAAACACGCACATCAAGTACGATGCAAAGAGCATCAGACTGTTGTTAACTAGCAGTCATTGATCTTGTATCTATTCAGGTTTTTCACAACTTTATTTATACCATTTTATTACTGTCCACGAACAAGACATTTCTCTTTAGCACATTATTGTATACTAGTGCTAAAGCCCGTGTACACGGGCCATTTTTTGCAGTACAGCGGTCCCACCCCTTGCTCTCTCCCCCCTCTCTTTTGCGCTCTCTTCCCCCCTCTCTTTTGCTTTCTCTCCCCCTCTCTTTTGCTTTCTCTCCCCCCTCTCCTTTGCTCTCTCTCTCCCCTATTTTGCTTTCTCTCCCCCCTCTCCTTTGCTCTCTCTCTCCCCTCTTTTGCTCTCTTTCTCCCCTCTTTTGTTCTCCCCCCCCCCTCTTTGGCTCCCCCCCCTCTTTGGCTCCCCCCCCCTCTTTGGCTCTCTCCTATCTTTTGTTCTCTCTCCTCTTTGGCTCTCTCTCTCCCCCCTCTTTGACTCTCCCCCCCTTTGACTCTCCCCCCCCTTTGGCTCTCCCCCCCCTTTGGCTCTCTCCCCCCCCTTTGGCTCTCTCTCCCCCCTCTTTGGCTCTCTCCCCTCTTTTGCTCTCTCTCCACTTTGGCTCTCTTTCCTCTTTGGCTCTCTCCCCCCTCTTTGGCTCCCCCCCCTCTTTTGCTCTCTCTATCCCCTCTTTGGCTCTCTCCCCCCTCCTTTGTTCTCTCCCCCCTCTTTGGTGCTCTCCCCCCCCCCCCCTCTTTGGCTCCCCCCCCCTTTGGCTCTGCCCCTCCTCTTTGGCTCTGCCCCCCCTCTTTGTCCCTCTCCCCTCTTTTGCTCTCCTATTTGGCTCTCTTTCCATTTTGGCTATCTCTCTCCCCCCTCTTTGGATCCCCCCCTTTAGCTCTCCCCCCCCCTTTGGCTCTCTCCCCCCCTCTTTGGCTCTCTCCCCCCCCTCTTTGGCTCTCCCCCCCTCTTTGGCTCTCTCTCCCCCCTCTTTGGCTTTCTCTCCTTTTTGGCTCTTTTTCCTCTTTGGCTCTCTCTCTCCCCCCTCTTTGGCTCTCTCTCTCCCCCCTCTTTGGCTCCCCCCCCTTTGTCTGTCTCCCCCCCCTTTGTCTCTCTCTCCCCCCCCCTTTGTCTCTCTCCCCCCCCTTTGTCTCTCTCCCCCCTCTTTGTCTCTCTCTCCGCCCCCCTTTGTCTCTCTCCCCCCCTCTCCTGCTCCCTTTCTGGCTCTGTCTTCACATCGTGGGACCCCGCACGCCACGCCCCATCGCGGTGACACCCACCCGGCCACGCCCCTCGCGACGCCCAGCCACACCCCCATCGCAATGCTCCCGTCGGCCAAAAACAGCTGTGAGGTCTGGGGAGCGCGTGGCCACTTCTCACGCAGCAGACCTCACAGCTGTTTGTGTACCTCGCGCTCCCTATCTCACAGCTGCTTGTATGCTGTGTACCTCGCGCTCCCTATCTCAAGGCCAAGTGTTTGTGTCTACTGCGCATGACGGCTTCAGACAAACACTTGGCCTTTTATAATATAGGATAGTGTAAATGCATTTTTTTTCTGAGCAGGACTAATGGTAGTGGAGGGCCCTCTAGTGGGCCTGGAACAAAATTAAGGGTTTACCAACTTGAAGTCTGGAGTAATGCTAAATGGTGTTGTTACAATGTTGCAAAGTGGAGAGGAGGTGTCTGTTTCTTACCTTTATAGGGTCCTGCAACAGTGAGATCAGCCTCTTTCGGTTTCCAGACTTCAAGGAGAAGGTTTCTGAAGTTGGCTGAAGGTTCTTGAAGTGAAGCATGGAGAGATCCAAGAGAAGATCTGTACCTCCCAAGCGTTACAGGGAGGTGGTGGAGATGGCTGCGAGGAAAAAAGGACCTGCAAAGCAAAGACAGGAGCCTGAGTCAGAAGATGTGGTACCCCCCACTCTCCAAAAATCCCCACCAGCTAGGAGTTTTAATAACGGAAAGCTGGGGGAACCGTAGGGGGCACAGGCCCTAAGGGGAAGGCCCAGACTAGTGGGGTTAAGGAGGTAGCATCCAGCCCTGGGCCGCAGCCCGGCAGGGTTATCTCTTCTGTGAGGGGTTCTATGGTGGGAACTGAGAGGGGGTCAAATCCGGTGGCCCCAGCGGATGCAGGGGCCAGCCTAGCAGGGCAGATTGCGGCCTTGCCGCCGGCGGCCTTGGTGGCAGTCTTGGCCTTGGCCCAATCTTTCACTGGGGGCTCTCCTCTGGGGGATCAGGGCCTTGGCATGGCTGGCGCGGGGGCCGGCGGTGGTATGGGACCAGGCCCAGAGCGCAGCCACATTGCAGAGTGTGCAGCGGAGTCTGGCCCTTCGGATGGCGGTTCCCGCGAGATCTCCTCCTCCGAGAGTTCTGAGGAGGGAGATCGCGGCCACCATTTTGAGGGAGGACATGGAGGTGAACGGACCGGCTCGTGTGACCGGAGCCCCGAAGGTAACTTGGGGGGACTCCGGGTCACGAGCGGGTCACCAGGGGGGCAGGCAGGTAGCAGTGGGGGTCACTTACCGGGCAGGAGTATGGCTGATGGTCCGGGTGCCGGGAGGAGAACGAGTGGCGCAGTTGGCTACCACGTGGGTATGCCTGTTGATAGTGCGCATGCGCGCATGGCAGTAGATCGCAGTCCTCATGCGGGCCCATCAGGTGTGTCAGGCAGATCAGTGTGTTCAGGGGAAAGGCCTTCAGAGCTGCCTAGCACGAGTGCACAGGTGGTTACAGATAGAGGCAATGAAGGGCAAAGGCCCGCGATTGTTGTGAGAGAGAGTGGAGGCACATTACGGAGCGCTGGTAGAGGGGTCGCA
This sequence comes from Bombina bombina, assembly GCF_027579735.1. NCBI lineage: Eukaryota > Metazoa > Chordata > Amphibia > Anura > Bombinatoridae > Bombina > Bombina bombina. Next base: position 967,757,948 of record NC_069504.1, on the reverse strand, counting down.
TCGGGACAAGCTTGCATGAGGGGGGGTATGAACCTGAGGTATGCAGGCGCAGATGCAGTATCAGAGGCCGGTGGGCCTATGGGGGCATATGGTCGATTGGAGACTGGAATAAGTTATGAACCACATAGGGGTTGGGGACACGCGGGGATGACGCATGTATATGAGGGAACTTCTCAGTTTAGGGCTGGGGGAGTTGTGAGACCGAGTGAGGTGCCGAATGATACGCAGTATGACAGGGGGCAGATCCATAGTGGTGGTCAGACACATAGTGGGGTGGATGAGGATATGATTAGGAGAGCTGTTGAGGCAGCGCTACATGCAAGGGATACTGCGAGACCCCAGCCTGGGTTTAGTGGTTTCACCCGGGAGGGGGCTGCGCAGGAGGCAATTATTAGGAATGCTGTGGCTAATGTGCTGGGTATGTCAGTTGGGGGCAGGCCGGGGGAGGGGAGAGAGGGAGTTTCACCTGTTGTCCCTCTCGCAGACCAGAGTACCCCCCAAGTTGTTTTGTCTCAACAGGTCCAGTCAAGCACAGCAAAGATGGCATCAAGCCCAAGCAGCGCCCTGGCAGTGGCAGGGCCCAGCGGAATACAGAGTGCTGCAAGTCAAGCAACCCATTCTGGAGCAGGGACTCAAGGCGAGGGTGAGTGCAATGCACCAGACATCATGCACACTGACACGGGGTCATCCTATAGTGAGTCAGGATCAGATAGCGGGGAGGATCTCGGATTAGTGGGGAAGGGTCAGCGCAGGATGTTTAGGTGGATAAAGAAGATGGCGTCGGCGCAAGCTAAAGACAAGGCAGGCGCTAGAGATCAGGCACTTGAGCTGCAGGGGTCGCAATCTTTAGGGGGCGCTATAACGCAAGTGGGACCAGTGCCACGTGTAAAGTGGCGGCACAAGGGGATACGTACCCCTGTTTGGTCCACTCGCTTTACGGCCATTTGAAAGCGAAGGTCGTTAAAAATCTACAGGAGGGAAGATACGTTAATGTATTTGAGCTCTCTCTAGACGCGTTTAGGGCCAAAGAAAGAGCGGCGGACGGCTCAGGCCCAAAGAAAGTGCGTACGCCGGAGACATACGAGGAATGGCTTAAATGCTTCCGTGTGCTGGCTGCGTGCTATGTTGACAGATGGCCATTGCAGGGGCACAACCTGTTAACGTACCAGGATACCATAGAGGATATCCGTACGAGATTTAAGGAAGGTGCATGGCGTGAATACGACATGGCCTTCAGGAGAAAGATGGTAGGGAACCCCTTACTGCATTTTGGGATGCAGGATATGCACTTGTGGTCCAAACTGGGAGTGGAGGGTGGTTCCCCTCCCCCGTGGCGTCACGTCAAGCTCAGCCGCGCCAAGGGTTGCGGCTGGGCAGGAAGGGGAGGGAATGCTGGAAATTCCAGGATAGGCAGTGTGATAGGGGGAGCAGTTGCTCCTTTCGTCACATCTGCAAGTTCTGTGCAGGGCCTCACCCAGGAGCTGATTGCGGAAAACGAAAGGACCAGGGACAGCCCAAACTCCCGCCTAAGTCGGGAGTTACAGTCAAGGGCACCAACCCCGCTTAGGTTGAGGGCCATGTTGATATGGCTGGTGAACTACCCCGACATAGAGGCAGCTGAGCTGCTGAGGTCGGGGTTGGAATGGGGTTTTCGGATACCGGTCATGGGACGGGTGGTGGGTTCTCCAGTGCACAGAAATTTGAAAACGGCCTACGAATTCCCACACATAGTTCGGGAAAAGTTGGCAAAGGAGGTGGCGCTGGGCAGGGTGTCAGGGCCATTCTCCACCTGCCCGATGGAAGATCTGGTGATATCCCCATTGGGAGTGGTGCCCAAGAAAGAGGAAGGGAAGTTCAGGTTAATACATCACCTTTCTTTCCCAAAAGGGGAGTCAGTTAACGATGCAATTGACCCAGTATTGAGTTCTGTGCACTATCAATCGTTTGATCGTGCGCTGAATGTGGTCAGGGCGTGCGGGCCGGGGGCGTTGTTGGCAAAGCTAGAAATTGAGTCAGCCTTCCGCCTACTGCCGCTGCATCCCTCGGCATTCAGGCTCATGGGCATGAAGTTTGAAGGGGAATATTATGTGGACAGGTGTTTGCCAATGGGCTGCTCATTGTCCTGTTCCCTCTTCGAGTGTTTTAGCTCGTTCCTGCATTGGGTAGTGTACAAGGCGTCCAGTGGGGGAGCAGTGGCACACTACTTGGACGATTTCTTGTTGGTTGGGAGGGCCGGTTCCACGGAGTGTGAACGGCTTATGGAAGTCATGCAGGACATGATGTCACGCTTTGGAGTGCCGCTCGCGGACAACAAAACGCAGGGGCCTTGCACCTGTCTCACATTTCTGGGGATAGAAATAGACACAGTGCAGGCGGAATGCAGGCTGCCCATGGACAAGGTTATCCGGATGTTAGATGCGGTCCGAAGGCTGAAAGGGGCAAGCAGGGTGGCAATAAAAGAGGTGCAGTCACTGCTGGGCCTCCTGAATTTTGCGGGTAGGGTGATCCCGATGGGTAGAGCATTTAACCGCAGATTGGGGGGCCTTCTGAAAGGCCCTACTGGTCTGGCGAAATGGGCAAGCATTTCGGCAGACGTCAGGGAGGACCTGGAGATATGGGAAAAATTCTTGGGGAATTTTAACGGGGTGTGCCTATGGAGGGGTAGGAAAGTACCTAACAAGGCAATAAACTTGTACACGGATGCAGCAGGGGGTTTCGGGTATGGAGCATTCCTGGATGGTGAATGGAGCGCTGCTCCATGGCCGAGAGAATGGATAGCTGCGGGATACACCAAAAACCTGACGCTTTTGGAATTATTCCCGATAGTGGTGGCTGTGGAAATTTGGGGGGATAGATTGGCTAATAGAGAGGTGGTGTTCTGGTGTTACGATGCTTGCAGTGCAATATACAATTTACCGCCAAACACTTCCCGGGAGTGCAGAACATTATTGCGGATGCACTCTCTCGATTTAAATGGGAGCAGTTTAGAGCAGCGGCACCCATGGCGGTAGAGGAGGGGTTAACATGCCCTTCTTCTCTTTGGCAGCTGGTGAAGGTTGGATAAGCATACTGGCCTTGGTTAAGGCATCCTTGGCGCCAAGGACATGGTCAGCTTATAAGAGTCACTGGAACTGCTGGGAGGCGTTCTGTCAATGCAGAGGTGTGCAGTAACAAAGGGCTTCTAGAGTACTGGTGTTAGATTGGTTGGCTTTATTGCGGTCAGAAGGGGTCAGTAAGGCTGGCGTGAGCGGTAGGCTATCGGCGTTGGCTTTCTTTAAAACGGCATTTGCATTGGCGTTTGCAAGAGCGCTCAGGGTGGGGGAACTTGTGGCGTCGGCCAAAGATAAGGGCCGCGGTGGAATACAGTTAGAGCACGTCCATTTGACGGATGGGGGGCTCCTGCTGTTTGTACCCAGGTCCAAGATGGACCAGGAGGGGGTGGGGGCATGGTTACCCCTAGAACGACAGGAGTTTGAGGATTGCTGCCCAGTGTTTTGTGTGGAGCAATACCTTAAGGTGAGGCCGGAGGGAGGGCAACTGCTCCTGATACATGAGGACGGTTTGGCCCTGTCGGTCTTTCAATTCCGCCAGGTACTGGCAAAAACAGCTAAACATGCAGGGCTGGATCCGAGCAGGATCGCCCCGCATTCTTTTAGAATAGGTGCAGCGACCAACGCAGCTCAGAAAGGAGTTGCGGTGGCGGCGATTAAGCGCTTGGGTAGATGGAAATCCTCCCAGTACAAAACGTATATTAGACCGGCAAAAGGGCACTGCTAGGGCGCAGGCATGTTGAGGGTCAATATTCCAAGGAGGGGGTTTTTCTTGGGGGAACCAGGCTGTGCAGGGGCATTTTGTTCATGGTGGTGTACTCTGTTTCATCAGGTGTTGAGAATGTGAAAGCGCCTCCGGTTCGTGTATGGATAGTAGGCCATTCATACATCCACTGGGCTCATCTCAGGGCGTTATGATCGCCGGAGGGACAGCAACTTGGATTCCCAACGTCCAAGGCAAGCTTTCGGTGGTTAGGGCGCAGGGCATTGTTTGTGGGCCGATTTGCCGGCACTCTTACAGGAGGCGCACAAAAGGTGGGGGCGGCCTAACATTTTAGTGCTGCACCTCGGGGGATATGACTTGGGGGCATTGTCCGCGCTGGATTTGATCAAGAGAATGACAGCGGATGTGCAATGGATGCACACTTGGTTGCAGGGTGTGACTTTGGGGTGGTCAAATGTAGTTGCTCAACTGCACTGGCGGCACATTGTCACACAGAAGGCTGCATATAATGTGCGCAAGAAGGTGAACAGGGAGATGGGAAGAGCGGTCACGGGCATTGGGGGTTTCGTGGTTAGGCACGAAATGATAACGGACGACAAAACGGACCTATTTAGGCCAGATGGAGTACACCTTACGGACGTAGGGTTGGATATGTTCCTAAGGGACGTCAGAGGAGCATTGTTGGGGGTTATTCGTTAATATAAGTGCTGAAATGGTTGGTGTTGTAATCTGTTAAATCGTTATATTGTTATTGTTATGTTAGTTAAATTATGGTTAATTACTGGGTTCCTGTTGGTTTGGTTTGGCGGCAAGAGTTCGCCTGGCTCTTGTGGCGGGTGGTCAATGCCCTGGGGAGCGGGCACAAGGAGAGAAGAGTGACGGTCCTGGAAAAGGGAGGGGTTATGCCTGCCAGGCGCCGGCCTGGGGGTCCTCTCCCTCGCAATGGGACCGAAGACCTCTGAACATCAAAGCTCTCTCTGAGTGCCATGGGGCGTGACAGCCGGGTGTCACGCTGCAGGTATCGAAAGGGGCCTTGACCATCTGCTAGTAGGGGCTAGGTTAGGGTGAGATGCCGCCAACATTTAGGATCACGAACTTGTTGCCAAGTTTCGTTGATAGGTTGATCAAGTGCCTAAGGGTAATTTGAATGACGCTTAGGCACAAGTTAAAGCGTTTATTTAATAAATGTGAACCGTGACCGGTTCTTTCTCCCAAACAAGTGGTGTTGTGTCTTATTTACTAGATAAGGTATTAGACAGTAAGAAGGACAGAATAGATGGTTTAAACCTTATGGTAGTGGAGGGCCCTCTAGTGGGCCTGGAACAAAATTAAGGGTTTACCAACTTGAAGTCTGGAGAAATGCTAAATGGTGTTGTTACAATGTTGCAAAGTGGAGAGGAGGTGTCTGTTGTCCTGCAACAGTGAGATCAGCCTCTTTCGGTTTCCAGACTTCAAGGAGAAGGTTTCCCCGCCCACCCGTCCCTGGATGAAGAGATTGGCGGCTATGATGCGGCTATGTAGGGTGAGTTTGCTCGACAGGGGTGGGTTTAATTGAATTAGCCCGCAGTAAGACCGAGCCTTTAATGTAGCCATCCACCCCTGCGGTTGAGTTGTACGATTCGGCTGGCAGGGGGTGCCTTACCAGGCTGGTTGGACATGTCTCAGCTGGTGGGTGGTCAATGCCCTGGGGAGCGGGCACAAGGAGAGAAGAGTGACGGTCCTGGAAAAGGGAGGGGTTATGCCTGCCAGGCGCCGGCCTGGGGGTCCTCTCCCTCGCAATGGGACCGAAGACCTCTGAACATCACAGCTCTCTCTGAGTGCCATGGGGCGTGACAGCCGGGTGTCACGCTGCAGGTATCGAAAGGGGCCTTGACCATCTGCTAGTAGGGGCTAGTTTAGGGTGAGATGCCACCAACGTTTAGGATCACGAACTTGTTGCCAAGTTTCGTTGATAGGTTGATCAAGTGCCTAAGGGTAATTTGAATGACGCTTAGGCACAAGTTAAAGCGTTTATTTAATAAACGTGAACCGTGACCGGTTCTTTCTCCCAAACAAGTGGTGTTGTGTCTTATTTACTAGATAATGTATTAGACAGTAAGAAGGACGGAATAGATGGTTTAAACCTTATTGCGAATATAGCAAGTAGCAACATATTTGGTGCAAAGTGGAGAGTGAATTATTAGAATTCTCTTTTAGATTGGACGTACATATTTTATAATGTATACATACACATATATATATATGTTTTGTAAGAAATTTATTGCAAACATAAGTTTCATTTTTTGTTTTAAACAATGTTGTCTGTCATAGCTCTGTGTTTATTTATACCACTATATGTACAGTATATATTGTAAATGTTTTATTATTCTTAGCAGGAATAATTGTGAATATAACATGCAATCAGAGTATCATATGTATTTATTTACAATCAATGGATATTTTAAAGGGATAGGAAAGTAAACATTTAAGTTGCATGATTCACATAGAGCATGTCATTTTAAAACACTTTAAAATTCACTTCTATTTTCAAATGTACTTTGTTCTCTTGGTATCCCTTGTTGGAAAAGAATACACACATATCCTACACTGCATACACCCTTTAGGATGTATGTATGTATGTATGTGTATATATATATATATATATATATATATGTGTATATATATATATATATATATATATATATATATATATATATATGTGTGTTATGTCAGAAATATTTAGCTAACATATTACATATATTGTAAATGTATTATTTTCCTGAGCAAGAATTGCGAATATAGCAATTAGCGACATATTTGGTGCAAAGTGGAGAGTGAATTATTCTAAGGGTTCCATGTACTAAGCCGTCAATTAATCCAACATTGTAGACGCGGATAAACTCACTGTTGCTCGCTGCGAGCGAAATGGTGTCCGCTGTCACTATGTACTAAAAATCCCCCCAGAAATAGACACGACTAGCCCGCCGCGAGCAGTGGCAGATTATTGATAAATTTGACGCCTCTCTCGCCGCGACTAAGCTAATGTACTTAAATGTCAGTAGAATTATATGGACAATTATTAACACGTGACATGCAAGGTGTCAGAAACGTCATAGTAGTCGTGGGAACAGAATTTGGCTACTATTAAAGTGCAACTTTTCTAAACAACTTTATTATTGTTCAAAATGTTTTGATCAGTTCATACAGTGCGTTATTTTTGTAATATTTATTTACAAATTTGATTTGGCTTCATCTGTATCTGATATGACTTCAAAATCCAAGAATCCTCACTTTTCTCATCAGCAAAACGTAGTTTTCATTGATATGATTATTGACTCTTATGATTATTAATTTGGATGTCGTGTCAAACAGACCAATTTTTCAAGGAGGAAGATGATCTGGCAATGGATAAGCGATGCAGTTAGTGCCCAAGGTTCCGGAAAAAAGGATGTTGAACAGCTCAAGAAATGTTATAACGACATCAAACTTTTCGCCAAAGCAAAATTGGCCAGATAAAAAAATTCTGCATGTGCTACCGGGGGTGGACTAGCATATGTGGCTGACCTAAATGACTATAAGCAGAAGTCTGAGATCTTCATCGGCATAACGGACGACTGTGACAGTGATTTGAGAGGTAAATGTGTTATCGTAATAATTGACGACAAATGCTTGTAAAATATCGATAGTTCTATTTGACCAATATTATGGATGACAAATAACCTTATTTGTCTTCTTACAAAAGAAATTAGCTGCTTACGTATGTTTAGCCGCACATAGGCCCCAATGATTTAGATTATGACGCATTATTAAAAAAAATGTATTACTATCGATTTTTTAACTAAATATATATTTTATAAATTAAAAAAAAAAGGGATTCTAAAATAATCTGATTTCTCTAATTATCTGTTGTATGAAGCTATAACGGGAACATAAGAAAAAAATGGATATGTATCTACTGTATTGTTCAGGCATACAATAGTGTATTTAAAAGCTAAATATTAAATTCTTACTCGATAGTAAAAGACCTTTTTATGACGCATATAAACCTTTTTTTATTAGTTTATTATAAATAGAGGGGAGAACTATGTAAAGTGATCCCTATAGATAACATTGTGCTCACGCCGTACCTTTGTAATAAAAATTTAAATAATAGGCCCAATTTAATTGTAATTGTTATGTAATTAAATGTCATGTGATCATGTTTATTGTAGAATATGCTTAGAATAATATGATATTAACTTTGATCTCAGCATATCTTGACCGCCCCCTGATCACATGTTGTTTTATTTATTATCTATTGACTTTCATTTTACACTTATCTCAAAAAAAATCTTGCAGGATTCAAGTATAGAATACAATTTTAAACAACATTCCTATTTAGATCTATATCTAATTTCCTTCATTCTATAGATATCATTTGTTGGAGAAATAGCAATGCACAAGGGTGACGCAATAACACAAGGCATATATACGAGGCATATATGTGCATCAACCAATCATCAGTTACTGAGTCTATCTAGATATGCTTTTCAGCAAAGTATATCAATGAAATGAAGCAAAATAGATCATAGAAGTAAATTAAAAAGTTGTTTAAATTGCATGTTCTTTCTAAATCATGAAAAAAAAAGTTTGGTTTCATGTCCCTTTAATGATTGTGCCAGCAGTCACTGGCTTCATCAAAGTATTACCAGTATTAGCTTTCTTATTGAACTGTACATTTTAAAAAATAGAAATTGTAATTGATGAATAAAAATATTCTATTTTTTTTTTTTTTAATTTTCAAGCTACACCTACACCACAACCACAGCCAGGGAGGAGCACCTATGAAGTTCCCACTACTTCAAGATCTTCTGCAGCTGTTTTGAGACCATCTATAAGTGCAGCTCATGGTCAATTTATAAGGTCGACATCTACTATCACACACAGTTCTTCAGCTGTGGATACACTCCTTGATGTAAGGACCAGCACTCCAGATACAGGTGTTGGAAGAGGAACTGGTAAGTAAAGGATTCTTTCTAACAAAATCACAAATTAGTACTATCATTTAGCTATTTGTAAAAAAATACATTGACAAGCATTCATTATGTCCTTCATCTATCAAATCCAAAACTTTTGATTTAATTTAATATTTTTTAAATTTTTTTTCAAAAGAATTAAAAATGTACAACAATGATAGTATTGATATTAGATTGAATCTAGTTCTATATCATTTATAGATAGGAATGGCAGGTGAATGACATATACTAATGAGCTGAGCTTGACATAAATATCAAATTTATTTGATATTGTATCTAATTTTAAAATTAATTTAAAGAAAAAGTTATCGCATTATAATATGGAATTTATTTAAATTATCTCAATTTTAATTATACAATTTTTTAATAGCTGATTTTGAACGTTTGTTCGATCATTTAACCGGACATTCATCGCCATTATTTAATGGTATGTATCAATGATATATCTTATATATATCTTATATATCTTATATTTTTTGTGTTTTTTTATTTACATTGGTTAATATGTGAATTATTTGTGATGGCTGTATTATAATCTCTCTCTTTTAATTACATCTATTAAATGGTCTGTTAATGCTTTTATTTAAAAAATGTCTTAAATTTTATATTGTTTGATCTAGAAGAAGAGATAACCATAAATCTAGTACCAATAAGAGATGAAAATCTAAATTCTGAAGAAAATAAAGGCCTTCAGGATGGAAGTCAGACTTCAGATTTTCTAGATGAATTTGGAGATGCCCAACAATTTGAAATACATACCCCAGAGAATCAGGAGGAACAAGTGGAAACAAAGGCACCACCACCACAATAAACAGGGGGTGTAAATCTGGCAAATACAGCAGCTTTTGGCCAATGTTGGCTTAACTGAAATGTCACTTGCCAGGCAATATAGAGAGGACCACAGGGAGATGCAGAATGTAATTAATACTAACATTGAACATTGGACAGTCATATCGGAAAAAAGTATTGAAATTGAAAAGGAGAAAGTGGAAATTGAAAGGCAAAAATTAAACTTATCAAAGAGAAATGTTTCAGTGGCAGAGGCAGATAGACAAAGAAAAAACCCAGCAAATAAATAGAGCCATAAGCCTCACTGAATGGACAATCACTGTTAGCTATTATAAGTGAAAGAGAGGGTACAACATACCCAAAAAGACCAAGGCTACAATTAATTTTTTTATTTATACCCCCAAAATTTCCAAGGTTATATTTTATTTTGCTTTTTTTGATACATATATATTTGTTCTATAAAGTTTTTTTTTTATTTTTTTATTTATCCTTAATTTTTTTTTATTTAAAGGTTGTTAGTAAATAAATACAAATTTTATTGAAAAACAAATATCCTTTATTCACAAAAACTAAAAATTTTCAATCATTTATTGATCAAAAATATTTTTTATAAACAAAATAATAGAATAAAATCAAATAACATATTTTCGGTACAGTAAATTGACATGCTCCAATAACATTCCCAAAGTTGTCCTAATTTTAGAGATTTTTAGTTTAACATTATCTTCAAGACAACTCTGAGTTATTTTGTCTTCAGTTTCAGTAGTTGATGTTGAAGATACACCTCAAAAATAAAACAATGAGCATTTAACTTTACATATCCATATTCAATTTATAATATGATTATCTGTTCAAAATTATTACCTCTTGCTGGTGTATTATCTATATCAATGACTATATTGGCTTCTACACTTTTGTCCACTCTTTTAAAGCTTTCATCAGACCCAATTCCTAAAAATATACATACCTTTATCTTCCATAATTGTTCATAAAAGTTCAATTCTTGGCTGACTGTCATCTGAAATTAACCCTTCACCTAATGACACCCCAACAGGAGTTTGAAAATCATCTATTTCAGCCATATTTTTTAGGTCTTCCATGGTAATATCTATGTTACAGTAATAAAAAAGAGATACATAAACAAATATGAAGCCAAAAACTATTTTAAAGATATAAATTAGATGTCATCTAACCATTACTTGTCTGGGTGTTTACACTCATTTGTTGAAAACCTTGATATGGATTGGGAGATAATTCAATATCCAATAGTGTTAGTGGCATAGGAGGAGATATAGCTTCACTCCTGAGTGTTTCCACCAACATTGACCAAAGGTAGCATGGTGGCTGTTTACCCTTTATTTATTACTTCGCATATCTATAAAAATATAAATTTAATAAAAAAAATATTCAAAACTTCAAAACAAAATTAACATTGAAAAATGTTAAACTAATTTCTTAGGCCTAGATTTAGAGTTTTGTCGGTAAGGACCCGCGTAGCTAACGCCGGCTTTTTTCTGGCCGCACCATAAAAATAACTCTGGTATTGAGAGTCCACATAAAGGCTGCATTAGGCTCCAAAAAAGGAGCGTAGAGCATATTTAACGCAGCTTCAACTCTCGATACCAGAGTTGCTTACGCAAGCGGCCAGCCTCAAAAACGTGCTCGTGCACGATTCCCCCATAGAAAACAATGGGGCTGTTTGAGCTGAAAAAAAACCTAACACCTGCAAAAAAGCCGCGTTCAGCTCCTAACGCAGCCCCATTGTTTGCTATGCGGAAACACTTCCTACGTCTGCACCTAACACTCTAACTTGTACCCCGAGTCTAAACACCAATCGGAATTAAGGTAGGAATATTCTGATTGGCTGATGGAATCAGCCAATCAGAATCAAGTTCAATCCGATTGGCTGATCCAATCAGCCAATCAGATTGAGCTTGCATTCTATTGGCTGTTCCAATCAGCCAATAGAATGCGAGCTAAATCTGATTGGCTGATTCCATCAGCCAATCAGAATATTCCTACCTTAATTCCGATTGGCTGATAGAATCCTATCAGCCAATCGGAATTCGAGGGACGTCATCTTGGATGACGTCATTTAAAGGAACCGTCATTCGTCGTTCAGTCGTCGGCCAGGATGGATGTTTCCGCGTCGGAGGTCTTCAGGATGCTGCCGCTCCGCTCCAGATGGATGTCGATAGAAGATGCAGCCTGGATGAAGACTTCAATCGGATGGAAGACCTCTTCTGCCCCGCTTGGATGAAGACTTCAATCAGATGGAAGACCTCTTCTGCCCCGCTTGGATGAAGACTTCTACCGGATCATGGACATCTTCAGCCCCCGGCTTGGGCTTGGATCAGGACATCGGAGGAGCTCTTCAGGACGGATCGGTGAACCTGGTATGGTGAAGATAAGGTAGGAAGATCTTCAGGGGCTTAGTGTTAGGTTTATTTAAGGGGGGTTTGGGTTAGATTAGGGGTATGTGGGTGGTGGGTTGTAATGTTGGGGGGGGTATTGTATGTTTTTTTTACAGGCAAAAGAGCTGAACTTCTTGGGGCATGTAGTGTTAGGTTTAATTGTAGGTAATTGTAGTTATTTTATTTAATTAATTTAATGATAGTATAGTGTTAGGTTTAATTGTAACTTAGGTTAGGATTTATTTTACAGGTATTGTTGTAATTATTTTAACTAGGTAACTATTAAATAGTTCTTAACTATTTAATAGCTATTGTACCTGGTTAAAATAATTACAAAGTTGCCTGTAAAATAAATATTAATCCTAAAATAGCTACAATGTAATTATAATTTATATTGTAGCTATATTAGGATTTATTTTACACTTAAGTATTTAGCTTTAAATAGGATTAATTTATTTAATAAGAGTTAATTAATTTTGTTAGATTAAAATTATATTTAATTTAGGGGGGTGTTAGTGTTAGGGTTAGACTTAGCTTTAGGGGTTAATACATTTATTAGAATAGCGGTGAGCTCCAGTCGGCAGATTAGGGGTTAATAATTGAAGTTAGGTGTCGGCGATGTTAGGGAGGGCAGATTAGGGGTTAATACTATTTATTATAGGGTTAGTGAGGCGGATTAGGGGTTAATAACTTTATTATAGTAGCGCTCAGGTCCGCTCGGCAGATTAGGGGTTAATAAGTGTAGGCAGGTGGAGGCGACGTTGAGGGGGGCAGATTAGGGGTTAATAAATATAATATAAGGGTCGGCGGTGTTAGGGGCAGCAGATTAGGGGTACATAAGGATAACGTAGGTGGCGGCGCTTTGCGGTCGGCAGATTAGGGGTTAATAAGTGTAGGTAGCTGATGGCGATGTTGTGGGGGGCAGGTTAGGGGTTAATAAATATAATATAGGGGTCGGCGGTGTTAGGGGCAGCAGATTAGGGGTACATAAGTATAACGTAGTTGGCGGTCGGCAGATTAGGGGTTAAAAAAATTTAATCGAGTGGCGGCGATGTGGGGGGACCTCGGTTTAGGGGTACATAGGTAGTTTATGGGTGTTAGTGTACTTTAGAGTACAGTAGTTAAGAGCTTTATAAACCGGCGTTAGCCCAGAAAGCTCTTAACTACTGACTTTTTTCCTGCGGCTGGAGTTTTGTCTTTAGATTTCTAACGCTCACTTCAGACACGACTCTAAATACCGGAGTTAGAAAAATCCCATTGAAAAGATAGGATACGCAATTTACGTAAGGGGATCTGCGGTATGGAAAAGTTGCGGCTGAAAAGTGAGCGTTAGACCCTTTTTTGAGTGACTCCAAATACCAGAGTTAGCCTAAAACCAGCGTTAGGAGCCTCTAACGCGGGTTTTCACGGCTAACGCCAAACTCCAAATCTAGGCCTTAGACATTCTAAGTTATTCATGCTACTACAATTTTAATAAGAGTATTTTTTTAAAGCAAGAATTTACATTTCAATCTACTAACACAGTTCTGCTTACTTTTTTCAGTTTTAAAAGCTTTATTAGGTTATTCAAAGACAATACATAAACAACGAAAGTACAGAACTATTAATGTTATACAGGGAACGTACAAAACTGTTCTACTTGCACTCGCAAAATATCCGAGGGGACTTTAACCCAGTCTCTTATAAAATAAAAGTACTTACTGATACAGTTAGATCTGTATATTTTGATTTCCCCGTTACAATCCATATTCTTACTGTCCAGTAGTTCCCTTTAAATTGTTCCACATTCAACAACATAGTAACTCTCGTACTTAGTACATAACCATAAAACCATCATAGTTAAACAATCTTGGGTGTTAAAGCGTACACCCCAATAAAGTTTACATTTTGGCATACAGCAAAAACGTTGGTGCATGCCAACTATAATTAAAGAAGAAAAAGAAAAGTATACAGAGAAGGAAGCAAGATCTAAAAGAAAGTGGAAAGATAGGGGGAGGGAAAGAAAAAAAAAGGGGGGAGGGGAAATACTAACCATGTTAATTTTGGTGATTTTAAAGAGCGCAGTCTATTACCTAGACAGGGGCTTCCAATATTCCAGCATATATTCATGAATTTCTATTTTATCATACCTTAAGTACCGGTATCTTTCCAGAGACAAGTATCTATCTACCTGAGTTTCCCAGTCCGAAACCTGTAGAACATTAACAGATTTCCAGTTTTTAGGGATGAGGGACTTAGCGGCATTAAGCATGATATAAAGTAGATTTTTTGGGGGGGTTTCTACTAGTTTGGGTAAGCCATGGAAAAGCAAAAGGGTAGGGTTCCTATTTAGTGTGGTGTTTAATTTAGAGCCCATAATATCTAATATAGATTGCCAAAATGGCCTTATTAGATCACCACCAAATATGTAGGACCGTACCGGGTTCACCACATCCCCTCCCGCACCTCCCATCCATTTTCTTGTAAAAAAATGTCATTCTAACAGGTGTTAGGTAGCAGCGTGACAGAAACTTGTAATTGGTTTCCAAGATCCTAGCAGATATGGATGATTTGCTGTGGTTACTAAATATTTTCTGCCACTCTACATCAGTAAAAGCCAGGTCCAGCTCCTCGTGACACTGTTGTATAAATGTGGGTGTACAGGTCTCTTTGTGAGATGTTAAGAGTCTATACATAATTGAGATTAGATGTTTTGTGGAGTGGGGTAGTAAGCAGAGCGTTTCCAATAAAGTTAACTGTCTGGTTATGTTCTCAGCATTTTTATGTGTTAATAGGTAGTGTTGCAGCTGTCTATGAAAGTACCGGGAAATATTCAGACCTGAGCTGTCCAATTCCTCTAGAGTTCTAAGTTTCTTGTTTGTCAGAAGCCTATGAAACATCTATTTGTGCTTTGTTCAAGTTCATCTGTTGTGCATTGATGAATAAAATATCTGGGTTTTGTGTAAATGGCATTCGAGGGGAAGGGCTGGTAGAAATATATGGTTGTTCAACCAGAGTTTTGACCCATTGTTGGAAAAATTCCCGTATGAAAGGGTATTCGCTGGCTGTGCTAGGCCTATTTTTGTTTGAGATCCAACCCAAGGAACCCAGGTTCTGTACACCCAAGATTGCGTTACCCACCTGAACACATGTTCTATCCCGTGAGTTAATACTCCATTCTACTTGATGCTGAAGGTTAATGGCCTTCTTATACAGTACAAGGTTTGGGATACCCAGCCCTCCTCTATCCTTAGATAGATAAAGAGTCTTTTTTGAAACTCGGGGTCGCGTTCCCCCACAAATATATTCTTCCATGATTCCCTGAAGCTTTAGTAGGTATTGGGCAGGAAATGAAATGGGGAGAGTTTGTAAATAGTATAGGATGCGGGGAAGAATGTTCATTTTAATAACTCCAATCCTGCCCAGCCAAGATATTTTCTTATTATTCCATGAGGAAAGATCTCCTGATATCGATGCTAGTAAATTTGTATAGTTTGCTTCATAGAGGTTGTTTATTTTTGGCATTAGGTGAATCCTTAAATATTTAAGTGTACTAGTTTTTATACGTAATTTGCAAATATCTGATATTTGGCATAAAACCGTCTGATGTCGGTTTATGTTCAATATTTCTGACTTTGTTTGATTTAAATGAAAGATACCCTACCATACTCCTCAAACTCCCTAAGGATTTCGGGAAGCGAAACTAAGGGGTTTGTCACTGAAAGAAGGGCATCATCTGCATATAACGATAATTTGTGCTCATGGGCACCTATTTTTATCCCAGAAATTTTTTGATTGTCACGTATTTTTTGTGTTAGTGTTTCAATCGTAAGGGCAAACAACTGTGGTGACAGAGAGCACCCCTGTCGAGTGCCGTTTGTTATTTTAAAGGGGTCAGAAAATAAGTTGTTTATTTTAACCTGTGCTGTGGGTTCCGTATAAAGGGAAAAGACCCTATGTATGAAGGAGTGGCCAAAGTTAATTTTCGACAGGACAGCTTTGAGAAAGGCCCAGTTGACCCTGTCAAAGGCCTTCTCGGCATCGGTGGAAATAAGTATGGAAGGGATGTTATTTTGTTGTGAATAATTCACCAGTAAAGCGGCTTTTATGGTATTGTCCCTGGCCTTGCGGAACGGGACAAATCCCACCTGATCAGGGGATATTAGTTGTGGCAGATATTTATTCAATCGCGTGGAGAATATTTTTGCGAGGATCTTTAGATCCACATTAAGGAGGGATATTGGCGTAAAATTCTACGGGCAATCTGTTGTCTTTCCCGGTTTAGGGATAGTGGTGACATGCGCTAGAAGCATGGAAGGGGGGAATCCCTGAGTATCTCCAATGGAGTTAAACAGAGATGCCAGACGAGGTGATAATATATCTTTAAATATTTTATAATATTTAGCACTAAAGCCGTCGGGGCCAGGGCTCTTACCAGATGGTAAGCTATCTATAGTTTTAATCACTTTTTCCACTGATATGTGTGTATCTAAACCCTCTCTCTCTTCGATAGCCTGGGGAGTGTCAAGGAATTTAAATATAGATCAATAGGGGTTTGGGTTGTGTTCTTGTCATACTCCTGGGAAGGTACTTCCTTATCTTGCAAGTTATAAAGGGATTAATAGTATAATCTTAATACTTCCGCTATGGATGGCCTGTCTGTACATGTCTGATTGTTTTGGTTTAAAATAGAGTGGACGTGGGATTTTAATTGCTTTCTTTCAGAGCTCTCGCTAGTAATTTACCTGGTTTATCTCCAAACTCAAAGTACTTCTGTTGTAGTTTTAAAGCCATTCTCTGATGGTCAACAGAGTGCATGTCCTGTATCTGTTTCCTAAGCTGTTGGAGTTCCAGTTGAACTTGTGTGTCTGTGGGTGTTTTTTTATGTTTAGTATCCAATTCCTGTATCTTAGAGAGAAGTGATATGTACCTAAGTCTAGCTTGTTTTGATTGAAGGGCCTTTTGTTTGACAAACAACCTGACAACAACCTGATCCGGCACTTCCCCAGTTTCATTATGTTGGAAGTATTCTGCCAACGTTTTCTATATGCTATTTTTGATTACTTGGTTATTTATCATAAAATCATCAAACTTCCAGATGAATGGGCAATCCAGTCTAGTGGGCCATTTCATTTTACAAACTACTGGGGCGTAGTCTGACCACGTCACTGGGAGTATCTGGGTACTCATAATTCCTGCCAGGGTGAGCTGGTCTGTGAAG
This sequence comes from Bombina bombina, assembly GCF_027579735.1. Lineage (NCBI taxonomy): Eukaryota > Metazoa > Chordata > Amphibia > Anura > Bombinatoridae > Bombina > Bombina bombina. The sequence goes on along the minus strand of NC_069504.1, from coordinate 967,740,777 downwards.
AAGTAGTCTATTCTAGAAAAGGTGTCATGTGGATGTGATCAAAAAAGTATAGTCGCGTGTAAGAAGGTGCAGGATTCGCCATGTGTCGTGAACTGCCAACTCTTCAAGTCTAGAGTTACATTGTCTAATAACTTTTTTGGGAATGGAAGTCTACGCTCTGGATGTATCTAGAATGGGTCAAGAGGGAGATTAAAGTCCCCTCCTAAGATTAGAGCGCCTTCACAAAGTTTCAGAATTTTATTGGTGAGGGTGGACATAAATTTATTCTGTCGCTGGTTTGGGAAATAGGCATTTACCAAAGTGACCACTCTGTTAAACAGAGTACCCACTATAATCAAATACCGTCCATCAGGATCTCTTTGTATATGCGTGAGGGCAAATGGGGAAGAATGTTTGAACAGAATACCCACTCCGTTTTTCTTCGTAGGCCCTGATGCAAAATAAGAGGTCAGGACTATGGGGGTAGGCCATGTTGGTTCTTTGCCCCTACGAAAATGTGTCTCTTGTATAAATAGTACATCACATTGTGTTCTAATAGCGTCACTAATCAAATGTGTTCGTTTTTGAGGGATATTCAGCCATTTTGAGTTAATAGTCATCAGTGTCAGACTGTGTGCTCTGTTTGTGGACATAATAGAGGGGAGGGGGGGAGGGAGAAGAAAACAAAACAAAAAAAAAACCCAGAGAGGGTAAAAGAAAAAAGGTGATTGGGTAAACGGGTTAAGAGGGTCAAAGAAGAGAGGGGAGAAACGAAGGATAGAGTAAAGAATAGATTTTAGACACTAAGTCCAAAAATGATATATCCCTAAAGGGGAATAAGATATTTAGTATCTTCTATAAATGACTACAGTGTCTAGTATAGATACCAGTCTTAGTTATATGTGACCCACCAAGAGGTCGGCAGTAAGAAAAAAGTAGAAAAGATGTGTAAATGTGGGATCAGTATCCCCACACCAGATGTGGTTAGTAAACAGAAAATATAGTTATTAGGGAGATGTTAAAGTTACCCCAACACAAAGAAAAAAGAATCTAGGTGATCCCTAGGGTGAATATTGCAGAGAAGGTTAGAGTTATCCTATCACATAATGTTCCTTAAGATTTTGGCATTTAAAATCTTTGTATTGACCATAACAAGGAAACATGAACATCAACAACAATTTTTAACCTGGAGGAAAGACATATTCAAACACAACATACAATAACAACAGGACCTTTTACATATAGAACCAGCTGTTTCCTATACCAATAATTGCTTTATCAAGTGTGGGTGCCATGGAGGCCTGACAGCAATATTAGTGGTTTAAGTTGTGGGTTCACTCTTTTAAATTGATATCTCTATTCTAGGTCTTTGATGCTAGCATGGGCCCTAAGATGGTAGTCTAGTCAATGAAAGGCAGGAGTTTATAATAAAATATTGACGGTTGTGTTTACTAACTTACATGTGTCTAACTCTAAACTTCCTCAATACGAATGGCTAATGAATGTGTGGTCACATTGATTTTATCTGATAAATTGCTTATTATCCTGTCCTGCAATTCTGCCTGATATAGGTCTTAACATCCACAGGCAGCATCCTTCACATCTTAATTTAGCTTACATATTTACCTATATACTAGGGGTCCTCAGCCTAATCTGGATCCTTATCAGCCCTCAAATCACCCCCAAGTCACAGTAGTAGTAACAGTTTAGCATACAATGATAAAAATATAATACTTAAGAGATAGGGAAAAGCAAAACAGAGTAACATAACAGGAGAACATAACACTTATCTGGTTCCCCAAAACTCGGGGTAGCCTTCCACAGCGACCCAGAGTTCACATGTTAGACTTTAATTGTTTACTTACTTATTTATCTATCAGATGTAACTTCTTGAATATTTTGATCTGTGAAGGAGCATCCCCTTCAGCAGGAGATGGTATATCAATCTCCAGAGTCCTGCAGAAATCTCTTAAATCCACTTGTGTACTGTATATGGCTTGTTTACCATTTTGTGAGGCAATTATACACACGGGAAAGCCCCATTTATATTGGATCCTATGTGCTTGAAGTTGGCTGGTAATGAATAGGAGATCCCTCCTCTTCTGCAGGGTAATCTGGCTCAGGTCTGAGAAAACTTGTATAGGGATTCCCACATGAGTGAGATCCTTGATAGCCCGTGCTTTCTGTGAAATTGTGTCTTTGTCCTTATAGCTGAGGAATTTGATAATGATATCCCTTGGGGGTGCTTTAGGGGAAGGTTTCGGGCGAAGGGCTCTATGGGCTCTCTCTAGCTGAATGTCAGCTGAATTTGGTGTGCCCTTTATGGTGCGAAATAAATCTTGTAAATAGCCCTCTATAGCAGTGTTATTAACCGTTTCTGGGACTCCCCGAATTCTCAGGTTATTCCTTCTTCCTCTGTTGTCCAGGTCCTCTACCCTGGACAACCGGAATTGTATGTTTCCCTCCTGTTCAAAGGTACGTTGAGAATTAGATGTTACTTGGGTTTGCAGAGTTCCCTGCTGTTTCTCAAGTGTCTGCACTTGCTGACTTATCTGATGAAAATCCTTTTTCAGATCCCCAAACAAAGATCTCATTTCAGTCAAAACAGCGTTTATATCCGCCTTTGAAGAAATAACATTAAGGTCACCTCTGGTTAAAGGTTCTTGGGTCAAAGTTCCAGAAATAGAACTGGCTAGATCAGGTGCTGGGTCAAGGGGGAGAGGTTCTGAACCACCAGGGTCAGGCCCTGAATTAACCATTTTGATGTAATTAGCAAGGTTAGTGCTTTTTAGGCCTTTGTCTCCCTTAGTGTTTTTCCTGTTAGACATGCTTGGGAAGAGGGTATATCACCTGTTTGTGACTGCCTGTTGACTCTGGAAGTCTATTGCATGTAAGGGACAATGTCTCTGGTCTGATTAATAGTTCACAGTTAATTATTACCCCCTCCTCAAAGTGTGTACTGAGGGCTACAGGGTCCCCAGATGTGCAGTCATATAGTTAAATCACTTATATGTATCACCCTCTGTGCACTTTCTTTTCTTGTCTCTCTCTTCATTGGCCCTGGTGCTGAAAATAAAGTATTTTACAGGCCCCACTGTTTTATCACCCTCTTTTTTTTTCCCTTTCTCCTATATTCTGTGTGGCGTAGGACAAGTTTATGTTCCACTAACAGGGAGGGCAAATCATTAGGTACCGCGACTCTAAAGGCCTCACTCAGATAAGCAGACTTGTGTTTGCGGTACTTCCACATGGTAAAAGCCTCATATGTGCTGTGAATACCTGGTATAGATCTCCAGAATGCGGCAATTGCGTGTCCACTTATCCTGCTCCCTTTGCTTGTTTACCCCCAAGAGAGCCGCTGTTATCAAATTATCAAATATATATATATATACATACAAAACATGGAAGGGGACTGGGTGCAAGAACCAAAGGGGAAATTGCAAAACAAATTAATACAACCCACAGAGAAAACCATGCACTCGCTAGCAAGCTCACAGCTAAGATTTAAAAGCAAAAATGGAAAGGTTAGTTACCGCATCTGGCCAAATGGGACAAGCCCAGGAACAAACCATTCAGAAGAAAAACAACCGGCACATCTTCAAAGTTAAAACATCCAAATTTATTGCATCACTTAAAATGGCAAAAAAGTCATGCTTTCCATGTTTTGGCACTCAAGCCTTAATCATAAGCATAAAACATCTTTCTCTATTTAAAAGCACTACCGAGTGACTATTGGGCAATCCCAGGTCACATGTGAAGATGCAGATTAATGATAATTCTTAAGGTGGACTAAAGAAAAATGCATGTTATTGAAAGGTATACCTATATGTGAAATAATGAATTATCTTAAGGCAACCTTAAAGAAGAACTAGCTATTAAAGGCAAGAGTAAATATAAATCTATCAGTAAACAGCACTGCACAGAAATATTTAACAGTTAGCTATATACATTTATTTACAATAGATATGAGACAATAATATTCATTTGAGTATAAATTTTTACATATGCAATGTAAAATAGGCTTTAATTATCTATCAAAATTAGTATAGCCAAACAATATTATTCTGAAAACCAGGGGACATAGAAATATATATATATATATATATATATATATATATATATATATATATATATATATATATATATATTTAACCAACAGTAAAAAAGAAATTAGCAATCTCTAATACAAAATCCTATTAGATTTTGGGTCCATGCCCTTTACCAAACATAAATAGCAGCTTTTATCTAAGAAAATATGTGAATATAAATATCAGTATAGGTAGGGAAAGTAGCAGTCAGCTATTCCAAAAAATGAATACGGTCAAAGGTAGAATTAAACCCTTTGGGAATGCGAGTCTCCATACTGAAGATCCAGAAGGCTTCCCTTTTAAGAAGTAACCTGTTAACATCGCCTCCTCTTTTAGGACATTTAACTTTCTCTATAACTTTCCATCTCAGAGTAGTATTTATGTTTTGATGATCTTCAATGAAATGAGTGGGTAGACCTGAACATTTTTGTGATCTTTTTATATCTGATAGATGTTCTCTCACTCTTGCGCGAACCTCTCTTGATGTGCACCCTATGTATTGTTTATTGTTACAAGTGCACCAAATGAGATAAATTATATTTTTAGATCTACAATTTACACAATCCTTCAATACATATTGTTTCCCTGTTGACGTGGATGTGAATGTAGTATCAAATACATCAAAACTACATGGTATACACAAACTGTATCCACATTTGTGCATGCCTTTGATAACTAACCAAGAACTAGTTGGATTCTCTGTTCTAAGTTCGCTAGGGGACAATTCATTTCCAATTGTTGTACCTTTATGGTATGAAAAAATTACACTTTCTCACAGTATTCTGCAGACCATCATCTGCCGACAGCATTGGAAAATGTTTTCTTATGATATTACATATCTGACAAGCCCAGGTACCACGTCAAGGTTTGTTTGGATTTGAGAGCTTGCATTTTGTGGCTGTTTTAGGGTCTCAGGTTTTGGAAAGGACCTTGACATGGTACCTGGGCTTGTCCCATTTGGCCAGATGCGGTAACTAACCTTTCCATTTTTGCTTTTTTGTAATTTCTCCTATGGTTCTTGCACCCAGACCTGTCTGGGGTTAACTGCCTGTGACTCTGGTGACAGCACAGCTTCTTGTGAGTGCTACTGAGCACCCAGGGCTGAGCATGTTGCAGGGTTATTGGATGTGTACCCGGTCTGGTCTAGGAGTGCAGTCCCCTTCCGTGTTTTGTATATTACTTGGGTGATTACATAAGCCTGTGCACCCTTCCCTTGTTCCCAGTTTGTTTGGATTTGAGAGCTTGCATTGTGAGGCTGTTTTAGGGTCCCAGGTTTTGAAAAGGACCTTGACGTGGTACTTGAGCTTGTCTCATTTGGCCAGATGCGGTAATTAACCTTTCCATTTTTAAATCTTAGCTGTGAGCTTGCAGGGTTTTCTCTGTGTGTTGTATGTATGTATATATATATATATATATATATATATATATATATATATATATATATATATACACACACAGTATATATATATACAGATAGATTAAACTTACATGTCCTTATCAATCTTCTAATAGATTTGTAGTACTTAGGTTCCCTTCTCTTCAAGTCACTATATTTTCGAAGACATTGACATCTTGTTCTTTTAATTTTCGAAATCCTATGCATTCTTCAAAGCATTATGTATATTATCTTGTCATGGCATTCCGGTTTCACTGCCCTTACACCCCCAATATGTTTTGGAAAATATTTATCCATCCCATAAACTAATATTACCAATTCCCCAGCACTAAATGTTTAGGATGCGACATGCTTGACGATGACGTCATCAATCGTTAAGTCAATCATTAGTGCAACTAAAGAAGAATGCCAACTAAACATTTAGCAACTAAAGAAGAATGCCAAGTTTTCCAATACTAATATATATTTTGATTTATCTTTCTATTTAATGTTTAAAACAATAATTAGTAATAGAATGTTCAATAAAACAACATTGTTTTGTTTATATTGAAAGGGATAATAAAGCCAATGTTTTTAATGAATAATTTGTTTTAACAGCATTAAATTATATAAAAAAGTATAATTTACTCAGATTGTCAAATATTAATTTTTATATTTATAACGTTATTAAAAAAAAAAAAAAACAGGAATGAAAGATTACTAGACAGCAGAATTTTATTTCAGCACCCTGGATAGTGCTTCATTATTGGTGCGTATATTTAGCTAACAATAAGCAAGTCCTACCCAGATGCTGAATCTAAAACGGTCATGCTCTTAATCGTTCATTCCTGCTTTTGAAATAAATATACCAATAGAACTAAGAATTAGTGTTAATAGGAGTAAATTATCAATTTTATCTAAATTGCTGCTCTTTCTAAAGTAATTCAAAAATAAAATTGTGTTTAGTATCTCTTTAAGTGTTACATATGTGTATATATATTCTAATGGGTTTTTTTTTGGTTACAGTACCTTTTGAAAGTTACAAATTCAATTATTTTTTTAATTTTTTTTTTAATATTTTTTTTTTTATTATTTTTTATTGAGAGAAACACATGTGAACATCCAGTATTACATCATACAATAACATCACAAAATATGATCCCAATGAATCAGGAACAGAAACAGGCAATGCAATTTCAACAGAGAATTATCTTCAATATTTCTCATTTGCACATAACATATAAATTCTCAAATATCTCAGAAATTTCTCCAGAGCCTAAGACACCTAGGTTCCTCACATGTAATTATCTCCCATATTTTCCATTTTATTATTATTAATTATTTTATTTAAATGTCAACAGTAATTTACAAAAACAAATGTCAGAAGAAATCACAAAAATCAAACAGTTCAAAATTGTTTTACATTTAAATCAAGAACAGTGAGCAAGTAAATATTCTGCTAAATTTTATCTCTGAATTAGTCAACCCAACCATGGGTTGCCAAAGCCAAAAAAGAAAAAAGAAAAAGAGAAGAAGGAAGAGGGGGGGAAAAAAAGGGGGAGGAAGGAGAACAGAACAAGAGAAAAAGGAAGGGGAAGAACAAGGACAACTCAGAAAGAATCCACCCCCCCCCCCCCGCCGAAGCCGGAAACTAGGGAAGAGAGTGCAATTGTATGAGACCAGGGGAATCCCAGAAAATCATCTAAGCTCCTCTCAACTAATAAATTGTTACCAGACACCCAGAAGCACCAGTTCCGAGTTTCTGAATGGGAATATTAAGTCATTCATCTCTGTATCTGGCAATGACCTAATAAAGGCTGACCATTTGGCAAAAAATTGTCTGATGTCAGAGTCATTATCTAGATTAGTGTACCTTTGTTCTAGCAAGCATTGTTTTTTCAAGTCCTACCCAGATGCTGAATCTAAAACGGTCATGCTCTTAATCGTTCATTCCTGCTTTTGAAATAAATATACCAATAGAACTAAGAATTAGAGTTAATAGGAGTAAATTATCAATTTTATCTAAATTGCTGCTCTTTCTAAAGTAATTCAAAAATAAAATTGTGTTTAGTATTTCTTTAAGTGTTACATACGTGTATATATATTCTAATGTTTTTTTTTGTTACAGTACCTTTTGAAAGTTACAAATTCAATTATTTTTTTAATTTTTTTTTTAATATTTTAATAAACAAATATTTTTGCATTATTTGTTGTCAAATGTTTTGGTTTTCTTTATTTACAATTTGTAGCACAACAATTGTCACATTTGATTCCTCCAAACAGCTAATTGGATTAATGTTACATGAATTACATGTACAATAACAAAGTTTGATCTATTTGAGCCACAAGAACTTCACAAACTATTGAAGGGAGAATTAAGTTAATAAATAATCAGTGATAAGAGTAAGCCCTCAAAGATTTAGGAATTTGAATATGGTCATACCTAGGAGCTGTTACAACTTTATATTACACTAAAACAAAGACAATTACCTTGTTAAAGACTTTAGAAAATTTGGTTTAAATTACAAGTCCTATCAGAATCCAGAAAGTTTAATGTTGAAAAGACTATAATTTTAAGTCTCCAATTCAATGAGACAGTTAAATGAATTAACACCAGCTATTGAGGGATTAAATAAACCAAATAACATTATGTAAAAGAGTTATAGAACCTATAGACAGTACTGTTATGTCACAAAGAGAATATATTGTCAAGAAATATTTTTTGTATGACTTTTATTATAAAAATGATATAAAATTACTATTTTAAACCATTTATAATTGAATATCAACAACTTTATATAGTTAGATGTTTATCAATATTCCTTTTTAATACCCTTAACTATAAATCTCATTTTAATTTTTTGGGTTAGTTGTTGGATAACAAGATTTGTTACCAATTCTTTTGTCTGTTGATGAGAACCATGATTATTTTTTGTATTTTATATGTTCTTTTACATCATTTTATATTTAAAAAAATAAATAAGTCGATGAATCTTAATATATAAAAAAATGATTTTTTAATTAATCAACTTATGACATAAAATTTAATCATCAAAATATTGTTCTGACACCATGTCCCTTGTTGCCATACCACACCCATTAGGTTTCCTACATAATTCTTCGGCCCAATCTTCAGCAGGTATGGTGTTTACTTCCTCTAATGGGCAGCCTCTTTTAATTGCTATATTATGTAGTATGCAGCAAACCAATATAATTCTAGAGACTTTCTCAGGTGCATACCGCATTGCACAGCCAGAACGATCACAACAGTGAAATTACATTTTCAAAAGACCGAAAGTCCTCTCAATTATCCCCCTGGTAGATCGATGTGCTTCATTGAAACAAACTTGATTTCTGGTTTGTGGATTGTTATAGGGAGTCAACAGTCATTCTGTACATGAGTACCCACCATCTCCTAATAGGAAATACAAAATATAAACATTAATATTAAAATAGTAAGAATGATTGATAACTAATATGATAGTAATGAAAAATATACTACACATTACAGTTTAATTACAGAAGACAAATTTGGCGCAATTTATGTACATGGAAATTAAAAAAGACAAATTAGACACCACTTATGCTTACCTAGAAGCCATCCTTCAGGCATATCTCCATCCTCAAACTTACAATATAAGCCAGTCTGCCTTAAGATGTAAGAATCATGACATGAGCCTGGGTAGTTTAAACGGACACTGATTATCCTCATGTTGGGGTCACAGACCATCTGAACATTCAAGGAATGGAAAGCTTTATATTCCTATAGATCTCCTCACAAGCTTGAAGTGGTCTTACTGCAACATGGGTACAGTTGATGGCCCCTAGGACATTGGGCATCCCAGCCATCTTATAGAAATTTGATTTTATAGATTGCCATTCTTCTGGGGTAGATGGCAAGCAAACATAGCAAGGAAAAATAATCATCATAGCCTCTATGATGTTTGTTAAGTGACGTGAAAATGCTGATTGACTTATCCAATAACGACACTAGAAACCGCCTGAAAGGAGCCTGTTGCCATAAAATGCAATGCAGCTAATAGTTTCAATAGTCCAGAAATAAACAAACAGTCAGTTCAGCAGTGCGCTCTTTCCTCCCTCACCGCATAAGGCATTACTTCCGGGTTACGGCAATAATAGTTTCAATAGTTTCAATAGTCCAGAAATAGCTTGTGAACGAACCGTCATCGGCTCCAAATAATCTTCTATCTCTTGATACAGGTTTAATATGGATTCACGATCAAGCCGGAATCTTTGTATGATCTCTTGGTCAGAAAGGCTGTGCAAACACTGTGGGGACACAAGCTCTCCTTCTTATAACTAATCGATTTGTGACATTTACTTCAGTATTCTGTCCCGGATTTGCATCACACAGTGTCTCCATAGCTGATGAAATAAACAATGTAAGTACAATGATGATATTACTGCCTTTTATATAGGTCTAGACTGCCGTCTACATCAACTTTCCTATTGTTTTGTACATTGCCCGCAACAATCAGTTTACTTTAGAAAAAGACATATAGTTTTTTCCAAAATCTCAGGTTTAGAGCATACTTTTATACCCTGCAGGATAGTACTGTTAATACTGTTAAAAGTGTTCACAATGAAAGCGATATATTTGATGTGCGTACTTTAGGGTTAAAAAATAAATCCAAATTTGTACCAAGTACCTCAAATTCATGAGTTGAAACATATATTAAATTTGTCCAGGCAGACATTAAAAAAACTCTGTCACAGTGAAAAACCCAAAAGTATTGATAACATTACCACATTAGAACTTAAGGCTTTAAGGGATTTATCAATAAATAAATCTATTACAATAAAAAAATGCAGATAAAGACGGTGCCATGGCTGTTTTTATCCTTATGTTGCTTAAATAAAGGAAGGATGTTTTATACTAAACAGTGCTGACGCTATTCTTTGATTTTTGTGGACTTATATATGAGAGGTTGACAGGCCTTTACAGCGTGCATGCACTTAAAAAGCTTTGCTTAAGAAAAAGAAACATTTTTTATACACCTGTGAGTGTATCAGCAATGGTGCTGGACGTACCTTGTCTGATTTATATATATATATATATATATATATATATATATATATATATATATATATAGTACTTTAATTGGGCCCTTCCTTAGTTATTCATTATTGTTACATGTATGTGGTAATAAGTGAACCTATAAATATGTTTGCTTTATTATTATTTATTCAATGGGAACAAAAATGAAATATTTAAGCTATGGTAATATAATTAAACATATGTATTTAATTAATCAATTCCATAGCAACCAGAGAATTAAGAAAATACTTAGCTTGGCTGAGGACTCAGCAGTTTATGTAACAAAATATCGGCATAAAACAGCTGGTAAGGGGACAGAGAAAGTCTATACTTACGCTCCACTTCTGTCCAGCTTGTTTTGCTGTGTACAAAACTGGTCCCAGACTCCCCTCTGAAACATCTGGTACCATGTAAACGTATTTTAAGAACACAGCATTCGAAACCAAAAGGGAATGGACTGCAACATAGTACAAGTGATCTTTCTAGTTTGCAGACACCTCTTTTAATCATTGTAAGATTTGATTTTTAGAGGATACTCAACATGAATTATGCTGTGTAAATATTTCACTTTAACAATTTGTAAACTGAAAATTGGTATGAAAGCATCTGTGTATTATAATATAACTAAAGGTTTCAGAGACAGAAATGCATTTTCCTTCTTTTCAACTAAAAAAGGTAAATTGTAGACTTTTTTACTCATAGCACAACTACCACAAACTCTATAGAAGAGCAAATTAAATGTTTGTGTAATCTTTACCAGTTTGTTCAAATGTGTGTGTTATTCCTAATCTTTATGTATTTCTGGACTGGGTAACACTCTTAGTGGAGAAAGATGCCAGAATTAGCTAATTTCTTCAACATGGATGGATAAAATAAGCTGTACTTTGTCTTGTGAATAGCCAACTTTGGCTTAGATTACAAGAGGAGCCCAAAAATATTAGCACTATTGCTCAAGCACAACCAATAAAGCCTCTATTTTTGTGCTCATAATACAAGTCCAAAGTTATTTAGTATCTCTCGAGCAATTTTCTAGGGCAAGATAACATCTGCAAGTTGTATAACACAGGTGAGCTAAATCTCTCACATAAAAGACACGCTGTAAAATACATCACGGATATTACTTGAGCTCTAATTATTCATGTTGTTCTGTGCTATACTAGTAAAATTAATATATAGTAGAGCTGGTGCTGCTGCAGGAAACGTCCGTCGGGTAAGAGGGAAACAGACCCACTCTGAGTAGGGGAAAGTATGGAGCCAGCCCAGAAAAGCGGTGGACAGCCGCAAAAAGGTGCAGGAAAAAGCAGGCGGCTACTGAGATACTGAAAAAAGGTACTTTTATTCCAGATAAAAAGTGAACATAAGGCAAAAAAAAGGTTAATATGACACAACAAACCAGGGAGGGAAACAGCAGACTTACATGTTTTGCGCTGACTAGCGCTTAATCATAGAAGCTGTTAGACAAGTGAAACCTGCTGTGGCTCTTAAAGGGACAATGCACCAATCAAAACACCTTATATCTAAATTAGAACAAAACAGGTGTTGCATAGATGTATTGTTTCAAAATATATGTCCACTGAAAGAGCCACAGATCAGATAAGAATAAAAACATAATATAATAGAAATACTTGTGAAGATGTGCAATCCAACGGAAAACACATGTATACTTAAAGCTAAATATCAATATATTCTGTACACATATGTGATATTTAACACATGTATGCAAATTCTAAAAAAGCACCATATACAGTGATAACTAATTATTGATAATACAAAACTAGATTTAACAACAAAATATAACATATAATTTTTCATATGATTTTTCAAAAAAGGAGAATAGAGAACAAAGGTAAAACAGGAAAAAGTCTCTCAGTGATTTGAAAAAACTTATGAATAATCTCTCAATAATTACTTAATAATTTAGAGAAGAGAATGCTGCCAAACACTTGGAATAATTTTACAGAATTCAAAATTAAAAAAAATTAAAAAAATTATTAGTCACCTGGAGCTATTACATAATTTGAAAAGATACAATACTCTGTAATAATATGTAATGTATGCACAAAATATATTATTAGAATTAATGGCATAAGCAAGAAAAATAGAAATGGGATTGAAAAGGCATGTTAATGGAAATGGAAATTTATACTAATATGAAAATATATGTACTGACATCCATTAACTAAAAACAACTTATGACAACTAATGGATCTAGTCCACAAAGTATCTCATATTCCACTCTAAGTTCATACCTAAAGGTGACCTGGTTTTTAGCTTGTAGATCCAGTATAACTCTTTTCTATCTAAAATCTTACATATATCACCCCCCCCCCCCGGTAAGGGGTTCTGGCTATATCTATTACCTTGATTTTTAATTTTGGTATATTTGTAAGATGAAATATATTAAAGTGTTTGGCAACTGCCTAGTCCTTATTGTAATTTTTAATATCCCTGAGATGCTCTCTTACCCGATCTCTGAGGGTTCTACTCGACTGGCCTACATATTGTATTCCACAAAGCTGGCAGTCCAAAAGATAAACTATATAGTCTGTGAGACATGTCGCATGGAAGTTAATTTCAAAGGAATCACCAGTAACCTTACTAGAAAAACTTTTGGTAAAGTCCATGTTTTCACAAGTTAAACAATTTGACAAGTGGGCCCTAAAGTTACCTGTGCCTCTAAGCCAATTACTATTTGATTGAGTATTAGATTTGACTAAACTCGGCGATAGCTTAGTGGCTAATGTAGGTGGTTTCCTAGCAACAAATCTACACTCTTTTATGTATGGTTGCAGAATCTCATCACCCTTGAGTATGTGTAAATGTTTTCTAATAATAGCACATATAGAAATATACTCAGGAGAGAATTGTGTGGAGAATACAACACTATGGTCATCCAAAAATTCTCTATTATTTCTTTTATCCCTTCTAATACTGATGTCATTACTAATTTAGATATAAGGTGTTTTGATTGGTGCATTGTCCCTTTAAGAGCCACAGCAGGTTTCACTTGTCTAACAGCTTCTATGATTAAGTGCTAGTCAGTGCGAAACATGTAAGTCTGCTGTTTCCCTCCCTGGTTTGTTGTGTCATATTAACCTTTTTTTGCCTTATGTTCACTTTTTATCTGAAATAAAAGTACCTTTTTTCAGTATCTTAGTAGCCGCCTGCTTTTTCCTGCTAGTAAAATTAATAGTTTACTCCAGGTCTTAAAAAGCAAAAAATGTCACAGTGGTATTTTGTATTGAGCAACCCTTAACTAACCACTAATATGAGCAAAATTAGAGTTCCATTAGTGCTCCCTGCACTATACATAAATAGAGATTGCTAAAAGAGCTTCAGATGAATCAAAATGATTTAGTTACAATATTTAACCATCCAAAGATTGTGCATTATTTAAGAAGAAGTTGTGCAAAAGATAACCCCACTGTGCTATTGATTGTGCCACCTTTGTAATCTAGTCCTTTTACTGAATACAAATGTTTGTAAAAATGCTACTCAATATCGCTCTTCTCTAAGGCCTAGATTTGGAGTTTGGCGTTAGCCGTGAAAACCAGCGTTAGAGGCTCCTAACGCTGGTTTTAGGCTAACTCTGGTATTTGGAGTCACTCAAAAAAGGGTCTAACGCTCACTATTCAGCCGCGACTTTTCCATACCACAGATCCCCTTACGTAAATTGCGTATCCTATCTTTTCAAAGGGATTTTTCTAACTCTGGTATTTAGAGTCGTGTCTGAAGTGAGCGTTAGAAATCTAACGACAAAACTCCAGCCGCAGGAAAAAAGTCAGTAGTTAAGAGCTTTCTGGGCTAACGCCGGTTTATAAGGCTCTTAACTACTGTACTCTAAAGTACACTAACACCCATAAACTACCTATGTACCCCTAAACCGAGGTCCCCCCACATCGCCGCCACTCGATTAAATTTTTTTAACCCCTAATCTGCCGACCGCCAACTACGTTATACTTATGTACCCCTAATCTGCTGCCCCTAACACCGCCGACCCCTATATTATATTTATTAACCCCTAACCTGCCCCCCACAACGTCGCCGCCAGCTACCTACACTTATTAACCCCTAATCTGCCGACCACAAAGAGCCGCCACCTACGTTATCCTTTTGTACCCCTAATCTGCTGCCCCTAACACCGCCGACCCCTATATTATATTTATTAACCCCTAATCTGCCCCCCTCAACGTCGCCTCCACCTGCCTACACTTATTAACCCCTAATCTGCCGAGCGGACCTGAGCGCTACTATAATAAAGTTATTAACCCCTAATCCGCCTCACTAACCCTATAATAAATAGTATTAACCCCTAATCTGCCCTCCCTAACATCGCCGACACCTAACTTCAATTATTAACCCCTAATCTGCCGACTGGAGCTCACCGCTATTCTAATAAATGTATTAACCCCTAAAGCTAAGTCTAACCCTAACACTAACACCCCCCTAAATTAAATATAATTTTAATCTAACGAAATTAATTAATTCTTATTAAATAAATTAATCCTATTTAAAGCTAAATACTTACCTGTAAAATAAATCCTAATATAGCTACAATATAAATTATAATTACATTGTAGCTATTTTAGGATTAATATTTATTTTACAGGCAACTTTGTAATTATTTTAACCAGGTACAATAGCTATTAAATAGTTAAGAACTATTTAATAGTTACCTAGTTAAAATAATTACAACATTACCTGTAAAATAAATCCTAACCTAAGTTACAATTAAACCTAACACTACACTACCATTAAATTAATTAAATAAAATAACTACAATTACCTACAATTAAACCTAACACTACACTATCAATAAATTAATTAAATACAATATCTACAAATAACTACAATGAAATAAACTAACTAAAGTACAAAAAATAAAAAAGAACTAAGTTTCAGAAAATAAAAAAATATCTACAAACATAAGAAAAATATTACAACAATTTTAAACTAATTACACCTACTCTAAGCCCCCTAATAAAACAACAAAGCCCCCCAAAATAAAAAATGCCCTACCCTATTCTAAATTACTAAAGTTAAAAGCTCTTTTACCTTACCAGCCCTGAACAGGGCCCTTTGCGGGGCATGCCCCAAGAAGTTCAGCTCTTTTGCCTGTAAAAAAAACATACAATACCTCCCCCCCAACATTACAACCCACCACCCACATACCCCTAATCTAACCCAAACCCCCCATAAATAAACCTAACACTAAGCCCCTGAAGATCTTCCTACCTTATCTTCACCATACCAGGTTCACCGATCTGTCCTGAAGAGCTCCTCCGATGTCCTGATCCAAGCCCAAGCGGGGGGCTGAAGATGTCCATGATCCGGTAGAAGTCTTCATCCAAGCGGGGCAGAAGAGGTCTTCCATCCGATTGAAGTCTTCATCCAAGCGGGGCAGAAGAGGTCTTCCATCCGATTGAAGTCTTCATCAAGGCGGCATCTTCTATCGACATCCATCTGGAGCGGAGCGGCAGGATCCTGAAGACCTCCGACGCGGAACATCCATCCTGGCCGACGACTGAACGACGAATGACGGTTCCTTTAAATGACGTCATCCAAGATGGCGTCCCTCGAATTCCGATTGGCTGATAGGATTCTATCAGCCAATCGGAATTAAGGTAGGAATATTCTGATTGGCTGATGGAATCAGCCAATCAGAATCAAGTTCAATCCGATTGGCTGAAAAAGTCACTTTGACGTTACCCATTGTTTCACTCTGGGAGCCTCTCTGGAATTGCGGATCTCCTCTTCAGCGCGACCCCCCTCACGCAGCACTGGTGGGAGGGGAGTGCGCCCAGTCACGGCCGCCGAGTGCAGCAAGCAGTTCCAAGGACCAGCAACCACTGGGGGCAACAGGCTCTGTGAAAGGAATTATGGGCTCCAGCAAAGCACACCAAATGCCAGTAGCGGTCCGCGTCCCTCACGCAGCACCGGTGGGAAGAGACAGCAGACCATGAACAGCTGTGAGGCAGGCCCCCCCTGCAGCAGGCAACAAGGACAGCTCAACTCCGCCGCAAGCAAGCTCAGCCAGCAGCCTCCTAACCCGGACAAAGCAGCGGAGCCCACAGATATGATCCAGGAACTGTCATGATTAGGCTTGTTAGATTATGAGCAGACGGGTCATCCCACCAAGGTCAGCAGCCGAGTCAAGGATAGCCTCAGCACAGGCTCTGGATCAAGAGTCTTTTAAATTTGTCAGGGTTCAACCTCCATTCTGAGTCAAGGAGGATAAAGATATAGTTAAAGCAAGTTAGTAGGGAAGGCTTCCCCTCCCATAACATCGGATATGCCCAGTCAGGTCGGAAGGCAGGTCCCCTAGTCAAGGCAGCATGCAATTTTGTGCGATATTGTGGCACTATTCAGATCCAGCAGAGGTTGAATTGCTGAGCAGGCCACCAAGTATCTTAGGGTTTAGGCGTGAAGAGTTCGCCAACAGCTTGCAGTGGAGGTAATGCTGAACAGGTGTCTCACCTGACCACACACCTGTGCTCCTCCTCCAGGATCAGCCTGAGAGCATGTCTAGAGCATGTAATTTTAAACAACTTTCGGAGTTACTTCTTTTATCAATTTGTCATAGTTCTCTTGGTATCTTTTGTTGAAAAGCAGTGGCATATGCTTAGGAGTTGGCCCATTTTTGAACACTAGATGGCAGCAGTTTTGCAAGAATGTTATCCATTTGCAAGAGAACTAGATGGCAGCACTATTTCCTGCCATGCAGTGCTCCAGAAACTTACCTAGGTTTCTCTTCAACACAGAGTATAATGGGAACAAAGCAAATAGGAATAAACATTATTTAACCCCTTAATGGTACAACGCTGGTCTTTCTATGGGGGTGCCGTTTTTAATAGCTCGATCTCACCACCAGTAGCGAGACTCCGCTATTTTAACAAGCCTTCCGGATGGAGGATCTAATCATGCTGTCTTGACGCTCATGGCAAAACCCCCGCTATTATAGCCAGACAATTCCTTATTTAACAGCGACGTAAAGGGTACGTTGCGGTCATTAAAGGGACATTCAGGTTAAATTAAATTTTCAGGATTCAGATACAGCATGTAATTTTAAACAACTTTCCAATTTACTTCCATTAAAAAAAAGTGCACAGTCTTTTATATTTACAATTTTTGAGTCACCAGATCCTACTGAGCATGTGCAAGAATTCACAGACTATACATATATGCATTTGTGATTGGCTGATTGCTATCACATGGTACAAGGGGAGTGGAAATATACATAACTTTGAAATTTGTTATAAAAAAATCTACTACTCATTTGAAGTGGAGACTAAGTGCTATTGCATTGTCTTGTTATCTTGCATTTGTTGAGTATGCAAATCTAATGTGTTGACGGGTCCTTTAAGGGGGTTACCAATCTCTGTGCTGTGAATAAAATATATGCATGTCTCTCTAATCTTTGAACAGCACATGACTACTTTAATCCATGGCCAATGGCTTGATGACCTCCCATAAAATCCAGTTTTAGTTTCATGCTGTTTCATTTACACATGAAGAAGCTTTTGACACATTTACAAAAAAATAATGAAAAGAGTAAAGTAACACCTACTGGAAAGGATATACTGCATGTTGAGGATTATATCATTCACAGTGCCATTCAAAAGGTTCTATTCTCTTTTGTATGCCTTAAAAAAATATTTAAGTTCAATTAAGTTTAATAAACAGCTTTTGAACTTATGAAATCCAAAAACTATTGTATTAATTTATAAGTACAAACCAATTACATAAAAATCTTGATTAAAACATAATTATTCCAAGACCCGAAACAAACATTTGACACTCGTTCTAATTGTCTAACTTCTCTAATTTATTAATGCGTATTTTGTTTTTTGTTTTTTTTTTAATTTTGTAATATAATATCATGTGTTGGAGCACACAGTAATCACTTAATAACATGCTATTTTTCCGTTTAGAGTTTGATATTCACAGTCAGCTAGATTCAACTTGTCACTGGAGTAGATCCATATTGTTCAACAATACAAGTTAAAGGGACAGTAACCCCAAAATGTTTATTTCATTTTTCAGATAGAGGATACAATTTTAAACAAAATTCCATTTTACTTCTATTATCTAATTTGCTTCATTCTTTAGATATCCTTTGCTGAAGAAATAGCAATGCACATGGGTTAGCCAATGACACAAGACATGTACGTGCAGCCACCAATCAGCAGCTACTAAGCATATCTAGATATGCTTTTCAGCAAAGGATATCACGAGAATGAAGCATAATAGCTAATAGAAGTTCTTTAAAATTGCACGCTCTTTCTAAATCATGAAAGAAAAAAAAAATTGGGTTTCATGTCCCTTTAATATTGGTCAAGCAGTATGCATATATTGATAGCTATTCAAAGGATAAATGAAAACAAAACGTGGGGGCCCTAAGGATTTGTATTGCTATACAATAAATGGTAAATCTAGCAGCAGATAGACACACGAGTGACAGCATAAAAAGAGAGCTCACAAATCCTATTGGCAGTTGACAAGGGGGAAATTGTATTCCCAACTGTTACAAAACAAATACAAAATAAATAAAAAATTACCTTCGGGCTTTAGTACATTTTAATTTTACAAGAGCAGCAAAAACAGTACCTTTACCCCAATAAGACAATTTACACTGATTAAATAAAAGTATATTGCTCTCTCACAATTTATATGTTTTTTTTATCAGAAATATTAAAATATTGCACCTTTTTCTTTGCCTTCATGTTTGCATCTTTATTCACACCACATATAACACCCAGACAAACTGTGCTCCCAAAATATCTCTTCAGGTTTATTTTAGTAATAATAAGATAGCTTATTATCAAGTGTTCATTGATTGTATGAAAGCTTATATACTATTAATACTAATAATACCCAGTTCCCCCCTGTCAGCTGACAAGGAGGAAACTATATACCCCCTCAATTTCTGTACTTAACAAGGGAGTTCTATAGCAAAGAAACCTCTTTACCTTTATATAGGCACAGATGAGGGAGACGGCACACTATTGTAATCCCATATTATTTCCTGCAAGAAAACACATACCAGGGGAGATAGAGCAATTGTCTCCAATGTTCACATATTACTTTATTTATAAGTGGGATTTGACCACCATCTTGTTTTTGAATAGTGCTTATGTGATGCCCCCAATGTTTTATTAACTTTACCATTACCTAGCCATGTATACATTTTGTATCTTTTAAATACCAGTTTTAGTTGTTTTTGTTTGTTTGTTTTTTTTTTGTTTTTTTTTCCAATAAGCTACACAACATTGTTTTAGTAGAACAGTCAACTCTTTATTGCAGGCATACCCAAAATGGCAAAAATGTGTACCAAGATTATAAAACAGGATTTTTTAGAAATTTCACATAGTGGGGGGTAGTTATCAAGCCGTCTACTTTTCTGGCTCGCCTACCTTCGCCGCCGCGGACCTGAAAAAATACGCCTAAGTTATCAAATAAAGCTGACGGACTACGACGAATGAAGGCTCCTTTAAGGGACGTCATCCAAGATGGCGTCCTCTCAATTCCGATTGGCTGATAGGATTCTATCAGCCAATCGGAATTAAGGTAGGAAAAATCTGATTGGCTGATGGAATCAGCCAATCGGATTGAACTTGAATCTGATTGGCTGATTCCATCAGCCAATCAGAATTTTCCTACCTTAATTCCGATTGGCTGATAGAATCCTATCAGCCAATCGGAATTGAGGGGACGCCATCTTGGATGACGTCCCTTAAAGGAGCCTTCATTCGTCGTAGTCCGTCGGTGAAGAAGGAGGTTCCGCGTCGGCGGAAGGAAGATTCAAGACCCGGCTTGGAAGATGACTTCACCCGGATAGAAGACCTCTTCAGCGCCTCTTTGAAGATGACATCGTCCGGATCGAAGACTTTTCTTCAGCGCCGCCTGGATAATGACTTCATCGGATGGAAGATTTCTTCAGCGCCGCTTGGAGGATTAACTTCTTCCGCTCCGGATGTCCACTTCGGTTCCATCGGTGGCTCGGCTGAGTGAAGAAGACTAAAGGTAGGATGATCTTCAGGGGATTAGTGTTAGGTTTTTGTAAGGGGGGTTTGGGTTAGATTAGGGGTATGTAGGTGGTGGGTTTTAATGTTGGGGGGGTTGTATTTTTCTTTTACAGGCAAAAGAGCTGTTTTCTTTGGGGCATGCCCCCACAAATGGCCCTTTTAAGGGCTGGTGAGGTAAAAGAGCTTTGAACTTTATTTAATTTAGAATAGGGTAGGGCATTTTTTTATTTTGGGGGGGTTTGTTATTTTATTAGGGGGCTTAGATTAGGTGTAAGTAGCTTAAAATTGTTGTAATATTTTTAACATGTTTGTAACTTATTTTTTTATTTTTTGTAACTTAGCTTTTTTATTTTTTGTACTTTAGTTAGTTTATGTAATTGTATTTAATTGTAGTTATTTGTAGGTAGTTTATTTAATTAATTTAATGATAGTGTATTATTAGGTTTAATTGTAACTTAGGTTAGGATTTATTTTACAGGTAATTTTGTATTTCTTTTAGCTAGGTAGTTATTAAATAGTTAATAACTATTTAATAACTATTCTAACTAGCTAAAATACATACAAAGTTACCTGTAAAATAAATATAAATCCTAAGATAGCTACAATATAATTATTAATTATATTGTAGCTATCTTAGGGTTTATTTTACAGGTAAGTATTTATTTTTAAATAGGAATAATTTATTAAAGTATAGTGTAGTGTTAGGTGTAATTGTAACTTAGGTTAGGATTTATTTTACAGGTAAATTTAAGTTTATTTTAGCTAGGTAAGCTATTAAATAGTTAATAACTATTTAATAGCTATTGTACCTAGTTAAAATAAATTGAAAGGTATCTGTAAAATAAAAATAAATCCTAAGATAGCTAGAATATAATTATTATTTATATTGTAGCTATATTAGGGTTTATTTTATAGGTAAGTATTTAGTTTTAAATAGGATTCATTTAGTTAATAAGAGTTAATTTATTTAGATTTATTTAATTAATATTTAAGTTAGGGGAGCGTTAGGGTTAGGGTTAGACTTAGGTTTAGGGGTTAATAATTTTATTACAGTGGCGGCGGCGTAGTGGGGGGCAGGATAGGGGTTAATACATTTAATATAGGTTGCGGCGGTTTCAGGGAGCGGCGGTTTAGGGGTTAATACATTTATTATAGTTGCGGTGGGCTCCGGGAGCGGCGGTTTAGGGGTTAATATGTATAGAGTAGCTTGCGGTGGGCTCCGGGAGCGGCGGTTTAGGGGGTAATAACTTTATTTAGTTGCGGCGGTGTAGGGGGGACAGATTAGTGGTGTTTAGACTCGGGGTACATGTTAGGGTGTTAGGTGTAGACAGCTCCCATAGGAATGAATGGGATGTCTGTCAGCAGCGAACTTGTACTTTCGCTATGGTCAGACTCCCATTGATTCCTATGGGATCCGCCGCCTCCAGGGGTGGCGGTTTGAAAACCAGGTACGCTGGGCCGTAAAAGTGCCGAGCGTACCTGCTAGTTTTTTGATAACTAGCAAAAGTAGTGAGAATGTGCCGCACTTGTGTGCGGAACATCTGGAGTGACGTAAGAATCGATCTGTGTCGGACTGAGTCCGGCGGATCGAAGCTTACGTCACAAAATTCTACTTTTTCCGGTCTCGAGCCTTTGATAACTAAGGCGTATCAGCCTCGCCACAAATACGCTGCGGAATTCCAGCGTATTTGAGGTTGACGGCTTGATAACTAGGCCCCAGTGAATCAACAGTAGCAAACAACAGTGTTTTAATCTTTGTTTTGTAAAACCAGTCTTTAAACTCAATATGGTTAGCTGTTCGTTTTTAATGTATATTCCCAAAACACAAAACATGGATTCTATACCTAGTTTCATTGTCATTTTGTAGAAAATGGCTAAAAGTAAAATATTATATACATTGGCCTAGATAACAAGGGGAGAGCAAAAATATACGGCTAGATTACGAGTTGTGCGTTAGGTTTAAAAAGCAGCATTAAGAGGTCCTAACGCTGCTTTTTAACGCCCGCTGGTATTACGAGTCTTGCAGGTGCAGGTGTACCGCTCACTTTTTTGGCCAGACTATGAAATATCGCAAATCCATTTATGTAAATTGAGTATCCTCTTTTTTCAATGGGACTTGCATAGCGCCGGTATTACGAGTCTGCCAAAAAGTGAGCAGTACACCCTCTCCTGTCAAGACTGGTACCGCATTTTAAAGTCAGTAGTTAAGAGTCTTACACTACAACGCCGTAGCATAAAACTCTTAACTAAAGTACCAAATAGTACACTATACCCATAAACTACCTATTAACCCCTAAACCGAGGCCCTCCCGCATCGCAAACACTAAAATAAAATTTGTAAAACCTAATCTGCCGAACCGGACATCGCCGCCACTATAATAAACATATTAACCCCCAAACCGCCGCACTCCCACCTTGCAAACATTAGTTAAATATTATTAACCCCTAATCTGCCATCCCTAACATCGCCGCCATCTACCTACATTAATTAACCCCTAATCTGCCTCCACCAACGTCGCCGCCACTATACTAAAGTTATTAACCCCTAAATCTAAGTCTAACCCTAACTCTAACACCCCCTAACTTAAATATAATTAAAATCTAAATAAAAATTCCTATCATTAACTAAATAATGCCTATTTAAAACTAAATACTAACCTGTAAAATAAATCCTAAGATAGCTACAATATAACTAATAGTTACATTGTATCTAGGTTAGGGTTTATTTTTATTTTACAGGCAAGTTTGTATTTATTTTAACTAGGTAGTTATTAACTATTTACTAACTACCTAGTTAAAATAAATACAAAGTTACCTGTAAAATAAAACCTAACCTAAGTTACAATTACACCTAACACTACACTATAATTAAATTATTTCCCTAAATTAAATAAAATTAAATACAATTAAATAAAATTATCTAAAGTTGAAAAAAACACTAAATTACAGAAAACAATAAACAAATTACAAGATTTTTAAACTAATTACACCTAATCGAATCCCATTAACAGAATAGAAAAGCCCCACAAAACAAAAAAACCCTACCCTACACTAAATTACAAATAGCCATTAAAAGGGCCTTTTGCGGGGCATTGCCCCAAAGTAATCAACTTTTTTACCTGTAAAAAAAAATTACAAATCCCCCCCAACATTAAAACCCACCACCCACATAACCAACACTACTCTAAAACCCACCCAATACCCCCTTAAAAAAATGTAACACTAACCCCTTGAAGATCACCTTACCAGGAGAAGTCTTCATCCAAGCCGGGCGAAGTGGTCCTCCAGATGGGCAGTAGTCTTCATCCAGACGGCATCTTCTATCTTCATCCATCCGGCGGGGAGCGGGTTCATCTTCAAGACATTCGACGCGGAGCATCCACTTCATCCGATGGCTAAGACTGAATGAAGGTTCCTTTAAATGAGGTCATCCAAGATGGCGTCCCTTCAATTACGATTGGCTGATAGAATTCTATCAGCCAATCAGAATTAAGGGAGAAAAAATCCTATTGGCTGATGCAATCAGCCAATAGGATTGAGCTTGCATTCTATTGGCTGATTGGAACAGCCAATAGAATGCCAGCTCAATCCTATTGGCTGATTGCATCAGTCAGAACTAATTGCCTAAAATGCAAGTCTCTCAAAAGACAGTGGGGCAGTCACAAAACACTATATATATTACACCTTCTGATCTACAATTCACTTTCCCTATAACCTTATGTGTAGTACCCCATTTGTCAACAAAATAGGAAGTTTGCTGCATGTTTTTACAAACTGAACATCGTTTGCACTTCAAATTTCCATCTTTTTGAGAAACTTTACCTAGCCAATTCTGTTGTTCATGTCGAATATAATAACTAGAGACTAATTTGTCCTTTATATTCGGGGCCTTTCTAGGTGTCATGAGAGGTCTGTCACCAACTATTTGTTTGATGTCATTGTCAATTGTAAGGACATCCCAATGTTTTTGTAAGATAGCTCTTATATCATTCATTTGTTATTATATTGACTGATGAATCTAATAGTTGATTCTGGATCTTTTGGTTTATCCTTATAAAGTAATTTATCTCTTGTTTGTTCTATGGCTGCACCATATGCCTTTTTTAAGACTGTCTTGGAGTAACCTCTCTGAATGAATCTTTCTTTTAGATTTTTTGCTTCAATTTTAAAATCGGAGATCTCTGAGCAGTTTCGTCTATGTCTCAAATATTGACCTTTCGGAATATTATTAATAAGAGAATTAGGGTGATGGCTGTCAGCTCTTAGAAGGGAATTGCCAGCTGAAGGTTTTCTAAATGTATTTGTCACTATTTTATTGTTTGCTATTTTTATTGTTAAATCTAAAAAATCAGAACTAATTGCCTGAAATGCAAGTCTCTCAAAAGATCTGAGACAAGGAGGCTGTCTGCAGGAGCTTAGATTCAAGGTAATCACAAAGGTAAAACATATATTCATATAACAGTGTTGGTTATGCAAAACAGGGGAACGGTAAATAAACGGATTATATATATATATATATATATATATATATATATATATATATATATATATATATAATTTTTGGTGTTTACTATCCCTTTAAATAACCTACCTAGGTGAAACTATTAAGAGACTATAATCATGTATTTAGTGCCTCTTAGAAGGATTAGAATTAGCAATATACTTTATACAAGGACTTAAAATATGAAACCATTTCATTTAAGAACTTAATATAAAAGTATACAATGAGGCACCTACATACCATATACAGATCAGAAAATGTATAACCATATACTTGTTTACTAAACAAACTGTCTGAATATGTATGGTTTACAAGATTCATCCTTATTTCTTAAGATAAAGATTCTCAATTTATCAACCAGTGCCACTATCCAGTAAGGGGCTAGATTACGAGTTAAAAGGGGTTTATCGAAGGGTTTGAGCAAGTTGAAAATAAACGCGATCGCTTGAGCATAATCGTGATTTACGCTAGAATGATTACCGCAACTTCAGAGCTCTGGTTTACTGTTTCGCAGAACATAAAAGTTGCACTAAACACATAAATACATTACAAAGTATAGTTGCACTCATAATAACACCTAATACACATCTAATAAAAAATATTCAAATAAATATTGCACACAAAAGTTATAAAGTTTTAAATATATGAGATCTCAGGTGTTTGAAAAAAACGAATTGGAGCCCTTTGCAGTTAAAGGGACATGAAACTCAAATTTTTTCTTTCATGATTTAGAAAGAGCGTGTTATTTTAAACAACTTTCTAATTAACTGCTATTATCTATTTTGCTTAATTTTCTTCATATTCTTTACTGAAAAGCATATCTAGATAGACTCAGTAGCTGCTGATTGGTGACTGCACATAGAGGCTTCATGTCATTGGTTCACCCACGTGCATTGTTATTTCTTCAACAAAGGATATCTAAAGAATAAAGCAAATTAGATAATACAAGCAAATTGGAATGTTGTTTAAAATTGCATTCTCTACCTGAATTATAAAAGAACATTTTTGGGTTTAGTGTCCCTTTAAGTAGATGAAAACATGAAAACATATTTATGCACTATTCATTTTAATAAAGTGTTATACTGTACATATACTGTAAATATTTCACATTCCAATGTTTTATTTATAATATAATCATGTTTGTAATGCGGCCGTCGCCAGTGGCGCACGCATCCTCAAAGGAATGTTGGCTGCGCGGGGCAGCCAAAAGAATGTTGGCTGCGCGAGCAGCCAAAAGAATCGCTGCATCCAGGTGGATTCTGAAAATGGCAGGGTGGTGAAAGAATCCATCTGCTGTGGATTTTTTCACCACCTGCCATTTTCGGAATCCACCTGGATGCATCGTAGGCAAACCCGAAACCTTAAAAAAAAAACACGCAACGGCCTGCACAAAATAACTAAAAAATACACGTAATACCGCCTGCAAGAAATAAAAATGAAAACACATAACCGCCCAGACGAAATATCACAGAAAAAAACTAACCTCCCACACGAAGTATTAACAAACACCTAAACTGTCAAACCCCACATTG
The DNA here is from genome assembly GCF_027579735.1 of Bombina bombina. Taxonomy (NCBI): domain Eukaryota; kingdom Metazoa; phylum Chordata; class Amphibia; order Anura; family Bombinatoridae; genus Bombina; species Bombina bombina. The sequence continues at coordinate 967,714,218 of NC_069504.1, read as the reverse complement.
CAAAACAATAGTAGTTAACTTCTTAAGTAATTAACCTCTAATCCACAAATAACATAATTAAAATATTAACCCCTTAACCACCAACCACCCACATCACAATAAAGCTAAATAACCTATTAACCCCTAAACCACAAAGCACCCACATGGCAAAAAAAATATTTAACCTATTAACTCTTAAACCGCCAACCTCCCACATCACAATAAACCTAATTAACCTATTAACCCCTAAACCGCCAAAGCCCCACATCGCAACAACCCTTATTAACTTATTAACTCTTAAACCACCAAATCCCCACATCGCAATAACCCATATTAATATATTAACCCCTATACCGCTAACCCCCCACAAAGCAAATAACTAATTTAATTACTAAGCCCCCTAACCTAACACCCCCTAAATTAACCCCCATTACTACTAAATTACAATTAAAATAAAAAAAAACTTACATTAAATTAGAAAAAATAAAAGTCTAACATTAAAGAAAAAAATAATCAAAATTATCAAAATTTTTTAAAAAAATATACCTAATCTCAATAAAAATAAAAAAGCCTTCCAAAATAAAATCATCCCCTAATCTAAACTACCAATAGCCCTTAAAAGGGCCTTTTGTAGGGCATTACCTATAAAAAAAGTCCCCCCTAACAGTAAACCCATCCCACCCACCGTACCCCCATTTGTATGGGTATTTCCCTTAAAAGGGCATTCAGCTCTTTTACTGCCCTTAAAAGGAGAATCAGCTCTTTTTCAAGCCCCAAAAACCCCTAATCTAAAAAAAAAAAATCCCAAAAATTTAAATTATAAAGCCTAAACCTAAGCCCTAAATAGTTACTCACTGTTGCTGAAGTCCTGCGGAGAGGGTCTTCTTCCAGACGGATCCATCATCTTCTATCTTCATCCGGAGTGAAGGCGGTGCAGAGCGGAGGTGCGGAGCTGTGTTCCCGATGCCTGGATCCTCAATGGCGGCAGTCCACGGTGGTTGTCATCGACGGCATGGAGGCTCCTCTTCATGCGATTGTCCATCACACACTGAAGATTGAATGCAAGGTACCCCATATTTATTGGGGTGCCTTGCATTCCTATTGGCTGAAATTTTGAAATCAGCCAATAGGATGAGAGCTACTGAAATCTCATTGGCTGATTTGAACAGCAATAGGATTTCAGTATCTCTAATCCTATTCGCTGATTTAAAAATTTCAGCCAATAGGAATGCAAGGTACCCCAAATTGATTGCAGTACCTTGCATTCAATCTTCATTCTACGATTGACATTGAATGAAGAGAAGCCTCCATGCCTCCATGCCGCAGAGGAACGCTGTTTTTATTTTGAGGGGGATTTTTTATTTTTATAGGGATATTAGTTTAGGTTTAATTTTTTTATTTTAGACAGCTTTGTTTATTTTATTTTTTTGTAATTTTACTTTTTTTATTTTTTGTAACTTTAGCTTGGGGGTTTATATTTTTTAAACATAGACTGTATATTCCTATATACATCTGTATATACCTATACCTATATATAATCATGTGTGTATATATATATATAGTAAACTATTCTACTATGTGAAGAACATTGGAATGTTAAATATTCATATTTTTGTGTCAGGTTAGAGCACATGAGAATATGCAATCGGGTTTGCTTTGCTTTGCGCTAGAGTAAAGTGTAACTTTTTTCCTCTATTGACTTCTATGGGGAAATACGTGAATGCGCATGCAATATTGTAACTTTGGTAAGCGCGCAAACAAAATACAGTTTATTTTCAAATCAAAATACAAGGACAACCTGACGAGCACAAACAGCTTATTTCTAGAGAAATTAACACTCGAGTGGTAGCGTTTATTAGCGCTCCACTTGTAATCTGGCCCAAAATGGGGAATATATCAGTATTATGCTACATGGGCATGAAGGACTATATCACTAAAATCAAAGGATGATAAACTAGCTCCAAACTATTGCCTAAATATATCATTGGGGAGGTGTAAGATCTAATAAACATACATGCTTACAAGCGGAGCAAACTACAAGGCAAAAGAGACTAGAGAATACCAAAGTTAGAAAACATTATAAACTTAACAGCACATTACAAGTTAGTAGACTGAGATTATCCTTAACCATCATATACACTTTATAGCAGGAAAAATATGTGCTCTTGCACGAAACAAACCTCTCTTATTGTTTGTACATAGAGTATAAAATACAAGCATATTCTAAAGTTAATACACAAACAATTTAAATCTGGACCAAATCTAGAACATAAAGAAAAAATATTGTATACCTTACTCTATATATTGTTGTCATCTGCAGAACTGGGCTAATGAACATATCATGCATATCATCTGCAGAGTCAATGATAACCCCTCTCCATATATATTGAGGCTGTTCTGGGATATGGGTGGGGCAATCCCATTATGTAGACCTATTCTTTAATGATCCTAGGTAGCTCAAGGCCTCTTGCCCATCAGGATAGAAACATAGAAACATAGATATTGACGGCAGATAAGAGCCATAGGCCCAGCAAGTCTGCCCCACCTTACCTAACAGTATAAACTTATCTAGTTCGTAGGATAGCCCTATGCTTGTCCCATGCATTTTTAAAGTCCCCCACAGTGTTTGTTGCTACTACCTCTTGAGGAAGTTTATTCCATAAATCAATCACTCTTTCTGTAAAGAAGTGCTTCCTCAAATTACTCCTGAATCTACTACCCTTTAGCTTGAGCTCATGACCCCTTGTTCTTGAATTTTCCATTTTATGTAAAATACCCACAGCCTCAGTTTTACTAAACCCTTTAATGTACTTGAAAGTTGCTATCATATCACCTCTTTCCCTTCTCTCCTCTAAGCTATACATATTTAGGTCTTTGAGCCTATCCTGGTAAGTTTTATTTTTTAGACCATGTACCATTTTGGTAGCCCTCCTTTGCACAGATTCAAGTTTGTTAATATCCTTCTGAAGATATGGCCTCCAGAACTGCACACAATACTCAAGATGAGGCCTAACTAATGATCTATAAAGTGGCATAAGAACCTTACTATTTCTGCTGCAAATACCTCTACCAATACATCCAAGCATTCTGCTAGCCTTACTCGCTGCCTTACTACATTGTTTACTAAGTTTTAAATCATCTGAAATAATAATTCCCAAGTCCTGTTCCTCGTCTGTAACAGTCAGTAAAGTGTCATTGAGTCTGTAATTAACATTTGGATTTTTATTCCCTAAATGCATTATTTTACACTTTGCTGTGTTAAACTTTAGATCCCAGTCGTTTGTCCAATCCTCCAATTGTTGTATATCACTTCTCATTTTGTCTACCCCCCCTGGAACATCCACTCTGTTGCAAATTTTTGTATCATCTGCAAAGAGACATACTTTCCCCTGTAGCCCTTTGCTGATATCGCAGATAAATATGTTAAACAAAACAGGCCCCAGAACTGACCCCTGAGGAACACCACTAGTAACAGCCCCCCTCTGCTGAATGAACTCCATTTACTAAGACACTTTGTTTTCTGTCCTTAAGCCAGCATTCCACCCAGTTCACAATTTTTTGAATCTAGACCAAGGAGATATAGTTTGTGAATAAGTTTATTGTGTGGGACGGTGTCAAATGCTTTGCTGAAATCTAGATATGCTACATCAACTGCTCCTCCCTTGTCTAATACTTTTGTTACATAATCAAAGAAGTCAATTAGATTAGTCTGACATGATCTCCCTGAAGTAAAACCATGCTGATTTTGGTCCTCTAAATTGTTTGTCTTTATGTAAGTCATAATTCTTTCCTTTAAGAGGCTTTCCATTAATTTCCCTACTACTGAAGTTAAACTAACTGGCCTGTAGTTGCCAGATTCTTCTCTACTGCCCTTTTTATGAAGAGGTATTACATTTGCTATTCTCCAATCATCTGGGACAGCTCCTGTTAATAGTGACTGATTAAACAGATCAGTTAATGGGACAGTTAGCACTGAACGAAGTTCTTTTAAAACCCTTGGATGAATATTATCAGGACCCACTGCCTTTGTAACATTTATTTTTGATAATGCTAACAAAACCTCATCCTCTGTAAAAAGATTACTGTTAAGCTTGTTTCTATTTTGCATAGCATCCCTTAATGTAGACATTGTATCTTCACAATCTTTAGTGAAAACAGAACAGAAGTAATAATTGAGACAGTCTGCAATCTGCTTATCTCCTTCTATTATTCTACCATCAACTGATTTCAATTTTACTATTCCTACCTTATTTTTTCTTCTTTCACTGATATATCTAAAGAATGTTTTGTCCCCATGTTTTACTGACTGTGCTATCTTCTCTTCTGCATCAGCTTTAACCTTCCTAATTAACTGCTTAGTCTTTTTTTGTTGGAGTCTCCATATTTTCATATCATCATCTGCTTGTGTGTGTCTGTAATTTTTATAAGCTATCTTTTTTGTCTTTACAGCATGTGCTACTTCTTTGGAAAACCAAATTGGTTTCCGCTTTCTTTTACTTTTACAGACATGTCTAATACAGTGTGCGGTTGCATCTAAAATGGCACCTTTCACAAATTCCCACTGTTCTTGAACCCCTGTAATAAGATTTTTCCCCTTTAAATAGTTTTTTAGGTATTCTCCCATTAATGAAAAATCTGCCGTCCTAAAGTCTAAAACTTTTGTTTTAGTCTGGGTGTACAGTTCCTGAACATGAATACTAAACCAAACAGATTGATGATCACTGGATCCTAAGTTCTCACCTACAGACACATCTGAAACTGTATCACAGTTTGTAAGTATTAGATCTAATATAGCTTCCTTACGAGTTGGTTCCTTGACTAATTGTTCAAGTGATTCCCCTAGCAGAGATTCAAGAATATACCTGCTTCTAGCCGATCTAGCAGAAGGAATCTTCCATTCTATATCTGGCAAATTAAAGTCCCCCAGTACTATAACCTTACCCTTCATGGTCATTTTGGTTATTTCATCTAATAACAGATTGTCCAGTTTTTCATCCTGCAATGGAGGCCTATATACAACCCCTATTCTAAAAACATTTTTATCTCCAATTTCCAAAGTCACCCAAATACTTTCCACCTCATCATTTGTTCCTACAATTTCAGTAACCTTTATATTTTCATTTACATACAAAGCAACTCCTCCACCTTTCTTTCCTACTCTGTTCTTTTTAAATAACCTGTATCCAGGTATGACTATGTCCCAGTCATGCAAATCATTGTACCATGTTTCTGTTATAGCTACTAAATCCAAGTTGTCCCTAGTCATTATTGAAATGAGTTCAGGTAATTTATTTCCTAAGCTGCGAGCATTTGTGCTCATGGCACGAAGAATTTTTCTACTAGAATTTCTAGAATTGTTACTTGGACTAACAGTTTTGGCATGCTGTGGGGGGCAGGTGGATATATTAATGCTACCCCCCTTTATTAGTTTAAATGATTTCTAATAAAATATTTGAACTCCTCTCCCAGATACTCTGTTCCTTTAGCATCCAAATGCAAGCCATCTCTCCTAAATAACCTAGTATCTTTCCAAACAGAGCTATAATGGCCAATAAAACCAAATCCTCGTTCCCTGCACCACTTATCTAACCAAGAATTAAATGTTGTTATCCGCTCCATCTTTCCTGCTTCCTGGTCATACACAGGTAAAATAGCAGAAAATGATAGAGTTGATGCCACAGTCTCTAAATGATTACCTAGGTCACAAAACTCTTTCTGAACAGCAGCAACATGATTACTAGCCAGATCATTTGTTCCTAAATGAACAATCACATCCAACTCACTTCCCTTTCCTGCTCCCTTAACAATTCTCAAAATACGATTCCTATCCCTGTGAGCAGTAGCTCCTGGAAGACATCTAACCTCCCTTGTTTCTCCTTTACTTTCACCTAAATACACATTCCTCAAAATAGAGTCACCCACTAACAGTCTTTTTCTCAAAAACACATCTGCAGTTCTTTCCTGTGTTATGTTACCTGGAGAATCAGGTGCCAATAGATTTAAATTACCTGTTACAGCTTCAGAGGGCTCAGAAACAGCAATCTCCTCATCACAAGTGTATTCGGCAAGAGCAGCATAGGAGTTTTGCAATGGCAGAGGTTGTGGGCAATGCTTCTGGTCTACTGTTCTAATTCTTCCAGAGCCTACAGTGATCCATCTGCCTCTCCTTGCTGATCTCTGGGGTAGAGGGGCTTCTTTCTGAGGCAGCTTTGTAGAGGTAACAGGTATGTTACTTACCTTAGCTTGAAGTTTAGCTATTTCCTCCCTTAACAGGGAAAACTGCTTACAAACAGGACAGCCCCTAAATCTCCAAAAAGTAGAACGATTAAAAAGTGCAAAACACCCATTGCACTGTATCTGAGACATTTTAAACTATGCAACACTTTAACAATGAGAAAAATATAAGTATTATTTTCTACTGAATAAGCCTGAATAACCCTGAATAACTCCTGAAATAACTCAAATATCCTTATGTATTTAATCCTTTTGTAGTTTGATCTCTTTGCTAAGAAGCAGAGCTAAATGTTTAGCAGAGCTAAACAGATCTCTTTAAATACCCTCAGAAAGATAGGGTGGGGTCCCTCCTAATTGCTCACCTATGCAAACAATCTAATTGTTATCTAATTGCAATACTAAAAACCAGAATACAAAAGAATGTAAATTAACTCAAACCTTTAACTATTCAATTTCTGTAGTGAAACTAATTCACAGTTCAGGTCTACCACCTATAAAAAAACAAAATATAAAGTTTATAGAAATACAAAATATATTATCTGAAAGTACAAACTATTCAAGTAACAACAATTTAAAAGAGAAATGTTATATACCTTTCTGAAATAACTCAAATATCCTTATGTATTTAATCCTTTTGTAGTTTGATCTCTTTGCTAAGAATCAGAGCTAAATGTTTAGCAGAGCTAAACAGATCTCTTTAAATACCCTCAGAAAGATAGGGTGGGGTCCCTCCTAATTGCTCACCTATGCAAACAATCTAATTGTTATCTAATTGCAATACTAAAAACCAGAATACAAAAGAATGTAAATTAACTCAAACCTTTAACTATTCAATTTCTGTAGTGAAACTAATTCACAGTTCAGGTCTACCACCTATAAAAAAACAAAATATAAAGTTAATAGAAATACAAAATATATTATCTGAAAGTACAAACTATTCAAGTAACAACAATTTAAAAGAGAAATGTTATATACCTTTCTGAAATAACTCAAATATCCTTATGTATTTAATCCTTTTGTAGTTTGATCTCTTTGCTAAGATAGCAATATCAGGCTGTGTTAATTTTGGTAGGAGTACTTTCTCCATGATTGCTCCTATCCTTAAAGACTCCGGGAGTGTCCTCAGATCGGCATAACAAAACAGGCTGATACAACCAGGTCTCCAAAATATTTTGATAATTCTGGACTCTGCATGAGATTCACTTGCAGAATCTTCCATGCATGTATCTTCACAGAGCCGTGGGTAGCTCATGCTTTGCTTCTGAAGGCCAGCCGCATCCCACAAGGCAAAGGCAGATGGTAAGTATGACCACCCCTCACTATCAGAAGTAAAAACCGAAACTTCCTGGTGGTCCAGAATGTTGTCTGATACCCCACTCCATGACACTTTGCTGTGCACCAAGATCTGCATCCAGCTCCTTTAGTGTCTCAGTATTGTCCCCCTCTGTACTCTGACGATTGACAACTGCCAAAAGCTGATCAATTCTGCTAGCCAGCCTATACTCAAAATCCTATAAAAGGGCTAGTATAGCCATGCGGAAATCTTCCATGCTCATGACACACATGTACAATCAGAACTAAATAGATATTGGCGAGAAGACTACAAGCGGTCCCTCTATGTATATGCAGGTTAAACAGTAGAAGTACACAATCTCAAATAGCTTTCAGTTTATATAGCTTTAGTGGCATCTCCCAATTATCTGGAGGAGGGGGGATTTGAAGCAGCTTAAGCTCAGAGGTTAGTTTAGCTCTTAAAATAGATAGCTGTGGCCTTGTTATGGGCATACTATAGCAACACCCTTGTGGCTTCACTGTAAAACATAGGTCAGGAAAACGATCATAGCAGGTGCTCTCTATCAAATCAAATACATCCCTTGATAAGGATTTTAATAAGGATTCTAAATAAAGATCTATACTATTGCAGAAATATGTAATAAAAACTTCAAAATCTATAGGTAATCCAAGAGCTCTTGTAATGTACGTCCTGCTGCTCTGGCGACCAGCTCTGCCCCTCCCTGGCAATCAGATATTTTTATTGTTAATTGTCAGCACCTTATTTACAGCATTGTTTAAGAGGAAAAAAGCACTAGTTTACACCAATTTTAATATAAATGCATGTAATAGACACTACTATAAAGAATAATATGCACAGATACCGATATAAAAATCCAGTATAAAATCATTTAAAAATTTACTTAGAAGCTTCCAGTTTAGCTCTCTTTAAAAGGTTAATGGAACACCCACTGTAAGTGGGAAACATAAGACACGCTCCCCTCCCCCTTCCTTTGCATATGAAAAGACTCTTTGAACAAACAAGGGCAAGCTGGAGTAGGTATTTGTCTGTATTCTCCTAAAACTTTGGGGCTTGGTTAGGAGTCTGAAAATCAGAGCAATGTTATTTAAAAATATGCAAAACTATCCATTTTAAAAATAAAAAAAAATGTATGGGCTATATCAATGGATTATCTACAAAACATTTATGCAAAGAAAAATCTACTGTGTTATGTCCCTTTAATAAACCCATGACATCAATTTGAAAATTATTAACGAGTACCCCAAATAGTTTTCAAATGGAAAATTGGTTTTGCACATTGGACAAAACACACTGAAACTGCACTAATAATAATAAACAAAATTGATAACTCAAAAATCACATATGTCCACTATACTGATAATGCCTTTGTTCAAATTCCTTAAGGAGACATGCATGCATATCTCTATGATTTTAAAACACAACAGGTTAATTGCACTCATGTCCCCTATAAGCATCATTACACATTATTAATAGCAAGCAATCAACATACAGACACTCCAACCTGTGATGTAATTGCTAAACCCCAAAACCGCAATTTTCTTTGTTGTTAATTGTATGCATTTCATTTTAAGGTTACTAAATCTTTTGATGTTGTGTTGTTTTCTTTAGATGTAAAGATTTTGATCTTGAGGGTTATTAATGGGAGAATTATTTTAGGTTTAGGTATCCTTCAAATGGCAAATTATTGAGTGGGTCCATAGATCACAGAGAGGAGGTGATAGAACCACAAAACGGTTTTATAGGGAGGCTTTTTGCATCGTCCAACTGCAGACGGGAAGACCCTTGGAGATATTATCAATTTTTGGAAAATAAATAAATGTATTATGATGCAAGGGGATTGAGGAGATCCATAATTAACATTTATATCTAGGAAATATGGCTACCTATATGTGGCATTTGTATGATGAATTAATTAATGAATATAAAAGCCTTGATTACAAGTTTAACATTTAAGATGAAGAGAGGTTTTTCGGACTCTAAACAAGTCTTATACCCTGCCATCTATCATTTTTTTTATTAATAATTTGCATGATTTGTAATTGGCTTTATACTAATTGCATGTTTGATATAAATATCCAATAATGCATATTAAAGCATTGTGTACTGTATGTAGTAAACAACTATTTAGATTAACTAGTTGGATTTCTATGTATGTATATAATTTAATGGTGGTGTTTAATGTTTTGGTACCGTTAAGGACAGCACCACACATTAATCAATTAATATCTATGCAGTTTAAATACACACCACCCATTGTATTATTATGTCTATAATTAAGGCTTTTCTAGCCAAAACGTGTAAGACTTTGATTTTATAGATCTACTGATAAAAACAATATTATTTTAATGCTTGGAGGCTAGCTGGTTTCTTTGGCTTACTGAATACATATTACTTACCCAGCTTGAGCCTCAGCATTCACCTGTCTAGGCAGCACCAGCTGATGATGTCATCAGAGTGCTCAGTCTCATCCTTCGAGAAGACAAGCCAACGGGGCCGTTACGAGTAGCGGCGTCTACAGCAATAACTAAAAGCTAATTTTTTAGCTCACCGTTTCACTGTTGTCAAGCCAAGAGATCTGTGAATTACGGTGGAATAACCAGACCATGGGGAGTTTATCTTGGGGAGGAACATGCACGGTAAGAATACCGGTAATTTGGCCCATTCATACAAGCTCTCACCACCTTATGCAGTTCACTTCAAGCATCCCTTTTAATTAATGGCTAACACTCTAAATCTTTCCCACTTTACAGGGGCACAAGGCAGGGGTGTCCCCTCTCGCCACTCTTGTTCGACATAGCGTTAGAGCCATTGGCATGGAAAATTAGAAACCTTACGGAGGGTATGAGGCTGGGAGGGTCCACCCTACATCTCTTACTATTTGCTGATGATATGATCCTTTTCTTACAGAACCACTAGGAAAACATACCTAAAATAATGCAGCGGATAGAGCAATTTAGTGTCGTATCTGGATATCAAATAAACAGCAATAAAACAGAACTAATTTGGTTGACACACTACTTAAGTGAAAATATACCAGGCTATGAAATCAAAATTGTATCAGATAGTTTTAAATACTTGGGTATATCCCCAGAGATGGTATGGTCTTAATTATAAGCCCCTAATTCAAAAAATACAGATGATGATAAAAGGATGGCAGCATCTACCGCTCTCCCTCTCTGGAAGGGTGGGCCTTATCAAAATTATAGTCTTCCCTAAGCTGCTATACCCTTTTCAAATGCTTGATCCTTAGAAAGTTAGATCTAAAAACACTTAACCAAGCGATGCTTAACATTGTCTGGGCCAACAAGAAACATAGAATAAACCACTCAAAACTAATGATACCCAGGGAAAAGAGAGGTCTCTCATTGCCTAATATCAAACTCTATAACTGGTCAGCTCAGTGTAAGATTGGTTGACAAACAGTCAAAGATTTACAAACCCTATATTCAAAGAGGAATTAATCATGGTAAATAGAAAGCCAACCTCACATGACAGCAACAAAATCCCATAAATGGCTCCATAATATTAGTATTTTGGAACAACCAGTAAAGGCATGGGGGCTAAAGTGTAAGAAACTAGGGACTAACCATAAAGTTTTGACATTTTTACCATGGCAGGGAAACCCAGATTTCCCAGCAGGTATCAGCATAAAGCCTTCCAAACATGGAAAACACAGGGATTGCATACTCTAGGCCAGACTTTGACTGAAGACATAAAACACATGCAATCATTCAAAAACTTATGCAACCAATATTAGCTCCCACAAACACATAATTTTGCCTACTTACAGGCAAGACACTACTTCCACGATATTCTCCAAACACATGACACCTCTGGAGAAGCCATAGCTATCAAAATATTAAATTAGGTCAGGGGAGGGGTAACGTCCATCTCTCCTGTTTACTCATTACTTTAAGTCTCTCACTCCACGAAAGGTTTGACAGAGATGACAAATAACTGGTCTAAATTATTAGAAGATGATCTTCAGAGCGATATTGTTATAAAAAGTAAACAGAAAGTAAAAAAGGTCAATCTGGCCTCTGGTATTAGAGAATCCCACTTTAAGATCCTCCACAACATGTATGTTTCACCCAAAACATTTTACAATTGGGCAGGGAACACAGAAACCAAATGTCCTAGTTGCAAAGTCAATAAAGCAGATACATTACACATGCTATGGTATTGCCCACACATTGTGGATTTCTGGGGAATGGTGAGCCACTGGGTATCCACTTACATCCTAAAACAAAAAACCACATTGACATTAAAAAACGTCCTATTCTTAATCGACATACCCACGCCACCACAATAGATATTGTGCTGCCTCAACATCATACTTCTAGCAAGGAAGCTAGTATTCCAAAATTGGTTGAAGAAACATCCTCCTACTATCAAGACCTTAAAAAACAACATTTTATCTCAGATTTTCATAGAACAATCAGACGGCATAGGAGACATACAAAACAGAGTTAAACTGTTCATATGTAAATGGGGACCTAACATAACCACATTACCCATCCACACACAACGGGTAATAATTACCCCATTTAGCAGCACAGAATACATACTGAATGAATAACTCATGGGGAACTAGACCTTTTAGCTACGACATGGCTGGTGACTGCCCTTAGGGAGAGAGAAGATCCTGCAGACATTGGAGAACAAAGAATAACCTGAAATCTTGGTTAGTGAGTTTCACTTCACATTAACACAGGTAACACAGTAGAGAAGGAGAATGTTATTTACTTTAACTTTGCCTTGTTAGCATAGCTAAATAGTTTGTTAAGGAATATATAATGGAACATTCTCACAGGATACAAAATGATTGTACAATTCAATAGACTCTGCAAGGAAGATGTAATACTTGCAAACTTGAACTTTATGTACAAAATGATGGGTTAAGCATACATATTTTATTGTTTGATCTCTACTCAATATTACTATTGAAATGTAATTGAAAGCTGTTTTATCCTGTTATAACAAAAATAAAGATGTTTTGAAAAAAAAAGTCTGCAATTGTTTGATACAGTTATGTGCATCACTCCAAAATTGGTTAATATTGTTTCTGCCGTGGACCAAATACTGTTATTTCATTTGAGCTCAACAAGGGACTTTTTTAGTATATTAATCTCAGAGTCAATGTTTGTTTTATTGCCGGGAGTCTCACTTATTAGGGGACTGTCTTTTGATTTGATTACACCGCAATGGAGAACGCAGAAAAAAAATTAACACTCTCGCACTATAACCCAACATAAGATATTAAAATTATACATTCCAATGTAAAATCACATAAGGTAAAATTGTATTTTTATTTTAAATAGACATTTCTATATATACCTATACAATATATATATATATATATATATATATATATATATATATATATATATATATATATATATATATACATTCATATATAGTTATAGATATATAATTTACATTAACATAATCAAATAGAAATATATATATCTAAAAATAAAAAGAATCCCATCAGCAAAGAGTGGTACACACTCCGAAGAATCCTCCTCTCGCTTCTGTGTGTCTTCTGACGTTCTTCATGTTGCGCTATACGTCACTTACGCTGCCCGGTTCTGCAGTCAAGGAGTTCCTCCGGGAACTTGAAGCAATCATGCCCAGTCCGGTGCTGAAGGAAAAGGGTAGGGTAGCCTCACCCATGCCTCCCAAATGCAATGAATCCAACAACATAGAAATCCCAGCACTCAGAGGTATAGTTGTGTAAAAACAAAAGTGTTCATTTATTTCGTAGATCATTCATAAAAACAGCAGCAAGGATTAAATCAGATCAAAACAGAAGCAAACAGGTCAAGCATGTTTCGTTTGTGATAACGTAACTTCCTCAATGACCTATGGGATAAGGAACTAACATGCATGCTTATATAGGGCAATAAACACACCCCTTTGTATAGTGTCGGAATTAACCATTTAACTACTTAGATAAACACTGCTATTGAAGGCAAATTTCCTTATTCTGTTTATGGCTACTGTTCGCTTTGTACATATATGTGCATACATGACATTACCCTTATCAGTCTATAAGTTAGTATATACAATTTACTGAGTGGAAAATATGCACATAGTTATACACATCCTGTGATTTGCAAATTAGAATAAACATTGTAACTATGATTAACAAATAGGATGTACAAAAAGGAGTATAAAAAGAATGTGGTATGAACATGTTGAAAATATAAAAATAGGGTATGATAAACACAGTGTCTCAAACCACTTTAATATCATCCATGACAAAAATCCTAGTTATCTTACTATTAGAGTCCTAGAACAGATTAAACCAGGACCATGTGCAAATAGAAGGCTTCTACTACTCAGGAAATGTGAAACCAAGTGGATTCATCCCTTGGATTGTTTGGAGCCAAAAGGTCTAAATATAGACATCAATTTGCAGGCTTTTATGGATTAACAGGTTCTATTAGCATGAATACAGAATAGCCTCAATCTTTCTAATATAAATATTTTGCGATATTTTACTAGCCAGTATAGAGACCTATTCAAGTATAAATGCCGGCTAAATACACACTGTCAGCTGTGTTTTTTTAAAAGTGTTATAAAATGCCATTTGAGACAGTTTGTTATATTTATGTTTATCTTTTGTAACATGCTAAAATTTTAATTATGTTGTGATTTTAACTATGAATTAGTCACACCATTGTAATAGTATAAATTGTCTTCCCTGTATTTTTGTAAATTGTCGATACAATATGTTAAGCAAGATGACGTATCAAGATGACGTCTTATATGAGGGGAAGGTTTAAATTAGTCCTGTTTGTCGGTAGGAACATACGTCTTGTTCAATATCCCTTGAGAAAGTCTGCCTGTGAGTAGATGAAACACGTAGGGAGGAGGTACCTATAGGAGAAGTCAGAACTGTGTCGAACAGCGTAAGAGTTTTGCACTCAGCTGCAGAGAGGAGCCTGAAACCAGGTGCTGCAGGTCGGTGTCCCTGGGATTCCCTCGAGGAATACAGCAGGCTAAGTCATCTGGCCAGTGGGCAGAAGTGCTTATTTTACACTTTTATCTTGTAAGTGTGTTTTTCTTATGTTTCATTGGCTTGAAGAATAAATGATACCGTGAATTGCGTATGCGCTGCGTTTTTCTCATCCTTTCTTGTACAGCTTGCCGCCTCGGGACTTACACAGCTTATTTGCCATATCATATACCGAATGTTCACTCTCCATTTGAAGAGATACCAACTGTAATTCAGTACATTCTGATCTTCTGTTGTAACCCCTATATTAGTATAACTAATGTAGGGGTTACAACATAAATTACAGGATTAGATCAGGATGTGAGCATTAGAGCTGATCTTGACTATAACTTCCAAGATGTATGTACTGAATTACAGCTGGTATCTCTTCAAATGGAGAGTGAAAATTTGGCATATAATATGGCAAATAATGACAGTTTAAAAGATATGAGCTTAAATCTTTTAGTGAACAAACAGTTTATGTGTAAATGCAAACAATGTGAAAACCATACCCAGGACTTGACACTTGCGTATAAATTATTGTGCACTATGGAGTCACTCCGTAGGTGCTACTCACAAATAAGTCTTGTGGCACTTGTCAAAAACTCACTTTAAGGGAACCATAAGGCAGGGACCTTCTGTTTGGGATGAGGAGACTCGTACAACAGCTGCAGGCTCAGTCTACCATTAGCTCCGTCTCTTACTCGAACACCGGATCTCTCCACTGCTCCGCTTCTGATGCAACGTTCCATGTGTCAGGACAGTAACGTCACACAAGTCCTGGGATTTCCTTGTTATCACGCCCAACTGCAGCGGTACTGGTTAAAGTGATAGAATGCACAAAAGGATTTTGCCAAAGTGCAGGTAAAACATCTACTTTTATTGAGGTATAAAAAATAATAATGAGGATGATACAACATCCACCAACATCAACAAGGTAACAGGAAACAGTGTAGCCTGGAGGGGCTTACATGTTTCTGCTAACAAGCCGTAGTCTTGATTGGCTAAAATATTTAAAAGAATACTAACAAGAATCCTGTGTTTTAACAAATAATTTGACAGTAAATAACAGTAAATTACTATATATGTACACACTGTGTTGATGGCAATTTTATGCACAAACTGTCGAGATATTACTACAAAATGTATATTTATATACATGCATTGTATGAAATAAAGTACATAATAATAATAACAGACAAATGCTCCATGTACTAAGCAGTCAGCGAGCTACCCGCAACAAATCTCGCATCAAAACTCGCAAACTGATATGTACAAAGCAGTCAATTATGTTAAAACTCGCATCTTTAAAATTGCGAGCGTACTTATTCGCCAAACCTCGCTACCTCTCCATTTTTTACTGTAATTAGACACATTTGACCACCAACTCGCCAAAAACGAATGTACTAAAAAATCTATTTGTCCGCTCGCGTCAATCTCCGCCCCCACCTCGTTATTTTTGCCTCGCCACCTTTTAGGTGGCGGGCAAGGTACAAAACAATAGGAAAGTCACTCTAGACGCCAGTCTAGACATATATAAAAGGCAGTAATATCAGCATTGTACTTACATTGTTCATTTCAGCAGCTATGGAGAGAATTCTGTTTTAGTTTATTCTCTGTGTGATGTAAATCCGGGCTAGAAGACAGAATACTGGAAATGTAGCTAATCGTATCGTTAGAAGAAGGAGAGTTTGTGTCCCCCGTGTATTCCTTCCACGGGTTGGTTTGCACGGCCTTTCTGACCGAGAGATCATACAAAGATTCCGGCTTGATCGTGAATCGATATTACACCTGTATCGAGAGATTGAAGATCATTTGGAGCCGATGACTGCTCGTTCACAAGCTATTCCGGGACTTATGAAACTATTAGCTGCATTGCATTTTTTTGCAACAAGCTCCTTTCAGGCAGTTTCTAGCGCCATTATTGGAATGAGTCAATCTGCTTTTTCACGCCACTTATCCAAAGTAATAGGGGCTATGATGGTTATTTTTCATCGATATGTTTGTTTGCCATCTACCCCTGAAGAATGGCAATCTATCAAGTCAAATTTCTATAGGATGGCTGGGATGCCCAATGTCCTAGGTGCCATAGACTGTACCCATGTTGCTGTAAGACCACTTCAAGCTCGTGAGGAGATCTATAGGAATAGAAAGCATTTCCATTCCTTGAATGTCCAGATGGTCTGTGACCCCAACATGAGGATTATCAGTGTTCTAACTTTCCTGGCTCCTGTCATGATTCTTACATCTTAAGGTAGACTGGGTTATACCGGAAGTTCGAGGATGGAAATATGCCTGAAGGATGGCTTCTAGGTAAGCATAACTGGCGTCTAATTTGTCTCTCATTTCAATGTACAAAAATTGCACCCAATTTGTTGACTGTAATCTGTATAGTTTTAATTTGTATTGTATAGTTCTCAATCTTTATAATTATTCTTATATTAATATTTATATTTATTATAGCTTCTATTAGGAGATGGAGGGTACTCATGTACAGAATGGCTGTTGACTCCCTATAACAACCCACAGACCAGAAGTCAAGTACGTTTCAATGAAGCTCACCGATCTACCAGGGGGATTATTGAGAGGACTTTTGTTCTTTTGAAAATGCGGTTTCGATGTCTTGATCGTTCTGGTGGTGCTATGCAGTATGCACCAGAGAAAGTTGCAAAAATTATATTGGTTTGCTGCATACTGCACAATATAGCAATTAAAAGAGGCTGTCCATTAGAAGATGAAGATCAAATAGATGCTGATGATTTACCAGAAGAAATATGTGTAGAACAAGCTAATAGGCGTGGATCAGGTCCGCAAGACATCGCTGAATGCGGAGAGAAATGCGCTCTCCGTATTCAGCATTGCACCAGCAGCTCACAAGAGCTGCTGGTGCAACGTCATTCCCTGCAGATTTGTGGTCAATGGGCCACCAGCAGGGGGTGTCAATCAACCTGATCGTACTCAATTGGGTTGAATTCGGGTGAATCCTGTCCACCTACTCAGAGCAGGCGAACAGGGTTATGGAGCAGCGGTCTTTGTGAAACACGGGCCATCAAGCTCCGTTTGGGGCTTGATAGATAGGCCCCTATATATGTATGTTCGTATATAATATTTAATATTTAATAGATTATACATGTGAAAAGCCAACCCAGTACAAATAAAAATAAAAAAGCGAAAAAATCGTCAAAAAATGATGAACATTAAAACAATATTAGATCCCCAACAGAGTCCCATGGCTGCAATAAATAGCAACACTGTGAGCTTAATATGTAATGCTAAATCCAAGCTGTATGTATATGGCATGGATGTATACTTAAATTAACTAGCACAATGACCTGCTGTTTATTGTCAATGCTCCAATGTGAAAAATTGTATGAAGGTCAATGCGTAGCCAAACAAACGGTGGCAAAAAAAGGGGTGTTTTACCACTGGTAAAGAGACACCTATGGAAACATTAAATAATGATTATTTAGCTGTGTAAGACCCTCACACACTGTTTATAAGATGATGGGTATCAATAACAATAGTTTTATGATTGAGGCTTGGAGGCCTACTTATCAAGCCGTCAACTTACTTGCATTCAATGGCACCAATACGCTCACCTGACATCACCTAACATCACAGCTGTGGACCTGAATAAGCTCTCCATATTTATATAAAAAGCTGTCAAAAAGCTGCGCCCCAAGTACGGGGCGATGAGCAGCGGACTGTTGTTAACTAACAGTCATCGATCTCGCTGCTCTTTGGCTTTTTCACAGCTTTATTTGTATACTGTCACTAAACACAGCCATTATACTAAACTGTTTAACCCCTATCCCGCCGCTCCTGGACCCCGCCGCAACTAAATAAAGTTATTAACCCCTATCCCGCCGCTCCCAGACCCCGCCGCAACTAACTAAAGGTATTAACCCCTAAACCTCTTGCCTCCCACATCACTACCACTTACTAAACCTATTAACCCCTAAACCGCCAGCCCCCCATATCGCCAAAAACTAAATTAAACTATTAACCCCTGAACCTAACAACCCGCTAACTTTACATTAAATATTAACTCATCCCTATCTTATAATAAATTTAAACTTACCTTTAGATTTAAATTAAACTATTAATTAACCTACCCTAACTATTATACTAAAATTACATTAAACTATATTAAACTATTAATTAATTTACCCTGTTATACAAAAATTACATTAAACTATATTAAACTATTAATTAACCTACAATAACTATTATACTAAAATTACATTAAACTATATTAAACTATTAATTAATCTACCCTAACTATTATACTAAAATTACATTAAACTATATTAAACTAATAATTAAACTATCCTAGCTATTATACTAAAATTACATTAAACTACAAATTAAATTAATCATATTATATATTTAAACACCTAACCCTACTCAAATAATTTAAATCTACAATAAAAAATTACAAAGTTACAAAAAACTAACAACTAAGCTACACAAAATAACAAACACTAACGGCTAGATTTAGAGTTGGGCGGTAGCCATCAAAACCAGTGTTAGAGGCTCCTAACGCTGGTTTTGGCTGCCCGCTGGTATTTGGAGTCAGCCAGGAAAGGGTCTAACGCTCACTTTCCAGCCGCAACTTTTCCATACAGCAGATCCCCCTACGCCATTTGCGTATACTATCTTTTCAATGTGATCTTTCTAATGCCGGTATTTAGAGTCTTGGCTGAAGTGAGCATTAGAATTCTAACGACAAGACTCCAGCCGCAGAAAAAAGTCAGTAGTTAAGAGCTTTCTGGGCTAACGCCGGTTTATAAAGCTCATAACTACTGTGCTCTAAAGCACACTAACACCCATAAACTACCTATGTACCCCTAAACCGAGGCACCCCCACATCGCCGCCACTCTATTAAAATTTTTAACCCCTAATCTGCCGACCGCACACCGCCGCAACCTACATTATCCCTATGTACCCCTAATATGCTGCCCCTAACACCGCCGACACCTACATAATATTTATTAACCCCTAATCTGCCGTCCCCAACGTCGTCGCTACCTACCTACACTTATTAGCCCCTAATCTGCCGACCGGACCGCACTGCTACTATAATAAATGTATTAACCCCTAATCCGCCTCACTCCCGCCTCAATAACCCTATAATAAATAGTATTAACCCCTAATCTGCCCTCCCTAACATCGCCGACACCTAACTTCAAGCATTAACCCCTAATCTGCCGACCGGAGCTCACCGCTACTCTAAGAAATTTTTTAACCCCTAAAGCTAATTCTAACCCTAACCCTTACACCCCCCTAAGTTAAATATAATTTTTATCTAACAAAATAAATTAAGTCTTATTAATTAAATTATTCCTATTTAATCTAAATACTTACCTGTATAATAAACCCTATTATAGCTACAATATAAATAATAATTATATTGTAGCTATTTTAGGATTAATATTTATTTTACAGGCAACTTTGTAATTATTTTAACCAGGTAAAATAGCTATTAAATAGTCCATCAGCCAATCAGAATTTTCCTACCTTAATTCCAATTGGCTGATAGAATCCTATCAGCCAATCGGAATTCGAGGGACGCCATCTTGGATGACGTCCCTTAAAGGAACCTTCATTCATCGTCTAGTCGTCCGAAGAAGAGGATGGATCCGCGGTGAAGGTCTTCAAGATGGAGCCGGTCTTCATCGGATGGAAGAATATAGAAGATGCCTCCTGGATGAAGATGTTTGCCGGTCCGGATGTCCTCTTCTGCCCGCTTGGATCAAGATTTCAGCTGGAGGATGGATGTCTTCAGCCCCCCGCTTGGGCTTGGATCAAGACATCGGAGCCTGGACGGATCGCTGATACCCGGCGAGGTGAAGATAAGGTAGGAAGATCTTCAGGGGCTTAGTGTTAGGTTTATTTAAGGGGGGTTTGGGTTAGATTAGGGGTATGTGGGTGGTGGGTTGTAATGTTGGGGGGGGTATTGTATGTTTTTTTTTACAGGCAAAAGAGCTGAATTCTTTGGGGCATGCCCCGCAAAGGGACCCTTTTCAGGGCTGGTAAGGTCAAAGAGCTTTGTACTTTTATATTTTAGAATAGGGTAGGGCATTTTTTTATTTTGGGGGTCTTTGTTATTTTATTAGGGGGCTTAGAGTAGGTGTAATTAGTTTAAAATTGTAAAAAAAATGTAATGTTTGTAAATATTTTTTTATTTTTTGTAACTTAGTTATTTTTAATTTTTTGTACTTTAGTTAGTTTATTTAATTGTATTTATTTGTAGGGATTGTATTTAATTAATTTATTGATAGTGTAGTGTTAGGTTTAATTGTAGATAATTGTAGGTAGTTTATTTAATTTATTTATTGATAGTGTAGTGTTAGGTTTAATTGTAACTTAGGTTAGGATTTATTTTACAGGTAATTTTGTAATTATTTTAACTAGGTAGCTATTAAATAGTTATTATCTATTTAATAGCTATTTTACCTGGTTAAAATAATTACGAAGTTGCCTGTAAAATAAATATTAATCCTAAAATAGCTACAATATAATTATAATTTATATTGTAGCTATATTAGGGTTTATTTTACAGGTAAGTATTTAGATTTAAATATGAATAATTTATTTAATAAGACTTAATTTATTTTTTTAGATAAAAATTATATTTAATTTAGGGGGGTGTTAGGGTTAGGGTTAGAATTAGCTTTAGGGGTTAAAATTTTTATTAGAGTTGCGGTGAGCTGCGGTCGGCAGATTAGGGGTTAATGCTTGAAGTTAGGTGTCGGCGATGTTATGGAGGGCAGATTAGGGGTTAATACTATTTATTATAGGGTTATTGAGGCGGGAGTGAGGCGGATTAGGGGTTAATACATTTATTAGAGTAGCGGTGAGATCCAATCGGCAGATTAGGGGTTAATAATTGTAGGTAGGTGGAGGCGACATTGGGGGTGGCAGATTAGGGGTTAATAAATATAATATAGGGGTCGGCGGTGTTAGGGGCAGCAGATTAGGGGTACATAGGGATAACGTAGGTTGCGGCGGTGTACGGAGCGGCAGATTAGGGGTTAATAATAATATGCAGGGGTCAGCGATAGCGGGGGCGGCAGATTAGGGGTTAATAAGTGTAAGGCTTGGGGTGTTTAGACTCGGGGTACATGTTAGGGTGTTAGGTGCAGACATAGGAAGTGTTTCCCCATAGGTAACAATGGGGCTGCGTTAGGAGCTGAACGCTGCTTTTTTGCAGGTGTTTGTTTTTTTTTTCAGCTCAAACAGCCCCATTGTTTCCTATGGGGGAATCGTGCACGAGCACGTTTTTAAAGCTGTCCGCGTCCGTAAGCTCCTCTGGAATTTAGAGTTGCAGTGGCGGTAAATATGCTATACGCTCCCTTTTTGGAGCCTAACGCATCCCTTCTGTGAACTCTAAATACCAGGGGTATTTAAAAGGTGCGGGAGAAAAAAAGCCAGCGTAGCTAACGCACCCCTTTGGCTGCAGAACTCTAAATCTAGCCGTAAGTTTAAAAAAAAAATAAACACTAAGTTACACAAAATAAAAAATAAATTATCAAATATTTAAACTAATTACACCTAATCTAAGAGCCCTATGAAAATAAAAAATCCCCCCCAAAATAAAAAAACCCTAACCTACAATAAACTACCAATGACCCTTAAAAGGGCCTTTTGCGGGGCATTGCCGCAAATAAATCAGCTCTTTTACCTGTAAATAAAAAATACAAATACCCCCCAACAGTAAAACTCACCACCCACACAACCAACCCCCCAAAGATAAACCTAACTAAAAAAACCTAAGCTCCCCATTGCCCGGAAAAGGGCATTTGGATGGGCATTGCCCTTAAAAGGGCATTTAGCTCTATTGCTGCCTAAACTCTAATCTAAAACTAAAACCCACCCAATAAACCCTTAAAAAAATCTAACATGCACTTACAGTTTTGAAGAGCCGACATCCATCCTCAACGAAGCCAGGAGAAGTTCTCATGGAAGCCGCAGAAGTCTTCTTCCAAGCGGCCGAAATCTTCATCCAAGCCCGCAGAAGTCTTCATCCAGATGGCATCTTCTATCTTCATCCATCCGGCGCAGAGTGGCTCCATCTTTAAGACATCCGACGCGGAGCATCCTCTTCTTATGACGTTCCTTTAAATGGTGTCATGCAAGATGGTGTCCCTTAGATTCCGATTAGCTGCTAGAATTCTATCAGCCAATCGGAATTAAGGTTGAAAAAATCCTATTGGCAGTTGCAATCAGCCAATAGGATTGAGCTTTCATCCTATTGACTGATCCAATCAGCCAATAGGATTGAGCTTGCATTCTATTGGCTGATTGGAATAGCCAATAGAATGCAAGCTCAATCCTATTGGCTGATTGCAACAGCCAATAGGATTTTTTCTACCTTAATTCCGATTGGCTGATAGAATTCTATCAGCCAATCGGAATCTAAGGGACGCCATCTTGGATGACGTTATTTAAAGGAACCCTCATTCCGAAGACATCGTAAGAAGAGGATGCTCCATATTGGATGTCTTGAAGATGGAGCTGCTCCGTGCCGGATGGATGAAGATTGAAGATGCCGTCTGGGTGAATGAAGACTTTTGCAGACTTGGATGAAGACTTCGGCTGCTTGGATGAAGACTTCTGCCGGCTTCGATGAGGACTTCTCCCGGCTTCGTTGAGGATGGATGTTGGCTCTTCAAAACTGTAAGTGGATCTTCAGGGGTTAGTGTTAGATTTTTTTAAGGGTTTATTGGGTGGGTTTTAGTTTTAGATTAGGGTTTGGGCAGCAATAGAGCTAAATGCCTTTTTAAGGGCAATGCCCATCCAAATGCCCTTTTCAGGGCAATGGGGGGGCTTAGGTTTTTTTAGTTAGGTTTTTATTTGGGGGGTTGGTTGTGTGGGTGGTGGGTTTTACGGTTGGGGGGTTGTTTGTATTTTTTTTTACAGGTAAAAGAGCAGATTACTTTGGGGCAATGCCCCGCAAAAGGCCCTTTTAAGGGATATTGATAGTTTAGTTTAGGCTTGTTTTTTTTTTATTGGGGGGGGGGGGCTATTAGATTAGGTGTAATTAGTTTAAATATCTTGCAATTTGTTTATTATTTTCTGTAATTTAGTGGGGGGATTGTACTTTAGCTAATTTAATTTAATTTATTTAATTGTTAATTTAGTTCATTTATTTAATTATAGTGTAGTGTTAGGTGTTATTGTAACTTAGGTTAGGTTTTATTTTACATGTAGTTTTGTATTTATTTTAGCTAGATAGTTATTAAGTAGTTAATAACTATTTAATAATTATTCTACCTAGTTAAAATAAATACAAACTTGCCTGTAAAATAAAAACAAACCCTAAGATAGCTACAATGTAACTATTAGTTATGTTGTAGCTAGCATAGGGTTTATTTTACAGGTAAGTATTTAGTTTTAAATAGGAATTATTTAAGTAATGATAGGAATTTTTAGTTAGATTTATTTAAATTATATTTCAATTAGGGGGTGTTAGGGTTAGACTTAGGTTTAGGGGTTAATACATTTAGTATAGTGGCGGCGACGTTGGGGGCGGCAGATTAGGGGTTAATAAATGTAGTTAGGTTGCGGCGATGTTAGGTATGGCAGATTAGGGGTTAATAATATTCAACGAATGTTTGTGAGGCAGGAGTGAAGCGGTTAATATGTTTATTATAGTGGCGCCGACGTTGGGGGCAGCTGATTAGGGGTTAATAAGTGTAGGTAGGTTATCACATAAGTCCAGAAAAAATTGCACTCACTGGTTTTGAAACAAAAAGTAATTTACTTGCGTGATGTTTCAGGGTATTCACCCCTTCCTCAGACTTTTTGTATATATATATATATATATATATATATATATATATATATATATATATATATATATATATCACAATATAAGGGAATTGCACTCTTTGGTTTTGAACCCAACAAGTTTTATTGTGAACATTTTCATGTAATTCTCCGCTTCTTCAGACAAACAAATGTGAGACAATAGTGCTCATAAAGTCATATAAACCCTCCCAGTGCACTGCCAATCAGCTATTTCACCAGATAAACACATATACACAGGTGTATACTAATTAACAAATAATGCCATCTGTGTTATTCTCATAAGTGGTAGCAAGAGTTAATATAATTCAATGTGTATTCATCAATAATTAAAGTAAATGTGCAATCAAAAATGAGTGTACTTACAAGTATATCATATCTTAGTGTGTAATATAAAAATCACCCTAATGTGAACCCCTGTATAAGAGATAGCTTACTTCAGCTGCTACACCATACATAAAATGTATATACACAGCCCTATGGACAATAAACATAACAATCCTAATATATGGTAAGTATAGCCACAACTTCATAATAAATACCTTGCTGCAGTTACTCTGCTATATAAAACATTATTCAAAAACAATCTCATAGATAGTTTAAAAATGTAAAATCTATCTGCACCATTTATCACACAATGTAATCATCTTAAAGGAAAAGTAAACTATCATGCACCCCTATGCCGCATCGCAAAGCACATCGAAAATTAGTTTCACTTTAATTCATGAATTTTTTTAATTTTTACTATTAAACTTATAAATGTACTTTTCAAACCGCTATGTTATCTCACCGTCACTCTGCCTGGATATAATTTTTTTTTTTAAATGATGAATATCTTGATAACTATTTTTATTGGTCCCCCACTGGCATCCCAACAGACTCACTATACGCCCACAATTGAAAATATGCATGCGTGTCTCATGGAATTCTCTGCCTCTATAGAAATGCGTTCATGAGACATGCATGCGCATTCTCTTCATTAGCGAAAATTTCTGATTGACGTTCTGGCATTGGAATATAGCAATCTTAAGAATGTAACGCATGCGCAGAGATAATATTTTAATGCATGCGCAATAAAGGAGACTTCACTGGAACGCGCATGGATGAACACGAAAAAAACGAATGGGACCGCTCTTACTTGTGAAAGAGAAAAAGCAGGAAATGAGCGGGTGGGCGGAGGATGTGAAAAAATGGTATATGATAAAAATAATGATTATATTAAAAAAAAACAAGGAATTGCCAAAAAAAACTTACAGACTGCATTAGTGTTTATAAGATTAATGGATGGCATTTTATGTTTAGGCATAAAATTAACTTTCACTTTAATCTTATAAAACCACTTAATACTTCCTCTGTTTAAGAAAACAGATATTGCAAAAAAAACTGAAACAAAAGGCTCCTCATTCACCATCAACATTGAATGTATTACAAACTGGAAACTCTGTGACTGGGTGTCACAGATAACCTATAGGAGGCGCTTACTATGCAAGTGGTATGGGTGGCCCTAGTGTTAAAATCATATATAAATTGTTAAAATCATATATAAACTAGGTTGGAAAATTAATATGATATGTAGATCAGACAATAATGATAAAATAAAAATACAAATGTATATATGTAAAAATACACACCTTGTACTGGAAGAAGTCCAATAAATGGTGCAAATAAAAAGTCCCAAATAAAATCCGTCTGAACAAGGGAAAAATGAAGAAGGCAGCTCTCAGTCTTCACTTCACAAGTGATGTAATTTTCTTATATGGACAACTGTAAAAAACAGAAACAAAGGCGCCACATGTGTAGATCAATGGATACCAAGATGTAAATCTGGACAAGACACAGGATACTCACAAACGTGAAGGCACTCTCTTGTGCCTGTTAGAGGCAGGCTGGTATTCTAAACAGCAAACCAGCTGGCACTCTGTGTTCTGTTGTTCCCCTCCCATTTACTTCCTGTGCAGCTGCTGCTGGTACACTATCCAGGCAAGGACTGCCATCCATCTTTCCAGGACATCACGACGGGGATTCGTTTACACAGCCAGCTGGATTGCTGTTTAGAATACCAGCCTGCCTCTAACAGGCACAAGAGAGTGCCTTCACGTTTGTGAGTATCCTGTGTCTTGTCCAGATTTACATCTTGGTATCCATTGATCTACACATGTGGCGCCTTTGTTTCTGTTTTTTACAGTTGTCCATATAAGAACATTGAATGTATGCCTCACATGGTAACCTGATACACATGTGATTGTCTAAACCAGACCAGGTCTACAGCAATAGGGGAGTTCAATAACCATTAAAACATACTAACACAGCAATCAATTTAACTAATGTTACCACCGTAGTCCACTCACATTTTTGTTGCTAACTACACATCACCTCTGTCAGCCTATATCAAATCTGTGTAATGATCAGAGGTCCTACTATATCACTGATGTCATGAAGGCTCTCCCTTCTTAACCAATCACATCAGAGTGATCTCCACATATGTGAATGTCCAAGCAAACATCCCTGCTGTCAACCCATCTTCTATACCAATGTCAGGAAACAGCCCAAGTCTAAACCGTCTCACTAGACAGTCACAATACAGGGAGTGCAGAATTATTAGGCAAATTAGTATTTTGACCACATCATCCTCTTTATGCATGTTGTCTTACTCCAAGCTGTATAGGCTCGAAAGCCTACTACCAATTAAGCATATTAGGTGATGTGCATCTCTGTAATGAGAAGGGGTGTGGTCTAATGACATCAACACCCTATATCAGGTGTGCATAATTATTAGGCAACTTCCTTTCCTTTGGCAAAATGGGTCAAAAGAAGGACTTGACAGGCTCAGAAAAGTCAAAAATAGTGAGATATCTTGCAGAGGGATGCAGCACTCTTAAAATTGCAAAGCTTCTGAAGCGTCATCATCGAACAATCAAGCGTTTCATTCAAAATAGTCAACAGGGTCGCAAGAAGCGTGTGGAAAAACCAAGGCACAAAATAACTGCCCATGAACTGAGAAAAGTCAAGCGTGCAGCTGCCAAGATGCCACTTGCCACCAGTTTGGCCATATTTCAGAGCTGCAACATCACTGAAGTGCCCAAAAGCACAAGGTGTGCAATACTCAGAGACATGGCCAAGGTAAGAAAGGCTGAAAGACGACCACCACTGAACAAGACACACAAGCTGAAACGTCAAGACTGGGCCAAGAAATATCTCAAGACTGATTTTTCTAAGGTTTTATGGACTGATGAAATGAGAGTGAGTCTTGATGGGCCAGATGGATGGGCCCATGGCTGGATTGGTAAAGGGCAGAGAGCTCCAGTCCGACTCAGACGCCAGCAAGGTGGAGGTGGAGTACTGGTTTGGGCTGGTATCATCAAAGATGAGCTTGTGGGGCCTTTTCGGGTTGAGGATGGAGTCAAGCTCAACTCCCAGTCCTACTGCCAGTTTTTGGAAGACACCTTCTTCAAGCAGTGGTACAGGAAGAAGTCTGCATCCTTCAAGAAAAACATGATTTTCATGCAGGACAATGCTCCATCACACGCGTCCAAGTACTCCACAGCGTGACTGGCAAGAAAGGGTATAAAAGAAGAAAATCTAATGACATGGCCTCCTTGTTCACCTGATCTGAACCCCATTGAGAACCTGTGGTCCATCATC
This sequence comes from Bombina bombina, assembly GCF_027579735.1. Taxonomy (NCBI): domain Eukaryota; kingdom Metazoa; phylum Chordata; class Amphibia; order Anura; family Bombinatoridae; genus Bombina; species Bombina bombina. The sequence goes on along the minus strand of NC_069504.1, from coordinate 967,686,231 downwards.
AAATGTGAGATTTACAAGGAGGGAAAACAGTACACCTCTCTGAACAGTGTCTGGGAGGCTGTGGTTGCTGCTGCACGCAATGTTGATGGTGAACAGATCAAAACACTGACAGAATCCATGGATGGCAGGCTTTTGAGTGTCCTTGCAAAGAAAGGTGGCTATATTGGTCACTGATTTGTTTTTGTTTTGTTTTTGAATGTCAGAAATGTATATTTGTGAATGTTGAGATGTTATATTGGTTTCACAGGTAAAAATAAATAATTGAAATGGGTATATATTTGTTTTTTGTTAAGTTGCCTAATAATTATGCACAGTAATAGTCACCTGCACACACAGATATCCCCCTAAAATAGCTATAACTAAAAACAAACTAAAAACTACTTCCAAAACTATTCAGCTTTGATATTAATGAGTATTTTGGGTTCATTGAGAACATGGTTGTTGTTCAATAATAAAATGAATCCTCAAAAATGCAACTTGCCTAATAATTCTGCACTCCCTGTAGTTATTTATAGAGGCTCAGCACTCTCAGCCAATAAGGCAACAGCATGATATATGTCAAATTCAAGGTGTACACATATGTTGATTTAGCCCTTCTACTCATATGTCAACACCAATAGACTAAACTAGAGTAAAGGTATCAATCCTAAAACCCTAAAAAATAAATGTAATCCATCAAAATTGGGCCTCAATGGGAAAAAATACAACATTGCGGTCCCTCTGCTAGTGTTCACCCTAATGTGTAAACTATAAACCTTATTATGAAACATTCTAATAAGAATGTAAATTACAAAATGTATAATAAGACATTAATTATAGAGGCTCAGGACTTTCCACCAATCAGACAACAACGTGATATATGCCGAATTCAAGGTATTCACATGTGTAGATTTAGTCCTTAGATTTAGACTTATATGTCAAAAACCATAGACTAAACTAGACTAAAGGTATCAGTATTACACCCAATTAAGTATTTAATTTATCTAACTAGGACCTTTTTGGAAAAATGGAACATTATTGTTTATCTGCTCGTGTTAGCCCCTAATATGTGAACCATATTTTTGTCTAAAGCTGGACCCTTCCTAATAAGAAAGCAGAAACCAAAGTTTGAACTCCATCTTATTATCTACACCTTAACTGGAAACCAACCAAACAAGTTACTTCATAGTATGAATCACTGCCTACCATACAATCTAATAGACTGTTGAAAATCACATACCACTGCAAATCACATAACACTGCAAATTACATAACACTATTTGTTGAAAAATAAACAAACAAGATGGAATGGGGAGTTACCGAGATAACCAGACCAACCAGTGTGACCATATGTCATGTTTAATAGTACACTGGTATATCTACTTTACATGTAGTACTGGAATGTGTGTCTTGCTTAGTGTCACTTAGCATCACTAGTATCTATTTTTGCTAGGCTCATCAAGGTAGACCTCTCAACATGTGTGGGGTGTGTTAAAACCTTACATAGGTGCCTTAATATGTTAACTTCTTTTTGTTATGGCCGCCTGCCTAATGTAAATATTTCTAAAATATCCTTCTGAAGTAAATTATATATAGAATGATGTATTCAAAGAAAAGATTAGTCTGAGAATAACATGTAGATTATTTTCTTTCCTAAGATATGGTGAGTCCACCGCATCATCAATTACTGTGGGGAATATCACTCCTTGCCAGCAGGAGGAGGCAAAGAGCACCACAGCAAAGCTGCTAGGTATCACTTCCCTTCCCACAAACCCCAGTCATTCTCTTTGCCTTCGGTGCAAGGAGGAGGTGAAGTTTTAGTGTCTGAAGAAATTGGATTTATTTCACTTCAATCAAGATTTTATTATTTTAGAACAGAGTAGATTACTCTGTTCCTTTCCCTTTTTCAGGGATTGGGTCTAGCTGTACTCCACATTAGTCTCTTCAGTAAGGGCAGTGGTGGCTTTAAAGCAGTTAGGAAATTGTAAGGTGGGCCTTGCTGTGTTTTCCTAGCATATTTTATGCCCATGGTATAGAAAAACAGAGTAGGTTACTTTGTTTCTTTCTCTTTCTACAGGTCTCTCATACTGTGTAAGCTGTCCTCCTGCTGGACGGCCAGACTGCAGGTAAGTGCTTTTTGTCTACTGGATATGGAGGCTAGGCACTTATGGGATGTGAACTGCAGATTTATCTGGGACAATTATATCCTTGGGGTAGGATATCTTATAGCAGGATGCAGGCACTTTTTGTGACGGGAGACTAGGGGTTAATACTGATTTAGTATTACCTCAGTTTATGTGGCCTATTTAACAATGGTCTATCGGACCGGATCCGACAGTGCAGATCAGGTCCGACAGACCTCGCTGAATGCGGAGAGCAATACGCTCTCCGTATTCAGCATTGCACCAATCGGCCGCCAGCAGGGGGTTGTCAACCAACCCGATCGTACTCGATCGGGTTGATTTGTGGCGATGTCTGTCCTCCTTCTCAGAGCAGGTGGACAGGGCTATGGAGCTGTGGTCTTTAGACCGCTGCTTCATAACTGGTGTTTCTGGCGAGTCTGCAGGCTTGCCAGAAACACGGGCCCTCAAGCTCCACCCATAGCTTGATAAATGGGCCCCTATGTCTCATAGAGACTTATAGGGGTTGTTTTTCCTCACTTTTATTAATAATGCCTCTTGGATTATGAATAGATTCAATGCATGAGTTGGGCTATAGGTCTGTGTCACTGTAGTCACAGTGTATATTGCATAGGTGTTAAAAACACAATTTAAATCTCTGTGGGAGCGCGCTCTTTCACTTTGGGAGTGACGCCACTTCTATTACTTTATTCTTGAAATTGAAATTTTATTTCGTAGGCTTTGTAACCCCCCATCTATTTTCTGGTTGTACACTTTTATCCCTCATCGGCAGAATGAAGCGCAATGTTAGAAATTTGCGCGCTTCATTCTTATGTCGATTTCAGGTTTCCGCCTAATTTTTAGGTTGTGAAGACGGAGCGGTGCCATTACAACTGATGGGTCCGTTCATGTGACCCTGCCTCTTTCTCCGGCTGAGAAAGATGCGGTGTATTTGTCTGTATATTCTTGTGTATAGGAGACATCTCTAAATGTATATGTTATTTTTCTTGAAAGGTGACGTGGCAGTGTTTGTTTTTATTGTGAAAGGCCATGGGTTGTTAGAGTGCATGTGTGACAGAAAGCTGACAAAAAAATTCTTTAAATTTCTGACATGGCAGCTTCTTGATTACAGGAATTGAAGTCTCCGTTTTCTTCCCAGCTTATAGATGTGCAATCCTGTTATGGCTGTCACGTGTCACTCAGCTCTGCTATAACCGGGGTGGTGCAGCGTTAGTGATTCTGATAGGTACAAACATTGCTCTCAGACACTGACATCCCAATGCCATTGTGCATGTTCTTACTCAAATCCATAGTTAAGGGTTTATTTAATAATATTTTTCTCCTTATTGTTTAAGTCAATCTAGGTGAAATAAGTGTTTGGGGACATATGTTCAGGGTTCTGGAACTGGAGTCTGTCTCTAGTATTTAATGTTTTTTGGTTCGTGAGGACCAAATTGTTTGCCTAAGCATTTTTGTCCTTCATATAAAAATATATCTTTTAAATGTATAAAGATATGCTTGTTTGGATCTAAGGACAATTTGTTATCTGCTTCTATGCAATTCTGTTCTGCATATTCAGCAAGGTTATGGAATGTACGAATAGGTCTGAGCCTCATGTCTCCCAGGATGATGCAGTTTAGGCAATACCACAGCTTCTCCTTAATTGTCCCAAGCCTCTATGGTGTCACATACTGTGCCTTGCTGTTCCTCTCAATATCCTGGAGGAGTGTATTTGTCTGCAGATTTTTCAGCTCAGGTTTCCTCTGCGATATCTGCAGCTTTATCTGCCTTTCCTTTCCTACAGGGAAAATACAAGAGGACATTTAAAGATGATAGTAAGGTTTCTGATCCACATTATGCTACACAGGTTGCTCTCTCTCCTAAGTCTGGTAAGGAGATTTTGCCATTAGCTTCTGGGGACGAAATCTCAGATTCGGACAGTTTAATTCCTTCATTTGTTGCTGAAGTGGTTTCCTTCAGATGTATGCTTAAACACCTCGTATACTGTTAAAGGAGGTTTTAGCTGCTTTAACAACACCGATGTCCCTGTCAATGTGATTCGCCTTATCTTATCTTTCTTGCTGATAAGGCAGGTTCTTCGTACAAAGTGTTTCAGATAGAAAATGATTGTTCTTTTCTATGTCCTAATCCTTCTTTCCATAAGGAATGTGTGTAGTACAATCTGTTGTGCTTGCTCTGAAATTCTTACTACAGACGACTAAGGATTTTCGCCAGTTCTCTGCCCTGTTTGTTTTATTCTCAGTTAGACGTAGGGTCAGAAAGTTACTGCTACTTCTCTTTCTCTCTGGTTGAGAAGTTTAATTTGTTTGTTACAGTTTATTACACTACTGCTGTCTCTTGGGTTTTCAAGAGTGAAGCTGCTGTAGAACAGATTTGCAAGGCTGCAACTTGGTCTTCTCTTCATACTTTCTCCAAATTTTTGTAAATTTGATACTTTTGCCTCGGCTGAGGCTTCTTTTTGGAGTAAGGTTCTTCAAGCAGAGGTGCCTTCTGTTTAGGTTACCTGTCTTGCCCCTTCTAATCATCTGTGTCCTCTAGCTTGGGTATTGGTTCCCAACAGTAATTGATGATGCCGTGGACTCACCATATCTTAGGAAAGAAAACAAAATTTATGCTTACCTGATAAATTTCTTTCTTTCCGGATTTGGTGAGTCCACAACCTCGCCCTTTATTTTAAGACAGTTATTTTTGACTAGAGGCACTCAGGCACCTCTACACCTTGTGTTTCTTCTTTTTTCTCCATTTACCTTTGTTCGAATGACTGGTGTTTGTGGGAAGAGAAGTGATACTTAGCAGCTTTGCTGTGGTGCTCTTTGCCTTCTCCTGCTGGCCAGGAATTATATTCCCACCAGTAATTTATGATGCCGTGGACTCACCATATCCGCAAAGAAAGAAATTTATCAGATAAGCATAAATTTTGTTTTATTCATAGTTTTATTATTGTTCAAATATTGACAAAATAAGTGTAAAGTTTTAGGGTTAGATTACAAGTGGAGCATTTGCGGGTGTGTGATAATTAAACAGCCATTACAAGTGGCTGGTTATTGCTACCGCAAGCTTGTGGCAGCAATTAGCGCTCAGAGATCCGATCTATGGTTAAATTTTTAAAAGTGCCCAAAATGCCTTCAAAATAGAGGACATTTTAGTTTTTATTAAAAAAAAAGTAGTATTTTTTGCTAGCAGTCTATGGGAACTGTGTGTTTGTGCGACTAACCCCCTTCACTGCGCTAGGCAGTGAAGGAGGTTTCCATTGGAGCCCATGGAAGCGTGCTCTCATGAGCGCAATGCTTCCCAGCAATGCGAACGCAAGCTCACGTTCACATTGCTTTTAACTTGTAATACTAGCGCACATTAGCGTGCAATGGTATAACAAAGTGGAGAGCTAATATTTCTTTCTTAAAAAAAAAAAATATTTAGCGCTCCACTTGTAATCTGGCAAGCTCCATTAAATTTTATGGGAGGCATTTTGCAACTGTCAGTGAAAGCTCCCTTTTTTTTAGATATTTCCCTTAGGGCCGCCCCTGTGAATGTCAGAATGTTTGTTTCATGTTTGATCCACCGAAAGTTAGATAATCATGCACTAAGCAAGAGATAAATTTGATAATGGAAGTCATTATATTTTTCTTCATGCACCTAACCCAAAATTGACTGACTCTACCTTTAAATACCTGTAAAAATAAAAAAAATCTAACCTTACTGTTAAAAAAAACAACAACATTACTGAAAATATAAGAAAATCTAAACTAAACATAAAAAAAAATCTACCATTACCAAAAAAATAACCAATAATAATAGTCAGACTCGCCAGAAACACCAGGTCTAACAACCACTGCTCCATAACCTGTCCGCCTGCTCTGAGGAGGCGGACAGACATCGCCGCAATTCAACCCGATCCAATACGATCAGGTTGATTGACACCCCATGCTAGCGGCTGATTGGCCGCAAATCTGCAGGGGGCGGCATTGCACCAGCAGTTCCCAAGAGCTGCTGGTGCAATGCTGAATTTGGAGGGCGTATTGCTCTCCGCATTCAGCGAGGTCTGTCTGACATGATCCACAATGTCGGTTCATGTCTGACAGGCCTTTCAAAAACAGGCCCCGTAATATGGATTTGAGCATAAAGAACACCACAATCTCAAGATCCTGTTTACGCTCCTTGCACTAAGGATAGTGGAGGGGTAGTATTTCCGCTACAGCAATAACTCTGCTAGATTAAGATTTTTGCGCTAGTCGAGTTGCACTTTAATTATAAGTGGAAAGTGAACTGTTTTTGGTCTATGTACTGTATCTCTATGCTAAAGCCCTTTGTCGATTTTTTTTTCTAGCTCCAAAGATCTCATAGCTTTGAGCCCTTATAACTATTGCATGCAATGCTTTTTTTAAAATAGTTTTTGTACACAGGCTTATTATAACTGTAAGTGTACTTTGTAATGTATTTTTGAAGTGTTTTGTGCAACTTTTTAATTTCACGAAACAGTTAGCAAGACCTCTGAAATCACGGTAATGATTCTAGCATAAATCACGATGGCGCTCATGCGATCACCTTAACTTTCAACATACAACGTGGTAAGCACGATGAACGCAAACTCTCACAATATAACCATTATCGCTATGGCGCAAACAATTGTGCTCCGATTGTAATCTAGCCCTGAGTGTTTAAAGGCACATGAAACCTATTTTTTCCCCAGTATTTAGATAGAGCATGTCATTTTAAACAACTTTCTACTTTTATTATCAAATTTTCTTTGTTCTCTTGGTATATTCTGTTGAGGAGCTGGGGCAACTCAAGAGCGTGCTCATGTATGGAGTATTATATGTCAGCAGTTTTGCAAGAATGTTATCCATTTGCAACAGCACTAGATTGCAGAACTATTTCCTGCCATGTAGTGCTGAAGACACCTTCCTATGTATCCCTTCAACAAAGAATAACATGGGAACAAAGCAAATTTGATAATAGTAAACTCGAAACTTGTTTTAAATGTCATGCTCGGTCTGAATCCAAAATAATTTTTTTGTTTTTTGTAATGAGAGTGGGAAGTGATGTCACCAGATTGGGGGCGGGGCTTAGGTATGGTTGTCTGTGTCGCAGTTACTTAGTGAGATCAATGCTACCAGATGTATATTTCCATGCTCTGCAATAAAATAGTGTTGTACCCTCTTTGCTGTGTCCTGCATCTCATGACATTGTGTCAGAAGTTCTTGCCTGCGCTTCTGTTTCCTGATTGATGACGATGTTGAAGTTTACCCCACCTGAGCCTTTTGATTTCTCTCAGCCTGCAGCTTGGCCCACATGGCGTCAGTGGTTTCAGTGCTTCAGGATTGCTTCCAAGCTGGACAAAGAGAGTGGTGAAGTACAAGTTAATTCTCTTTTATACTCTATGGGGAAAGATGTGGAGCCAGTGTTTAATGCCTTTACTTTCCAAGAAGGGGAAGATTTTGACTTTGAAATAGTTATGAATAAACTCAGTGCCCACTTTGTGCCCAAAAGAAATGTGATTCATTAAAGAGCTTTTTTTTCACAAACGTGCCCAGCGTGTGGGAGAATCTGTGGAGTCATTTGTGCGCAGCCTATATGAACTAGCTGAATTCTGTGAGTTTGGTGTTGCTAAAGAAGAGCAAATCAGAGACAGAATAGTCATAGGAATTGCAGATGCTGAAGTCTCACTGAAGCTACAGTTAGAGTCTGATTTAACATTAGATGGGGCTATTAGGATGGCCCGCCAGAGTGAACTGGTGAAAAAGCAGAGTGCTGATCTGAGGTCTGAGAGTATTGTGGATGAAGTGCAGCAGTTCAGGAGAGGAAAGGCACAGTGTGAGCGGTAGACCAAGGGCAGCAGATAGGCCCAGAGGTGGATGGGCGCAGCATGCCAAATGCACACGGAGCAACCGTGCCCATGATCAAAGTGTCATATGCCCTGCTAAAGACAAAAGATGTAGAAAATGTAACAGGATGGGCCATTTTGAAGTGGTGTGTAAGACTGAATATATTAAGGAGATGCAGGTGGATAGCGACCAGGAGGGTCAAGAAGTGTCCTTTGTGGGGTCTGTTGTTGAACGGCCGGGTTCAGAAGATGAGTGGAGGGTTACTCTTACTGTAATGGGAGCCAAAGTTGCCTTTAAGATTGACACAGGAGCAGACATCAATGTTTCTTGCAGCATTTATAAAACTGCCTTGACAGCCCCAGCTGGCGAAAGTTACAACAAAAGTCCATACTCCTGGTGGCCGCATTGATTGTGCGGGGAAATTTCTTGCAAGCTGCGTGCACAAGCAAAATAAATTCACCATGTGGGTGCATGTGATTAGAGGTCAGTGTGTCAACAACTTATTGAGCAGAAAAGCAGCTTGTGGTTTGGGCTTAGTAGCTAGAGTGAATGAGATCTCAGAAGTTATGATTGGTGAATTGGGCCTACTGAATTGCAACCCAGTCCATATATCACATAAAGGTGACGCCGTCCCATACAGCATTACCACTCCCCGTAGAATTCCGTTCCCGCTCATGCCTCAAGTGGAGAAGGAGCTTCTGCATATGAAGAATATGGGGGTTATTGAAGAGGTTGTTGAAGCAACTGACTGGTGTGCCCCCATTGTGCCTGTTGCAAAGAAAAATGGGAAGGTATGCATAGACTTGAAAAGGCTGAATGAGGCGGTGAAGAGAGAGAGATATGTGATGCCGACACTTGAAGTCATAGCTCCGAAATTGGCTGGGGCGAAGTTCTTCTCTACATTGGATGCTTCTAGCGGCTTCTGGCAGATACCTCTAGATCCAAAAAACAGTGTTTATCTTTCAGCGCTAAGTATGAGTGACCTATAGCTCCTAACTATATGGGTCCCCAAAATACCCACAGAAATGAATAGTTAGAAAGAGGATGGTTAGGTAGGAGCACCAAAAGTAGGCAAGGTCTCAGGGATATATAATAAATGTATGATACTATATTATATGTGAGAGTTGCACACAGTATATCAGTGAGTGATACTGGAACAGAAATATATATTAGTGTCACAATTTGAGTGAATAGGCCTCTGAATGAGTGTGTAGCACTGAGAGACTTAAAATTGGTTTATACAGAATTTCACAGATTTTATTTATACATATATACATGGATCCATGTTGGCATTATTAAAATTTATCTAAAACACTCCATTAAAATCAGAAGTATAATATGGCATGTTAAGGGTTGTGCTAGAGGTTCTATCACACTTAAAAGTTAAGCGTGATCCCACTAGTAACAGATTTTCCCAATAACAAATTGGAATAGGTTGGATAAAATAGATTTGAGTAAAAATAGTTGTTGGACAATAATCGTGAAAAAATAGTTATACAAAGATTATACAAAGATTAGTTGAAATGGTACATAATATAATACATTTGACAATAGTTCATGTAATTAGCAATCTAAACTCTAATGTACAGAGTAATCGTGGATACTATTGTTAGTGAAAACACAAAAAATAAACAATAATATTAGTCAGGTAAGTTCCAAAAAGAAAATGAACTTTCAAAAAATGTGAAATTCAAATGATTGTGATCCACATAAAGTGATTTGTGTCACAGATGAAAAAATCACTCCAAAAGTCTGAGTGGTTGTAAAAAGAAAATGAAAAATTCAAACTAGTGTATATACAAGCTAGTGAACGTTAAAAAATGTAATAATAATAAAAATGATGAAAAATGAAAAAAAATGAAAAAAAATGAAAAAAAATGAAAAAAAGAGGGGGTGGGAGTGCACTTATTAAGTGAAACTGGTGTATCTCCTGGGCTTTGTTCCCTTTGTTGGAGTGTCTATTTGGATGTTATAGTTGTAATCCCAGTAGTTGAGGGTATGTGAAGGAAAAGATGGGTTGTGAGAAAATTTATAGATAAAAATACAAAAATAAGTTCCAGAGAGTCACTCCCTTTGTTAGAGTGTCCTTATGTTTGTGATCCTTATTTGTTGAAAAATTTATAAATATCGGGTAAAATAACCACACATATTCCGGTATAGCGTTTTTGGCGCGAAAATTTGGCGCCCACAAAGGTGAAGATGATTGGTTAGACATAAACATAAAAGGTCCCAACTCACCCATACCATAATAGTCTTGAAAAAGGCCTCTACTGTGGGCCGAAACGCGTTGACAGATTTATGGTGAGTTTTATACCTTTAGTTATAGAAGATTTTATGCAGTATTACCCTATGCTACTATCTTTTATTTACAGGTCTGAGGATTTCCCAGCATCATTTTTTAACATATTTTAAATAAACATTTTATATATTTTTTCAACAAATAAGGATCACAAACATAAGGACACTCTAACAAAGGGAGTGACTCTCTGGAACTTATTTTTGTATTTTTATCTATAAATTTTCTCACAACCCATCTTTTCCTTCACATACCCTCAACTACTGGGATTACAACTATAACATCCAAATAGACACTCCAACAAAGGGAACAAAGCCCAGGAGATACACCAGTTTCACTTAATAAGTGCACCACCACCCCCTCTTTTTTTCATTTTTTTTCTTTTTTTTTCATTTTTCATCATTTTTATTATTATTACATTTTTTAACGTTCACTAGCTTGTATATACACTAGTTTGAATTTTTCATTTTCTTTTTACAACCACTCACACTTTTGGAGTGATTTTTTCATCTGTGACACAAATCACTTTATGTGGACCACAATCATTTGAATTTCACATTTTTTGAAAGTTCATTTTCTTTTTGGAACTTACCTGACTAATATTATTGTTTATTTTTTGTGTTTTCACTAACAATAGTATCCACGATTACTCTGTACATTAGAGTTTAGATTGATAATTACATGAACTATTGTCAAATGTATTATATTATGGACCATTTCAACTAATCTTTGTATAATCTTTGTATAACTATTTTTTCACGATTATTGTCCAAGAACTATTTTTACTCAAATCTATTTTATCCAACCTATTCCAATTTGTTATTGGGAAAATCTGTTACTAGTGGGATCACGCTTAACTTGTAAGTGTGATAGAACCTCTAGCACAACCCTTAACGTGCCATATTATACTTCTGATTTTAATGGAGTGTTTTAGATAATTTTTAATAACGCCAACATGGATCCATGTATATATGTATAAATAAAATCTGTGAAATACTGTATAAACCAATTTTAAGTCTCTCAGTGCTACACACTCATTCAGAGGCCTATTCACTCAAATTGTGACACTAATATATATTTCTGTTCCAGTATCACTCACTGATATACTGTGTGCAACTCTCACATATAATATAGTATCATACATTAATTATATATCCCTGAGACCTTGCCTACTTTTGGCGCTCCTACCTAACCATCCTCTTTCTAGATACCTCTAGATCCAAAGTGCCGCAAATTGACTACCTTCATTACACCAGTAGGTCGGTTTTGCTTTTGCAGTCTCCCCTTCGGAATTTCCTCTGCTCCTGAAATCTTCCAAAGAGAAATGAGTTCTCTCCTAAGAGACCACGTGGGCACGGCAGTTGTCATGGACGACATCTTAGTGTATGGGTCTACATTGGAGGAACATGATCAGCGATTGAGCTGTGTGCTGCAGACTATCAGAGAATCCGGGCTTAAGCTAAACAAAGAGAAATGCCATTTTAGGAAAGCTGAGTTATGTTACTTTGGGCATATCATCAATGGGGGTGGCATCAAGTCAGATCCCGAGAAAATTCATGCTGTTGAACAGATGAAAAGTCCTTCTGATGTACATGAGCTGAGACAAATATTGGGCCTTGTAAATTATGTGGGCAGGTTCCTTCCAGATGTATCCACAATACTACACCCTATCACAGAGTTGCTAAAGAAAGATGTTGTCTGGGTCTGGGGACCTTCACAGGAAGAATCTTTTATGTAGGTCAAGTCCCTGCTGGGGTCTGCCCTTGTGTTGGGGTTCTACAACCCTTCCAAAAAGACTGTGGTTAGTGCTGATGCAAGCAGTTATGGATTAGGGGCAGCCCTCCTGCAGGTGAATGAAAACAAACTACAGCCTATCGCCTACTGTTCCCGCACACTGACGGCTGCTGAGTCACAATACGCCCAAATTGAGTGCCTGGCTGCAGTTTGGGCCTGTGAGTGCTTTCAGCGTTACCTAGTGGGTTTAGAGAAATTTAGTCTGGAGACTGATCATAAACCGCTAGTCCCTCTAATCAACTCCTATGATATTGACAAAACACCCCTATGATGCCAGAGACTTATAATGAGGCTGCTCAGGTTCAACGTTCAGGCAGTGCATGTGCCGGGGAAACAACTGGTTGTGGCGGATACACTGTCCAAGCTCCCGCTGGCTGCTGCTGAATAGTGATGTCGCGAACCTAAAAATTTCAGTTCGCGAACGGCCGACTCGAACTTCCATAATTGTTCGCGAACCGGCGAACCGGGTGAACCTCCATTGACTTCAATAGGCAGGCGAACTTTAAAACCCACAGGGACTCTTTCTGGCCACAATAGTGATGGAAAAGTTGTTTCAAAGGGACTAACACCTGGACTGTGGCATGACGGAGGGGGATCCATGGCAAAACTCCCACGGAAAATTACATAGTTGATGCAGAGTCTAGTTTTAAGCCATAAAGGGCCTTAATCACCTAACATTCCTAAATTGTTTGGAATAACCTGCTTTAAAACATCAGGTATGATGTTGTATCGATTAGGTAGTGTAAGGGTTACGCCCGCTTCACAGTGACAGACCAAACTCCCCATGTCCATTTGCACAACCACGAGATAGATTTGATAGATAGATACATTGATTACATAGATCAATAGATGCAATATACATATGATAGATACAAATTACATAGATCAATAGATGCAATATACATTTGATAGATACGAATTACATAGATCAATAGATGCAATATACATTTGATAGATACAAATAACATAGATCAATAGATGCAATATAGATTTGATAGATATGATTTACATAGATCAAAAGATGCAATATACATTTGATAGATACGAATTACATAGATCAATAGATGCAATATATATTTGATAGATACGATTGATAGTTAGATAGATTCGATAGATAAATAGATAGGTTTGATAGATATATAATTTCCCTGACAGAGTATTACAATAAGACATGCGGTCTGGGACCCGTGGTGTGTTAAGTAGTACTATTCTTAGCAGTTTAATACCTGTTACTCCCCCTATCGGGGGAGGTCTATATGGCCTCGATTTTAGGAACAGGGAGATGGAAGAAGATGCTTGGTCTGTCCTCCTACTTCAAATTTGGCCGAAACACAAGTGGCTGTCACAAAACAGTCCGGCCACGAGATAGATAGATTTGATAGATAGATAGATACATAGATTACATAGATCAATAGATACAATATACATTGGATAGATACAAATTACATAGATCAATAGATGCAATATACATTTGATAGATATGAATTACAAAGATCAAAAGATGCAATATACATTTGATAGATACGAATAACATAGATCAATAGATGCAATATAGATTTGATAGATACGATTTACATAGATCAAAAGATGCAACATACATTTGATAGATACGAATTACAAAGATCAATAGATGCAATATAGATTTGATAGATATGATTTACATAGATCAAAAGATGCAATATACATTTGATAGATACGAATTACATAGATCAAAAAATGCAATATACATTTGATAGATACGAATAACATAGATCAATAGATGCAATATAGATTTGATAGAAACGATTTACATAGATCAAAAGATGCAATATACATTTGATAGATACGAATTACATAGATCAATAGATGCAATATAGATTTGATAGATACGATTTACATAGATCAAAAGATGCAATATACATTTGATAGATACTAATTACATAGATCAATAGATGCAATATACATTTGATAGATACAAATTACATAGATCAATAGATGCAATATACATTTGATAGATACTAGTGTTACTAGTTTCCGTTTTGTTTTTAACAGACAACAAATCCCAAAAGTCCATCCTTGTATTGAAAACCAAGATATTGAAGAGTTGTGTGTGTGATACTGGTGAGATCATCTTGTTCAGCAAGAGCGAACACGCACTCTGAGACTAAATACCTGACGCTGAAATCTACAGCTGGTCTCGGGCAGTTGGAGTCGAGTGGCATTACCCGCAGCTGATTGGAAGTTCCAGTGTGACACTCATTAGCCTTGGGGTGTCTGTTGGGCGACTCAGAACAGTCCCGACTTGTGTTACTAGGCACGCCACTGTGCCGCCCGCCTTGTGAGTATCTGACAGTATCGGGAGGGGAACATACCTGTCTTATCGTATAGGAGTGACAATACTGTTTTATGTTTGGTGCCTCTCTTCTCCCCTTTTGTCTTTGATAGATACGAATTACATAGATCAAAAGATGCAATATACATTTGATAGATATGAATTACATTGATCGATAGATGCAATATACATTTGATAGATACGAATTACATAGATCAATAGATGCAATATACATTTGATAGATACGAATTAAATAGATCAATAGATGCAATATACATTTGATAGATACGATTTACATAGATCAATAGATGCAATATACATTTGATAGATACAAATTACATAGATCAATAGATGCAATATATATTTGATAGATACGATTTACATAGATCAAGAGATGCAATATACATTTGATAGATACGAATTACATAGATCAAAAGATGCAATATACATTTGATAGATACGAATAACATAGATCAATAGATGCAATATAGATTTGATAGATACGATTTACATAGATCAAAAGATGCAATATCCATTTGATAGATACAAATTACATAGATCAATAGATGCAATATACATTTGATAGATACAAATTACATAGATCAATAGATGCAATATACATTTGATAGATACGAATTAAATAGATCAATAGATGCAATATACATTTGATAGATACGATTTACATAGATCAATAGATGCAATATACATTTGATAGATACAAATTACATAGATCAATAGATGCAATATATATTTGATAGATACGATTTACATAGATCAAGAGATGCAATATACATTTGATAGATACGAATTACATAGATCAATAGAGGCAATATACATTTGATAGATACGAATTACATAGATCAATAGATGCAATATACATTTGATAGATACAAATTACATAGATCAATAGATGCAATATACATTTAATAGATACGAATTGCATAGATCAAAATATGCAAAATACATTTGATAGATATGATTGATAGTTAGATAGATTTGATAGATAAATAGATAATTTGAAAGATATATAATTTCCCAGGCAGAGAATTACAAAGACGTGCGGTCTGGTTCTGGGAACCATGGTAAGGTTACTTCCTTTTGCACAATCGAGTGTATCAGTTGCGGACGTTCTTACCCAGCATTCTGGCTGTACCTCTCCCTGCAAGAGAGATCTTTTACAGAGTCTGTGGGCCTCTATGCAAAGAGCTGGCCTGCCTGAAAGGAGCAGCAAGGCAGATCAGAACATGCAATATACATTTGATAGATACGAATTACATAGATCAATAGATGCAATATACATTTGAAAGATACAAATTACATAGATCAATAGATGCAATATACATTTGATAGATACGAATTACATAGATCAAAAGGTGCAATATACATTTGATAGATACGAATTACATAGATCAATATATGCAATATAGATTTGATAGATACGATTTACATAGATCAAAAGATGCAATATACATTTGATAGATATGAATTACATAGATCAATAGATGCAATATACATTTGATAGATACGAATTACATAGATCAATAGATGCAATATACATTTGATAGATACTAGTGTTACTAGTTTCCGTTTTGTTTTTAACAGAAAACAAATCCCAAAAGTCCATCCTTGTATTGAAAACCAAGATATTGAAGAGTTGTGTGTGTGTGATACTGGTGAGATCATCTTGTTCAGCAAGAGCAAACACGCACTCTGAGACTAAATACTTGACGCTGAAATCTACAGCTGGTCTCGGGCAGTTGGAGTCGAGTGGCATTATTGGAAGTTCCAGTGTGACACTCATTAGCCTTGGGGTGTCTGTCGGGCGACTCAGAACAGTCCCGACTTGTGTTACTAGGCACGCCACTGTGCCGCCCGCCTTGTGAGTATCTAACAGTATCGGGGGGGGAACATACCTGTCTTATCGTATAGGAGTGACAATACTGTTTTATGTTTGGCGCCTCTCTTCTCCCCTTTTGTCTTTGATAGATACAAATTACATAGATCAAAAGATGCAATATACATTTGATAGATACGAATTACATCGATCGATAGATGCAATATACATTTGATAGATACGAATTACAAAGATCAATAGATGCAATATACATTTGATACAAATTAAATAGATAAATAGATGCAATATACATTTGATAGATTCGATTTACATATATCAATAGATGCAATATACATTTGATAGATACCATTGATAGTTAGATAGATTCAATAGATAAATAGATAGATTTGATAGATATATAATTTCCATGACAGAGAATTACAATAAGACATATGGCTGGGACCCATGGTAAGGTTACTTCCTTTTGCACAATCGAGTACAGGTTGGGGTCCGGGATTGCCTTTTGTGCAAAGAAATTGTGGCCGGGTACCTTCCACTGCGGTGTCCCCTATCAGGGGACGTGTATATGGCATGTATTTTAGGAACCGGGAGATATAAAAAGATGCTTGGACACACAGTACAGGTCGTTCTCCTTCAGCCTTTTTATAAGAGGGTCCCCGACCTTCAACAGGCACGACAGCATGAAAGACCCCATATGCCATGACTTCCTTTTGCACAATCGAGTACAGGTATGGCATCGATTTTAGGAACCCGGAGATAATTTTTAGCAACCGGGAGATGGAAAAAGATGCTTGGACACCCAGTACAGGTCGTTCTCCTTCAGCCTTTTTATATGAGGGTCCCCGACCCTCAACAGGCACGACAGCATGAAACTAAGACCCCATATGCCATGGCTTCCTTTTGCACAATCGAGTACAGGTATGGCATTGTTTTTAGGAACCCGGAGATAATTTTTAGGAACCGGGAGATGGAAAAAGATGCTTGGTTGGTCCTCCTACTTCAAATTTGGGGCACTGCGCGTGCAATCTACTGTGCCACCAGATATGAGTGCTGTGTTAAGTAGTACTATTCTTAGCAGTTTAATCTGTCATGCTCGGCTGAGTAGGTTCAGGAGTTTGGAGCATGTGCAAGGTGATGGCTGAGTTAAGCTGAGAGTATGTGAAGAGGTGAGTAGGACTCAGTATACCAGAATGGAAACACAGAACAAAGAAGGGCTTTTGTTAAAGTAACTTTACTAAGGTAATGCAAGGAAAGCAAGAGGTAAAGCACATCAAGGTTATATTCCAAACTGATAATAAACAAATGAAAGTCTTGTAAAAGAACAGTTCAAGCAAAAGTCCTTCAACAGACACAGACGACCCTTACGAGTACTTGATATTAGGATCAAAGTGGGCATACACGGGTATTAGAGCCAGGGTACTTGGTATCATATGCCAGTATCTCGGTAAGTCAACTTGGTTTCAGGAATGGGCCAAGCGGCGAGCATACGCCTGTATCTCGGTAAGGCAACTTGGTTTCAGGAACGGGCCGAGCATACGCCTGTGTATTGGTAAGGCAACCTAGTTTCAGGAAGGAGCCGAGCATACGCCAGTATCTTGGTAAGGCAACTTGGGTTCAGGAACAGGCCGAGCATATGCCAGTATCTCGGTAAGGCAACTTGGGTTTAGGAACAGGCCGAGCATACTCCAGTATCTCGGTAAGGCAACTTGGGTTCAGGAACAGGCTGAGCATACGCCAGTATCTCCGTAAGATAACTTTGGTTCAGGAACAGGCCGAGCATACGCCAGTATCTCGGTAAGGCAACTTAGTTTCAGGAAGACAAATGTCACAGTAGAGTTGCTTAAACTCAGCAAGCAGATAAACAAACAGTTCTTACAGCAGTGGAGTTTAGTACCAACATCCAAGGAAGTATACAGGTACTCACAGCAGAGGTACTTGGCTTCAGGATAAACAGATGTCACAGTATAGTTGATTAGACTCAGCAAGCAGATTAACATACAGTTCTTACAGCAGTGGAGTTTAGTAGTACCAACAGCCAAGGAAGTATACAGGTACTCACAGCAGAGGTACTTGGCTTCAGGATAAACAGATGTCACAGTATAGTTGCTTAGACTCAGCAGCCAGTTAAGCTTACAGTTCTCACAGCATGGTGATAGACACAGTAGCCAAGTAAGCATACAGGATACAAAAGAATTGTCAGAATACAAGCCAAGGGTCAGTAGCCAGGAAAGCAGTCCGATCTTTCATAAAGCAAAAAGGGGAATCCAGAAGAATGGTCAATCAGCAAGCTGAGTTCAGATGCCAGGGATCCAACAACAAAACAGGAATTCATGAAACAGAAGCAGCTCATCTCATCAGGCGTTTTGTACTCAAATGTATCGCCCAATGCCATTCCCTTCGGGATCCATCCCTCATTCATTTTAATAAAGGTGAGATAATCAAGACTTTTTTGACCTAGGCGACTTCTCTTCTCAGTGACAATACCTCCTGCTGCACTGAAGGTCCTCTATGACAGGACACTTGAAGCGGGGCAGGCCAGAAGTTCGATTGCAAATTGGGATAGCTCAGGCCACAGGTCAAGCCTGCACACCCAGTAGTCAAGGGGTTCATCCCTCCTCAGAGTGTCGAGATCCGCAGTTAATGCAAGGTAGTCTGCTACCTGTCGGTTGAGTCGTTCTCTGAGGTTAGATCCCGAAGGGCTGTGGAGATGCATAGGAGTTAAAAAGGTCCGCATGTCCTCCATCAACAACACGTCTGGAAAGCGTCCTGTCCTTGCCGTCGTGGTCGTGGGAGGAGGAGTATTACTTTCATCTCTTCCCCTGTTAGATTCCTGTTGTGCTGTGACATCACCCTTATACACTGTGTAAAGCATACTTTTTTTATTTATTTTTAACTGCTCCATCCTTTCCGACTTGCGGGATTTTGGTAACATTTCATTCACTTTATGCTTATACGGGGGTCTAGTAGCATGGACACCCAGTACAGTTTGTTCTCCTTCAGCTTTTTTATACGAGTGTCCCTCAACAGGTACGACAGCATGAAAGACCCCATTTGCACAAGGTTGGATGCCGAGCTACTCAGGTCCCGTTCCTCGTCCTCACTGATGTCACTGAAGGTATCTTCTTTGCCCCAGCCACATACAACACCACGGGTACCAGATAGGTGACAACAACGAGCACCCTGGGATGCCTGTTGTGCTTGTTCTTCCTCCTCCTCCTCAAAGCCAAATTCCTCCTCTGACTCCTCTTCCTCATAATCCTCTTCCTGCGTTGCCGCTGGTCTAGAAAGAGATGCTGATAAGGCTGTTTCTGGTGGTGATGGAGACCACAACTCTTCCTCTTCACGCTCATCTACGGCCTGATCCAGCACTCTTCGCAGGGCACGCTCCAGGAAGAAAACAAATGGTATGATGTCGCTGATGGTGCCTTCGGTGCAACTGACTAGGTTTGTCACCTCCTCAAAAGGACGCATGAGCCTACAGGCATTGCGCATGAGCGTCCAGTAACGTGGCAAAAAAATCCCCAGCTCCCCAAAGGCTGTCCTAGCACCCCGGTCATACAAATACTCGTTAACAGCTTTTTCTTGTTGGAGCAGGCGGTCGAACATTAGGAGTGTTGAATTCCAACGTGTCGGGCTGTTGCAAATCAAGCGCCTCACTGGCAGGTTGTTTTGCCGCTGGATATCTGACAAGTGCGCCATGGCTGTGTAGGAACGCCTGAAATGGTCACACACCTTCCTGGCCTGCTTCAGGACGTCCTGTAAGCCTGGGTACTTATGCACAAAGCATTGTACAATCAGATTACACACATGTGCCATGCACGGCACATGTGTCAACTTGCTCAATTTCAATGCTGCCACCAAATTACTTCCATTGTCAGAAACAACTTTGCCAATCTCCAGTTGGTGTGGAGTCAGCCACTGATCCACCCGTGCGTTCAGGGTGGATAGGAGTGCTGGTGCGGTGTGACTCTCTGCTTTCAGGCAAGTCAACCCCAAGATGGCGTGACACTGCCGTATCTGGGATGTTGAATAGTACCTGGGGAGCTGGGGGGGGTGCAGTTGATGTGGAGCAAGACGCAGCAGCAGAAGAGGACTCAGCTGAGGAAGAGGTTATGGAAGAGGATGGAGTAGGAGGAATAGAGGAGGTAGCAGCAGGCCTGCCTGCAAGTCGTGGCGGTGTCACCAACTCCTCTGCAGAGCCAGGCATTCCATGCTTGTCCGCCGTCAGCAGGTTTACCCAATGCGCAGTGTAGGTGATATACCGGCCCTGACCATGCTTTGCAGACCAGCTATCAATGGTCAGATGGACCCTTTCAATGGTCAGATGGACCCTTGCCCCAACGCTGTGTGCCAGACATGCCATTACTTCCTTTCGCACAATTGAGTACAGGTTGGGGATTGCCTTTTGTGAAAATAAATTTCGTCCGGGTACCTTCCACTGCGGTGTCCCAATAGATACAAATTTTTGGAACGCCTCAGACTCAACCAGCTTGTATGGTAAAAGCTGGCGGGCTAAGAGTTCAGACAAGCCAGCTGTCAGACGCCGTGCAAGGGGGTGACTTTGGGACATTGGCTTCTTACGCTCAAACATGTCCTTGACAGACACCTGACTGTGGGCAGATGACCAGGAACTGCTACGGAAGATAGACTGAGTGGCGGATGGTTGAGAGGGGGCAAGGAGTACAGCAGTGGTTGACGTGGCTGAAGATGCTGGAGCAGGAGGAGGATGGCGGCTTTGAGTTTGTGTGCTGCTTCTTCTCATGTGTTCATCCCATCGTCGTTTGTGCTGTGAGATCATGTGCCTTCACAAAGCAGTTGTACCTAGGTGGGTGTTGTACTTCCCACGACTCAGTTTCTTTTGGCACAGGTTGCAAATGGCATCGCTGTTGTCAGAGGCAGACACACAAAAAAAATTCCACATTGCTGAGCTCTGCGATGACGGCATTCTGGTGGTGGCAACAGCATGCGTTGATTGGCGTGCTGTCTGGCTGACTCCGGGTGTCGATGCATGCTGTCTGATTGTGCCACTATCTCCTTGCAACGACCCCCCCCTGCTTCAAACTCGTCTCCTCCTCCTCCTCCTCCTCCTCCTCTCTGTCTCCCCATCTGAACTTTCTCCCTCTTCTTCTTCTCTTCTTCTCTTCTAGCGGGCACCCATGTGACATCCATGGACGCATCATCATCAACCGCTTCACTTGTATCTGACAAAGTTTTTTTTAAATATTTACACCACTGTTATAACAAATATGATTGGTGGCACTAGTTGGCAAGTGGGCCTGGCACACACGCTAGCAGGCTGGCTACTGCAATTAGATTACACTAGCAGACTGATGTCTCACAGTCCAAAAAGTTTTTTTTTTGAAATATTTAAACTCCTGTTTCTTTTGGCACAGGTTGCAAATGGCATCGCTGTTGTCAGAGGCAGACACACAAAAAAAATTCCACATTGCTGAGCTCTGCGATGACGGCATTCTGGTGGTGGCAACAGCATGCGTTGATTGGCGTGCTGTCTGGCTGACTCCGGGTGTCGATGCATGCTGTCTGATTGTGCCACTATCTCCTTGCAACGACCCCCCCCTGCTTCAAACTCGTCTCCTCCTCCTCCTCCTCCTCTCTGTCTCCCCATCTGAACTTTCTCCCTCTTCTTCTTCTCTTCTAGCGGGCACCCATGTGACATCCATGGACGCATCATCATCAACCGCTTCACTTGTATCTGACAAAGTTTTTTTTAAATATTTAAACCACTGTTATAACAAATATGATTGGTGGCACTAGTTGGCAAGTGGGCCTGGCACACACGCTAGCAGGCTGGCTACTGCAATTAGATTACACTAGCAGACTGATGTCTCACAGTCCAAAAAGTTTTTTTTTTGAAATATTTAAACTCCTGTTATAACAAATATGATTGGTGGCACTAGTTGGCAAGTGGGCCTGGCACACACGCTGGCAGGCAGGCTACTGCAATTATATTACACTAGCAGACTGATGTTTCACAGTCCAAAAAGTTTTTATTTTAAATATTTACACTACTGTTATAACAAATATGATTGGTGGCACTAGTTGGCAAGTGGGCCTGGCACACACGCTGGCAGGCAGGCAACTGCAATTAGATTACACTAACAGACTGATGTTTCACAGTCAAAAAAGTTTTTTTTTTTAAATGTTTACACTACTGTTAACAACAAATATGAGTGGTGCCACTAACTTGGCAAGTGGGCCTGGCACACACGCTGGCAGGCAGGCTACTGCAATTAGATTACACTAGCAGACTGATGTCTCACAGTCAAGAAAGTTTTTTTTTTAAATATTTAAACTACTGTTATAACAAATATGATTGGTGGCACTAGTTGGCAAGTGGGCCTGGCACACACGCTGGCAGGCGGGCTACTGCAATTAGATTACACTAGCAGACTGATGTTTCACAGTCAAAAAAGTTTTTTTTTAAATATTTACACTACTGTTATAACAAATATGATAGGTGGCACTAGTTAGCAAGTGGGCCTGGCACACATGCTGGCAGGCAGGCAACTGCAATTAGATTACACTAACAGACTGATGTCTCACATTCAAAAAAGTGTTTTTTTAAAATATTTACACTACTGTTACAACAAATATGAGTGGTGCCACTAACTTGGCAAGTGGGCCTGGCACACACGCTGGCAGGCAGGCTACTGCAATTAGATTACACTAGTAGACTGATGTCTCACAGTCAAAAAAGTTTTTTTTTAAATATTTAAACTACTGTTATAACAAATATGATTGGTGGCACTAGTTGCTAAGTGGGCCTGGCACACACGCTAGCAGGCAGGCAACTGCAATTAAATTACACTAGCAGACTGATGTTTCACAGTCAAAAAAGTTTTTTTTAAATATTTACACTACTGTTACAACAAATATGAGTGGTGCCACTAACTTGGCAAGTGGGCCTGGCACACACGCTGGCAGGCAGGCTACTGCAATTGGATTACACTAGCAGACTGATGTCTCACAGTCAAAACATTTTTTTTTTTAAATATTTAAACTACTGTTATAACAAATATGATTGGTGGCACTAGTTGGCAAGTGGGCCTGGCACACACGCTGGCAGGCGGGCTACTGCAATTAGATTACACTAGCAGACTGATGTTTCACAGTCAAAAAAGTTTTTTTTTTAATATTTACACTACTGTTATAACAAATATGATTGGGAGCACTAGTTGGCAAGTGGGCCTGGCACACACGCTGGCAGGCAGGCAACTGCAATTAGATTACACTAACAGACTGATGTCTCACAGTCAAAAAAGTGTTTTTTTTTAATATTTACACTACTATTATAACAAATATGAGTGGTGCCACTAATTTGGCAAGTGGGCCTGGCACACACGCTGGCAGGAGGGCTACTGCAATTAGATTACACTAGCAGACTGATGTCTCACAGTCAAAAAAGTATTTTTTTTTAAATATTTAAACTACTGTTATAACAAATATGATTGGTGGCACTAGTTGGCAAGTGAGCCTGGCACACACGCTGGCAGGTGGGCTACTGCAATTAGATTACACTAGTAGACTGATGTTTCACAGTCATTTTTTTTTTAAATATTTACACTACTGTTATAACAAATATGATAGGTGCACTAGTTGGCAAGTGGGCCTGGCACACATGCTGGCAGGCAGGCAACTGCAATTAAATTACACTAACAGACTGATGTCTCACATTCAAAAAAGTGTTTTTTTTTAAATATTTACACTACTGTTACAACAAATATGAGTGGTGCCACTAACTTGGCAAGTCGGCCTGGCACACACGCTGGCAGGCAGGCTACTGCAATTAGATTACACTAGCAGACTGATGTCTCACAGTCAAAAAAGTTTTTTTTTAAATATTTAAACTACTGTTATAACAAATATGATTGGTGGCACTAGTTGGTAAGTGGGCCTGGCACACACGCTGGCAGGCAGGCAACTGCAATTAAATTATACTAGCAGACTGATGTTTCACAGTCAAAAAAGTTTTTTTTTTAAATATTTACACTACTGTTACAACAAATATGAGTGGTGCCACTAACTTGGCAAGTGGGCCTGGCACACACGCTGGCAGGCAGGCTACTGCAATTTGATTACACTAGCAGACTGATGTTTCACAGTCAAAAAAGTTTTTTTTTAAATATTTACACTACGGTTATAACAAATATGATTGGTGGCACTAGTTGGCAAGTGGGTCTGGCACACACGCTGGCAGGCAGGCAACTGCAATTAGATTACACTAACAGACTGATGTTTCACAGTCAAAAAAGTTTTTTTTTAAATATTTACACTACTGTTACAACAAATATGAGTGGTGCCACTAACTTGGCAAGTGGGCCTGGCACACACGCTGGCAGGCAGGCTACTGCAATTAGATTACACTAGCAGACTGATGTTTCACAGTCAAAAAAGTTTTTTTTTAAATATTTACACTACGGTTATAACAAATATGATTGGTGGCACTAGTTGGCAAGTGGGTCTGGCACACACGCTGGCAGGCAGGCAACTGCAATTAGATTACACTAACAGACTGATGTTTCACAGTCAAAAAAGTTTTTTTTTAAATATTTACACTACTGTTACAACAAATATGAGTGGTGCCACTAACTTGGCAAGTGGGCCTGGCACACACGCTGGCAGGCAGGCTACTGCAATTAGATTACACTAGCAGACTGATGTCTCACAGTCAAAAAAGTTTTTTTTAAAATATTTAAACTACTGTTATAACAAATATGATTGGTGGCACTAGTGGGCCTGGCACACATGCTGGCAGGCAGGCAACTGCAATTAAATTACACTAGCAGACTGATGCTCCACAGTCAAAAAAGTTTTTTTTTTTAATATTTACACTACTGTTACAACAAATATGAGTGGTGCCACTAACTTGGCAAGTGGGCCTGGCACACACACTGCCAGGCAGGCAATGCAATAAGATTACACTAGCAGACTGATGTCTCACAGTCAAAAAAGTTTTTTTTTAAATATTTAAACTACTGTTATAACAAATATGATTGGTGGCACTAGTTGGCAAGTGGGCCTGGCACACACGCTGGCAGGCGGGCTACTGCAATTAGATTACACTAGCAGACTGATGTTTCACAGTCAAAAAAGTTTTTATTTTAAATATTTACACTACTGTTATAACAAACATGATTGGTGGCACTAACTTGGCAAGTGGGCCTGGCACACACGCTGGCAGGCAGGCAACTGCAATTAGATTACACTAACAGACTGATGTTTCACAGTCAAAAAAGTTTTTTTTAAAATATTTACACTACTGTTACAACAAATATGAGTGGTGCCACTAACTTGGCAAGTGGGCCTGGCACACACGCTGGCAGGCAGGCTACTGCAATTAGATTACACTAGCAGACTGATGTCTCACAGTCAAAAAAAATTTTTTTAAAATATTTAAACTACTGTTATAACAAATATGATTGGTGGCACTAGTTGGCAAGTGGGCCTGGCACACACGCTGGCAGGCGGGCTACTGCAATTAGATTACACTAGCAGACTGATGTTTCACAGTCAAAAAAGTTTTTATTTTAAATATTTACACTACTGTTATAACAAACATGATTGGTGGCACTAACTTGGCAAGTGGGCCTGGCACACACGCTGGCAGGCAGGCAACTGCAATTAGATTACACTAACAGACTGGGGGTCGATCCGATATAAAGCGTCGCCCGCAAAAGCTGGCGACGCCAATATTTGCGCGGATTTGGTATCACATATACGGCGTAACCTAGAAGTTACGCCCGTATATTTCTGCCGTCGCCCCCCGCAGTTTTTTGGGCCATAGGCAGGTATACCAAACCCGTGCAGTTTGGTATCCAATATGCAGCGTAAGGACTTACGTGGCGAAAATGGAGAAAACTTACTCCATTTTCACCTCGCCACAAAAAGCAGCAGTAAGAAGCCTTACGCTGACTATTGGAGCCCCGTAACTCCCTAAACTAACTAGAAAATAAACCTAACACCTAACGCATGCGCAATGTCTATCTCCCTGTCAACCGCGATCTGCTAAAATAAACCTAACACCTAACGCATGCGCAATGTCTATCTCCCTGTCAACCGCGATCCCCCCCCCCCCCCCGAAATCCCTAATAAAGTTATTACCCCCTAAACCGCCGCTCCCGGACCCCGCCGCCATCTACATAAACTAACCCCCTACTGTGAGCCTCTAAAACCGCCGCCATCTACCTTATCTATCCCCTAATCTGACCCCTTACACCGCCGCCACATATATAAAAATTATTAACCCCTAATGTAAGCCCCTTACACCGCCGCCATCTCTATTAAAATGATTAACCCCTAATTTAATCTACCTACCCCGCCGCCAGCTATATTATCTATATTAACCCTAAGTATATTATAGTTAATATAGGTATTACATTATATATATTAACTATATTAACCCCAATTATATTAGGGTTAATATAGTTAATAAAGTTACTATAGTATTTATATTAACTATATTAACTCTATCTAACCCTAACTAAATTTAGATTAAATTAATCTAATTCATTTATAAACTAAAATATTCCTATTTAAATCTAAATACTTACCTATAAAATAAACCCTAAGATAGCTACAATATAATTAATAATTACATTGTAGCTATGTTAGGGTTAATATTTATTTTACAGGTAAATTGTTAATTATTTTAACTAGGTATAATAGATATTAAATAGTTATTAACTATTTAATATCTACCTAGTTAAAATAATTACCCAATTACCTGTAAAATAAATCCTAACCTAAGTTACAAATACACCTACACTATCAATAAATGTAATAAACTACTAACATCTATCTAAAAATACAATTAAATTAACTAAACTAAATTACAAAAAAAAACAAACACTAAATTACAAAAAATAAAAAAAAGATTACAAGATATTTAAGCTAATTACACCTATTCTAAGCCCCCTAATAAAATAATAAACCCCCAAAATAAAAAAAATTCCCTGCCCTATTCTAAATTTAACAAATTTCAAAGCTCTTTACCTTACCAGCCCTTAAAAGGGCCTTTTGTGGGGCATGCCCCAAAGAATTCAGCTCTTTTGCATACAACAAATACAATACCCCCCCCCATTACAACCCACCACCCACATACCCCTATTCTAAACCCACCCAAACCCCCCTTAAAAAAGCCTAACACTACCCCCCTGAAGATCGCCCTACCTTGTCTTCACCACACCGGGCCGAACTCCTGATCCGATCCGGGCTGTTTATTTTGGGGGTTTATTATTTTATTAGGGGGCTTAGAATAGGTGTAATTAGCTTAAATATCTTGTAATCTTTTTTTTATTTTTTGTAATTTAGTGTTTGTTTTTTTTTGTAATTTAGTTTAGTTAATTTAATTGTATTTTTAGATAGATGTTAGTAGTTTATTAAATTTATTGATAGTGTAGGTGTATTTGTAACTTAGGTTAGGATTTATTTTACAGGTAATTGGGTAATTATTTTAACTAGGTAGATATTAAATAGTTAATAACTATTTAATATCTATTATACCTAGTTAAAATAATTAACAATTTAACTGTAAAATAAATATTAACCCTAACATAGCTACAATGTAATTATTAATTATATTGTAGCTATCTTAGGGTTTATTTTATAGGTAAGTATTTAGATTTAAATAGGAATATTTTAGTTTATAAATGAATTAGATTAATTTAATCTAAATTTAGTTAGGGTTAGATAGAGTTAATATAGTTAATATAAATACTATAGTAACTATATTAACTATATTAACCCTAATATAATTAGGGTTAATATAGTTAATATATAATGTAATACCTATATTAACTATAATATACTTAGGGTTAATATAGATAACATAGCTGGCGGCGGGGTAGGTAGATTAAATTAGGGGTTAATCATTTTAATAGAGATGGCGGCGGTGTTAGGGGCTCACTTTAGGGGGTTATAGATATAATATAGCTGGCGGCGGGGTACGGGAGCGGCGGTTTAGGGGTTAATAGCTTTTTTATTGTTAGGCTAGTGAGGGGGGATAGCGGATAGAGGGTTAGACAGTGCGGGCTATGTTAGGGAGGCGTGTTAGACAGTGCGGGCTATGTTAGGGAGGCGTGTTAGACAGTGCGGGTGTTTTAAACTTTAGTCAGGTTTTATAGGCGCCGGCAGATTCTAACGTGGCGCAAGTCACTGGCGACGCCAGAAATTTGTACTTACGCAGATTTCTGGACATCGCTGGTTTGTGAGACTTACGGCACGTTAGCATCTGACGGCGACCTATATGGGATGGCTCGAGTTGCGAGCTGAAACTGCGGGCGACGCCGGTTCCCTCGCTTGCGCCGCAAACTGCGATCGATATCGGATCGCGCCCCTGATGTTTCACAGTCAAAAAAGTTTTTTTTTTAATATTTACACTACTGTTATAACAAATATGATTGATGGCACTAGTTGGCAAGTGGGCCTGGCACAAACGCTGGCAGGCAGGCAACTGCAATTAGATTACACTAACAGACTGATGTCTCACAGTCAAAAAATGTTTTTTTTAAATATTTACACTACTGTTATAACAAATATGAGTGGTGCCACTAACTTGGCAAGTGGGCCTGGCACGCACGCTGGCAGGCAGGCTACTGCAATTAGATTACACTAGCAGACTGATGTCTCACAGTCAAAAAAGTTTTTTTTTTAAATATTTAAACTACTGTTATAACAAATATGATTGGTGGCACTAGTTGGTAAATGGGCCTGGCACACACGCTGGCAGGCAGGCAGGCAACTGCAATTAAATTACACTAGCAGACTGATGTTTCACAGTCAAAAAAGTTTTTTTTTAATATTTACACTACTGTAACAACAAATATGACTGGTGCCACTAACTTGGCAAGTGGGCCTGGCACACACACTGCCAGGCAGGCAAATGCAATAAGATTACACTAGCAGACTGATGTCTCACAGTCAAAAAATTTTTTTTTAAAAAAAATTTAAACTACTGTTATAACAAATATGATTGGTGGCACTAGTTGGCAAGTGGGCCTGGCACACACGCTGGCAGGCGGGCTACTGCAATTAGATTACACTAGCAGACTGATGTTTCAAAGTCAAAAAAGTTTTTATTTTAAATATTTAATTTACTGTTATAACAAATATGATTGGTGGCACTAACTTGACAAGTGGGCCTGGCACACATGCTGGCAGGCAGGCAACTGCAATTAGATTACACTAGCAAACTGATGTCTCACAGTCAAAAAAGTTTTTTTTAAATATTTACACTACTGTTACAACAAATATGAGTGGTGCCATTAACTTGGCAAGTGGGCCTGGCACACACGCTGCCAGGGCAGGCAAATTCAATAAGATTACACCATCAGACTTATGTCTCACAGTCAAAAAAGTTTTTTTTTTTAAATATTTACACTATTGTTATAACAAATATGATTGGTGGCACTAGTTGGCAAGTGGGCCTGGCACACATGCTGGCAGGCAGGCAAATGCAATTAGATTACACTAGCAGACTGATGTAAAAGTTTTTTTTTTAAATTTACACTAAGGTTACACCAGATATGACTGGTGGCACTGAGCAAGTAGGCACAGTATATGCTGTGAGCCTGACACCCAGGCAGGCAACTGCTATTAGATTACAAAGAAAAAAAAACGACTGATGTAGCCCTAAAAAGGGCTTTTTGGGGTGCTGTCCTTACAGCAGAGATCAGATGAGTCCTTCAGGGCTGTAGTGGACACTGAATACACTAGCCTAGCTATCAATTTCCCTATAAAATCATCAGCAGCAGCACTATCCCTCCTCTTACTAAGAATGCAGGATCAGAATGAATCTAAAATGGCTGCTGCCAAGGAGCAGTGAGGGTCTGGGAGGGAGTGTCTGCTGCTGATTGGCTGTAATGTGTCTGCAGACTGTGAGATACAGGGTCAAAGTTTACTCAATGATGACGAATAGGGGGCGGGTCAAACATAGCATATGTTCGCCCTCCGCTGCGAACGCGAACAAGCTATGTTTGCCGGGAACTGTTCTCCGGCGAACTATTCGTGACATCACTACTGCTGAAGAGTCTTCAACGGAATCGGATGTGAAAGTGTATGTAGATTCATTTCTGGCCTCTAAGTCCATTTCTTCAGGGAAACTAGAACAAATAAAGAGAGAGACATATTTATATAGAGACCTTCAAGAAGTTTTAAAGTACATTAAAGAAGGTTGGCCCGAAAGTCTGGCAGCCTGGATGTCTTTAAGTTCTTACCAATCAGAGAGGTCGCAGCTCACGGAGCTTGATGGGTCGGTGCTGTTCCAAGACCGCATTGTTATTCCTGTCAGCATGAGGCAGGAGATGTTAAACAGGATTCACGATGGCCACTTAGGCATTACAAAGTGCAGAGAAAGGGCAGCTACAGCAGTATGGTGGCCTGGGATCAGTTCCGACATTGCAAGTCATGTGTCTAAATGTGCCTTTTGCCGGGAACGTCGGCCTACTCAGAGAAGGGAGCCCTTGATTTCTATTCCGCTGCCTGCAGGCCCGTGGCAGAAAATAGCTGCTGATTTGTGCGTACTGCACAGGAAAAAGTTCCTAGTCGTGATCGACTACTATTCCAGGTATTTGGAAATTGCACCTTTGAATGAAATCACAAGTCAAGCCGTTATCACTCGTCTCAAGAGCTTGTTCGCCCGGTGGGGCATACCAATGGAGTTGGTGAGTGATAACGGAATGCAGTTTGCTTCAACAGAGTTCAGTTCTTTCAGCATAGAATATGATTTTATACATTCCACGTCAAGTCCACATTACCAACAATAATAGAATGGCTAAAAGGGCAGTTCAAACAACAAAATAAATTTTGAAGCAATCTGAGCCGTACTTGGCCCTCTTGTCCTATAGGGAGATTCCCATTCAAGCCATGGGATTTAGCCCGGCACAGATGATGCTAGGACGCCAGATCCGCACCATCTTACCCTCTGTGGGTGTCTTCCAGCCAACTAGCTCTATTCCTCGGGACGAAGTCCTTAGGAGGGATGAAGATGCAAAAAGGGGCTATCGATTCTTCTACGACAGGAGACATTCTGCGAGGCCCTTGCAGGAGCTAAATGCGGGGCAAAGTGTCAGAATTAAACTGGATGATAACAAGAAATGGAAGACGCCTGCTATGGTAATTGGACGCTCTCCAGAACCAAGGTCTTATGTAGTCCTTACTGATGGAGGGACAGTTACATGCCGTAATCGAAAACATCATCAGCCTGTACTTGAGAGTTTGGAACTGGATGCCTCAGTACCACCGCCAGTTGGATCCCCTGTTTTCAAAGGGGTGCCTTCCCCTCTGCAAGATCACAGCGGGGATATGTCTTTGCCTCCAGCAGACTCTCAATCACCTTCTTCTGTATCAGAGGAAAGTTCATGTAGAGTTACATCAAGCAGAAGAGTGGTGAAACTTCCGGCCCGATATTGGGATTAACTTTAGTTAAAACAATGACTGGAAGTATGGGCAGAATAATCCCATGGTCACTGTGGACTAGGGTAGTCTACCTCGATGTTCAAGTCAGGATTAGTGATGTCCCGAACTGTTCGCCCGCGAACGGTTCACAGCGAACATAGGTTGTTCGCGTTCGCGTTTGTGGGCGAACACATGTGTCATCATTGTGGAAACTTTGACCCTTTATGTCACAGCCGCCTGACACATTAGAGCCAATCAACATCAGACACTCCCTCACAGACACTCCCAGCTACTCGGAATCCGCCATTTTAGACTCATAATGACGAGCTTTTTTAATGAGAGGACGTGTTGTGTTTTTGCTCCTGACATTAATAGGAAAAAAATAGCTAGGCTAGTGTATTTACAGTCTCTCTGCTGCAAGCACAGCACCCCAAAAAGCCCTTTTTAGGGCTATATTTCGTGCCGTTTTTTTTTGTTTGTTTGTTTTTTTTTATTAGCATTTGCCTGGCTTTCAGCTGTGTGTTTAAGGCTCACAGCATATGCTGTGACTACTGCCACCACTGATATCTCCCTAACAACATTAGTTTAAATTGAACTAACCCAAAAATTTTATTATTTTTCTAGTGTAATTTTTTTTTCATTTTCTATCAGGCCAGTGTCACACAGCATATACTCTGGTTCATTGCTCTGTGCCAGCCAGCAGCCACCAGTGTTAATATCCGTTTATAACATTATTTTAAATTTTAAAAAAATATATATATTTTGCTAGTGTAATCTAATTACATTTACTATCATGCCTGTGTCTATCAGGCTCACTCAGCATTAATATACCTCTTTTTTTCAGTCTTTTGGTTAATTGGTCTGTGCCAGGCAGCCACCCAGCACTCATATCTATTCTTCTTCACCTTAATTTTAATATAAAAAAAAAAGTTTAAATTTGTTTGCTAGTGTAATCTAATATAATTTTCTATCCGGCCTGTGTGTTTTGCTGACATAGAGAGCTTACTGTGTTTACTTGCTGCCCTCCCTAGTCTATGAGCCACGACTCATATGTGTTTAACCTTTTTTTAATTTCCCCCCCCAAAAAATAATTTCAATCATTTTTCTAGTGTAATCAAATAGTATTTTCTATCAGGCGTGTGTGTATCCGACTTAAAGAGCCTACTGTTTTTAATAGCTGCCCTTCCAAGGCTATCAGCCACGATTCATGTATGTGCTTAACCTTTTTCTTAAAATTTCCAAAAAAAAATCTTCAAATCATTATGCTAGTGTAATCTAATTGTATTTTCTATCAGGCCTGTGTCTAACTGTCTGTCTGACTTACACAGCATACTGTTGTTATAATTGCTGCCCTACGTAGCAGCCAGCCAGTGCGACCACTCATAGAGTCATATGTGCATTGCACTTCTTAACATAATTTTAATATTAAAATCTAAAATTTTAAAATATTTTGCTAGTGTAATCTAACTTAATTTTCTATCAGTCCTGTGTTTTTGTCACTTACACAGCATACTGTGTTAAATTGCTGCCCTACCTACCATCCATGACTCATATCTGCCAGCCTGTCTGCCAGGCCCAAGTTGCCAATTAGTGGCACCAATCACAATTCTTGTAACAGTAATTAAAAAAAAAATCATAATTTTTTTGGACTGCAAATATTCAGTCTCCTAGTGCCATTGAATTTCATTTACCTCCTGCCTGCCACTGCCAGCCTTTTGTGCCAGGCCGTCTAGCCAACTATTTACACCAATCATAATTGTTGTCACAGACAGTATAGTTATTAATTTAAATAAAAATTTTTTTTAGTGTTGATCTTAATCCTCAGTTTGCTCGTGCCCTAGAATTGCACTTTTCTACAGCCTTCCAAGCCTGTGTGCCAGGCCTACTTAAAAATATTTACACCAATCATATTTGTTGTGACAGTATTCTAATAATTAAAAATTAAAATTTTTGGTAATAGTTGTTGTGATTTGAATCCTCAGTTTGCTGGTGCCATTGAATAGCACTGTGAGCCAGGCCCACCTAGCCAATTGTTGTCAGCAATCATATTTCTGTCAACAGTATTGCAAAAATTGTCAATCATCACTGTTTAGACTGTCAGTAATCAGTCTCCTAGTGTCCTTGAATTGCATCTACCTCCTGCCTGCCATCCTTTTGTGCCAGGCCGTCTTGCCAACTATTTACACCAATCCTATTTTTTTGTCACAGTATAGTTACAGTATAATAAGAACTGTACTATCAAAATACAGACAATGAAGGGCCTATGAAGACTGAGCAAAGGTTGGATTGTAGTATTTTGTTCAGCTAATCATGATGGCCATGTAGACCACCCGTAACAGGGATGAAATTGCTAAGAATAGTACTAATTGAAACAACCGAGTTAGCCATGGGTGTTAGTCTAAGACCACTCGGCTTTTTTGGGTTTGGGTGCAGCTAATCATGAAGGCCAGATAGACCTGCCACCATTTGGTGTTGTAACAGGTATTAAACTGCAAAGAACAGTACTACTTAACACAACCGACTTACCATTGGTCCCAGAGCATATGTTTGGTTGTTATATTTTGTAAGGGTAATCATGAAGGCCATATAGACCTCCACCAATAGGGTGAGTATGAGTAACAGCTATTAAAATGCAAAGGACATTACTAATTAACACAACATAGTTACCATGGGTCGCATACCAAGAGCAGATGTCTTATTATATTTTGTATGGGTAATCATCCAGGCCGTATAGACCTCACCAAATAGGGGGAGTTACAGAGATTAAAGTGCTAAGAATGGTAATACTTAAAACACAACCTAGTTAAAATAGGTAGCAGACCGCATGTCTTATTATTATAATTTTTCAGGGTAATCTGGCAGGCCATATAGAACACCCCCGATAGGGGGGGGGGACAGGGATTAAAGTGCTAAGAAAAGTACTAATTAACACAAGCTAGTTGGGTCCAAGAACGCATGTTTAATTATTAGACTTTATTAGGGTAATTATATATCTAACAAATATATCTATTTCTCTTCTATGGATTCTATCTAACTATCAATCTATGTATATCTATCCTATCTATCAATCTATCTTCTGTCCGGGATGTTTTGAGACAGCCACTTTGGGAATGTTAGTTGATTTAGACCCATTATGGCTTAAAAGCAGACTCTGCATAAACTATGGAATTTTCCATGGGAGTTTTGCCAGGGATCCCCCTCCAGCATGCGACAGTCCAGGTGTTAGTACCCTTGAAACAACTTTTCCATCACTATTGTGGGCAGAAAGAGTCCTTGTAGGTTTTAAAGTTCGCCTGCCTATTGAATTCAATGGCGGTTCGCGGTTTCGCGAACAATACCGGAAGTTCGAGTCCGCCGTTCGCGAACCGAAAATTTTAGGTTTGCGACATCACTAGTCAGGATGTAATTCATGTTGTTTATATTTTCTGTAAATTGTTATCTGTTATATAGTATACAAAACTGTTGTTGTATACCTTGTTATTTGTTATATTCAAATGAGAAAAAAATATATGCTTCATCCTTTGAAAAGGGGTAAGATGTGATGAGAGTGGGAAGTGACGTCACCAGATCGGGGGCGGGGCTTAGGTCTGGTTGTCTGTGTCGCAGTTACTTAGTGAGATCAATGCTACCAGATGTGTGTTTCCATGCTCTACAATAAAATAGAGTTGTACCATATGTGTCCTGCATGTGTCCTGCATTTCATGACAGTTTTCATTTCCTTTTAATAATCCTTTAATCTTGGTTTCCGTGTCCTTTCAAGATTCAAATGCATTTTAGGGATATAGATGTTTTATATTGACTGCATCACTCTTGATCATTTTTGGAGCACAACCTGACCAAATCCAAACACTTTTGCGTATTTTACACAACAGATTTATAAATCATATTTTAATATTTCTGTTTGAAGCTTAACAAAAAATCTTAGATACTTTACATTCAGTAGATATCACACTCTATATTAAGACATAGACAAATGGTGTTGTTAATAATTCTTCAGTACCCACTAACAATTGACAGCTTGATTTTTTCTTTCTATTTTAGCTATACATCTGGTGCATAAACTTGTTAGATCAGTAAAACTTAAATATTTCTCTTACAAGCTAAAAACAGCAAAGGACAAAACAATATTTTTTGCTATTTATAAAGAAGGAAAAAAATGAAAAATATGAACGTTTGATCACAAGATCATGGGACTCTCAGAATTTTGATTGATTTGTAGACATGTAACTTTGAATTCAGACAAATGTAAAAACACATTGTGCTCTATGTACTAAGCAATGAATGCTGTATTGGACCCCTTGAGAGAACCACAAATTTCTTACCACAATTTACAAAGCTATAGTCAGTTTTGAACTATCCAATAGTGATCTAGCAATGTTCCTTGTTAGTTGATTAATACCAGTGTCAGTCATTTATCTAAGCATCATTTTTGTTCTTGGCAATTGTGATCACATTTAAAAATGCATGTAAAAAAGAATGTGCTGCTGCTGGCTTGAAGCAAAGCATTAGCATTAGCTACTTTTTCATTTTAATTAATTTTAAAGGGATATGAAACCCAAACATTTTCTTTTGTGAGTCAAACAGAGCATACCCTTTTAAAAAAGTTTGTAGTTTACTTTTATTATCAAATTTGCTTTGATCACAGTGTTCTGTGTTGAAGATATACCTAGGTAGGCATCTGGAGCACTAAATGGCAGTAAATAGTATTGCTATCTAGTGCTCTTGCAAATCGATAATATTCTTGCAAAACCGCTGCCATATAGTGCTCCAGAAATGAGCCAGCTCCTAGGCATGCGTCCCTGCTTTTCAACAAAAGATACCAAGAGAATGAAAAACTATAAAAGAAGCTAATTAGAAAGTTGTTTAAAATTGCATGCTCTATCTGAATCATGAAAGAATAATGTTTGGCTTAATATCCCTTTAAACTTCTCTCAAGGTGCTCCTCTACTGCCCAGAAGATTTTACCCAAAGGAATTAGCAGAGGAAGTCAAACCCACTCCAGAAGCAAGTTTAAAGTATTATTATTTTTATTTATTTATTTTTTGTGACAAACGATTAATCTGAAACCTTTTTTTTTTTTTTTGGTTTGTGCACATCTAATAATTTGTGTCTGTTCTTTATATTTTAAAACTATGTATACATTTTATTTCTACTAACTTTTTATACCACACACACTCATAAGGAATGTTCAATGCTTTCTGGGTTAAATATATAAAATGTCATTTTATTTTCCTAAATGTCTTTATAAACAGCAAGGTCAACAAAGGACATTGTAATAGAATTTGAAGGAAATCATTTCTGATGAGAAGTCAGGGAGAATAATAGACAAACTTGATCTACAGACTAGCAAAAGAGCTCTCAAGAAATCCTTATCATTCAGAATCTCGGTTGTTTCAAACTCATTAGTGTTTTCTAAAAATTCCTACATATCTCCCTCTTTGTTTTTCAAGTATCAGGCTTATGTTAGCCCGATAACATGTTGCTGTATTAATGGTAGGGATTTATTTGTAATTCTTGTTTTCTTAAACTAAGGCACTGACAATTTTTATTTTTTTCCTGTGTAATGTGGACAAGAAATATAAGGACAAAACAGATGTGCTTTGCTGATTACCTGGGATGTTACAGAAGTTAGCAAGCTCAGGGTTTTTTTTATATATTTTTTTATTTTATTGACTTTACAGAAAAGGTCAAAGGCACCTGCTCTAGTTACTGATTATGTAAGGAAAACATAATATATTAAATATATTTTGCTTTAGTGAATAAATCTGTTTATTAAAGAAAACAAGCAAGCAATCTCCAGAAGTAAAAATACTGTTAAAGCATCTTTTAAATGATTCTTCTCATTTTTTAAGTTATTGTGGATGCTCAGTTCATACTTAAAAATACAATTCAAATTATACTTGTAATGTATAAAATGTATTTACAAATTAAATAAAAAGACAATGGGTCCTTTATTAAAGGGCCATAATACCCAAATGTTTAAACACTCGAAAGTGATGCAGCATAGCTGTAAAAAGCTGATTAGAAAATATCACCTGAAAGATATTTTACCTCAAAAGTTCCTCAGTAGCCACCTCCCATTGTAAAGGTTTTCTAAGCAGCATGTTAGTGTGTCTGTCCCGGGACAACTGAAAGGATGAGCTTTATACACTCTCATATTATTTCACCAATCAGGTAAAGGAAGCTTACTATGAAATCTCATGAGAGTTAAGTCAAATCTCATGAGATCACAGTAAGAGAGTTCATGACCTCAGCACTGCTGATGCTGATTGACTGCTGTTCATTTCTTCATTTTTTTAATTTTTTTACCTGCAGCTGGGAGCAGCTGAGTATAACTTTTTACACAGAACTTACTCTGCTGAGCTGAGGAGATTGTGAGGTAAAATATCTTCCTTTTTTACATAGAGATGCTCAGGTGATATTTTCCTGTCAGCTTTTTACAGTTATACTGCATCAGTTTCAAGTGATTTAGCATATGAGTATTATGTCCCTTTAAATCAGATAGAACATGCAATTTTAAGCAACTTTCTTACGACGGCTGCTTCCTAACTTTTGTTTCCAGCAAGCTTGAAAGCTTGCATGGAATCAGCTGCATTAACAGCTTGAGAAATCGGCCCCTGAGTGTTATTTTTCACTTATAGACTTAAAGGACTTAATAAACCCCAGACAACACTTTTTGTTGTATTAAATAGGTAGCATAAAACATTTTTGAACTGTAACATTGGCTAAATGCATTGACAAAACAATTAAATTATCTCCACCATATTGGATGACATTGATAAAATTAAGAAATTTGACATAATATCTTGCCAGATCGATAATAGATAAAAACATATACACAACTGTATGGTTTTGGAACTCAAGTTAATTGGACACAGGTCACCTAGTACCATCACTAAGCACCATTAAAAGGGATCAGTCAACATTCATGCCTTCAATCTATGATGTTATTGCTAAACCCAGAATATAAATGTTGTGTGTAGCTAATCCTATGTGTTTGGTTTTTGGATTCTGAAATCGGGAGATTAGAAGGACATTGTAGTATACATTTTCCTTTCATTTAGGGCTAGATTACAAGTGGAGTGCTAATTTATTGCACGCCCGTAAACAGGCAAATGTGCCCATTTACGGGTGTGCTATAAATAACCAATCATTACAAGTGGCTGGTTATTGCTACCATGAGCTTGCAGGTAGCAATTAGCACTCAGAAAATTAACCAGAGATCAGATTTCTGGTTAATTTTTAAAATGTGTCCAATTACCCCAAATATACAGAGTAGTTTCTAATAAACAAAAAAGGAGCATTTTTATTTTTAAAAACAATAACTGCAAGCAGTTATGAAGGGTTAAAAATGGCGGAGTGGGGGGCGTGTCTGGGAGGCGGCCATGATCAGATGCACATCAGTGGAGCTCCTGTTAAGAAAAATCTATTGTGTGGATCAAGGCCAGTCTATTGCTCTATCTATAAATACATTTAACGAATTTGATATCTTCTCATCCTGCTGAGCTGATAGATACTAAGATTGCTGTACTATAATTTATAGGACGCTGACCTGGCCTAATATGATAAATGGCTACAGCCTAGCACAAGTCTCAAGCACCCCCCTCCTTGATCCCCGAGGGTTGACAGTCACACTCTACTTCTTCTCCAATGGTAAGGACCACTACAAATACACCCCTACCCGAGGTATGCATGCACGGTCGGTCACCACTATTATCAAAGGCAAACTGGTGGCCTTGGAGAGAAAGATGAATATCCAATTAGCCGACCTCCTCCAAGAGACCCGTGATCCAAGCAGGAAAGGCGACATAGCGGTACCTGAAGCAGAGAGGACAAAGAGCGATGCCCCACCAACATTACTTGTGAAAGCCTCCTCGTCAAGCCACTTCAGTGGAGATAACATGGATGAGGCGTCTGCTCCTAAGAACTTCCGTAACTCACAGCTCACAGATTGTGCATCAGTCCCAGTAAATCTGGCACCTTTTCCTACGGACTCACACGGAAAACATCACACGAGTCTCCTCCGCAAAATGAAAACCGCTAGGGGACACAGGAAATGGCGGTTCTACACTCTGCCTTCTCAAACAGCTTCTGGCATGAATAGGCAGGCTCCACTTATTCTGTCACATCGTGACCAGGCCCTACCAGACTCCGCTTCTTGTAGCCTCAGGAGAGGTATAGGTTAAAACAGATATATCCTCTATTACCATATTGTTCGATGAAGCTACATACTGTTTGGACTAAAAGTTTATTAACAATTGGATACACAGATTGTTTACTCGCTAGGAGTACAATATTGATATTAAATTGGGCTAATGTCATGCCGCTGTTTAGAGGAGTGCCTGTGGGGGGCTATTGCTAAACTGGGGAAACCTTTGCTAAAAAGGGTAGCTATATTTCATAAGTTCATGTATATCCCTGTAGTGGGAGCATTTTGATGTTCAAACCTGCTGTAGACATGTTTATATATCTGGGTTCCTTGGGGTTTTTAATGTTGTTCACAAACCTTACCTATATGGATCTTGCTCGCCTCCACAGTGGAAAATACTTGATAATTGTTGACGTATATGTTTCCCCTAAGCAGAAATGCCTCTATGATGTTTAACATACACTACTAGTTGAAGAATATTGTGTTTACTTCAAAAGCTTTGTGGCATTGATTCCCTACAAATCTGTACTTGCTGAAGTCCTATGACATAAGCAGGACTGTAATATTAGAGATACAATAGCCCGATATGCTGTCCAATTCCATGGTTGTCCCTAGTGATTGTTTGACTGCTCTACTGAACCTCCTTGCTATCGCCCTTTCAATAATATAGAGGAGTGTTTCGCCATAAAAATATATATTTTGACATTGTCCCATTGTGTAATATTAAGTGTTGATACTTCATCTACTGATCTAGTTTATAAGCTGTTTTTATATTTTACGATGTTATAAGTCTGTGCCTTTCACCATATGCCCCTACGAGAGTGTATAGTATGTTTTATCTATTATCCTTTTTCTTCATCTTTACATATATTTGAAACTGGAGTGTGGCTGTCCATATATCTGTTGCAATATTGCGTCAAGCGGTGCTTACCCGCTGATAAATTATAAAAGCAAGGTTACATTTTATTTTCATTATTACTATTGAACCTTGCTTAATTATCTACTTAGATAATCTCACCCCTACTGAAACCTCCACCTCAACTGAAAATATTAATACCTTAGTATTCTATAAAGAAAAGCTATGAAAACAAGTGACAGTAAGCAGCGATCAAGTTCATTCTGGAGGGTGGAAGAGATATGTAATAAAAATGAACTTTTAAGTTGCTTTCACTAAGTATATGCCATTGTGTATAATGTAAAGGGAGATAGGTGATATTAGGTCTGCTATTTCTGTATGCTAAGCTTATTTATTGTGGCATGCACTTGAGGAAATGCCAATGAGAAAACATTAAGGGCAAGGCAATTTTACAGTACAATGTCCCTTTAATTGCACAGATAGTGATTTGCTGTTGTTCTTGAACTTCAGAGGTATTAATGGCAGAAACATATTAAGGTTGTGATTACTGAAAATAAGGGTCAATATTCAGTAAATGTTATCTATTGAAAACAAGAACATGATTGTGATCAATCTCCAAAGTACTTTCTAATTGACTAGATGGTTTCACTTACTGATTGAAGATGGTTTGAAACTGTTAAAAAAATGGCCAGTCTGCTATACAATACTGTTAATTATGTATTAAAATGGGGCTTCTGTGTTTAATATTATTGCAGGGGTTAATCAGGGTTTGGAAGAGACACTAATGTTAAAATGAAATGTTTATATCAGTTAGAGACTTTTATTTTAACAGTGTAATGTCCCTTAAAGTTATATATTTTAAAGACTTTCATCTTTGCTTTGCAGATTCTGCAGTTGGATATTTAATTTGTGTACTCCAATAGCTTAGATGCAGTTTGATCATACGATTAATGATTAAAACATAAT
The DNA here is from genome assembly GCF_027579735.1 of Bombina bombina. Taxonomy (NCBI): domain Eukaryota; kingdom Metazoa; phylum Chordata; class Amphibia; order Anura; family Bombinatoridae; genus Bombina; species Bombina bombina. The sequence continues at coordinate 967,644,648 of NC_069504.1, read as the reverse complement.
GGTACCACAGAGTACTGAATTATTCCACTTTTAATCTACCAAATTAACCCCCTTTATTTAAAATTGTAAGAGCAAGGACATTAATGTGCTTAATGATGCAGTGACTTCCATTTACTGAAATTGGAGTTAACATAGTGTTAACAACTTTTTGCAATAAGGTAATCATTTTAAAACATTTCACACTTTTTTTCTATTTTTTTTTAATAGAAGTGTTTCTTACTTAATTTAAATCTTTTTTTGCTCTATTGAAGAGGAGCTGAGAACAACTGTTACTGTCAGTTTTTATTGGCTACAGCTAAGAGATAGGAGGAAGCTAGGATATAGATTATATAGTCTTGAACCGATCCCCTATTAGTAGTATTGCTTTAGCCAAGAAACCTGATCACTGTGTTTTGTGTTTTAATCTAAATCTACAAAACAGATAAGACATGTCTCAATGTTATGGCGCCTTGAACTTAATTAGAATGAATTAGATTCTTGACTCTAGAGAAAAAAAATCAAATCATTACAATAAGGACATAGACAAAGTTACTTAGCTCTGGAAGATATACTCATTAAGAAGTACTAAACATTTCCCACCAAGATTTATGCAACCTGTTGTCTTAACTATTTTGTATCTTTTACCCTTTACATATATATATATATATATATATATATATATATATATATTACACACACTTTTCTTCATTCTTTAGTCAATTAGCAGCATAAAAAAGTGGAAAAACATACACACAGGGACATCATTTAATTATGCACAATAATTTCCATGTGTAGCTCCGCCTCCTGTTTTTGATTGGCCAAGAGCAAGGCTTGTGAATAGTATCGGACCAAATAGAGAGGTGGTGGAGAAGTTAGAAAAGTTTGAGTGAGGATGACGCTTGAAAAAGCCCAACACAAATTAAGGGTGAAACGCGCGTAGCGTGAAGGTCACGCCTCTGTGAAGCAGGAGGCGTGGGACGCCAACTTTGGAGGATGTCAGCCTGTTTCGGTTTAACAGGTGTCTTGGAGCGAACCGTACAGCTTATCGGAGTGAGAGACGGAGGGGGAGCTCTGACCGCAGTATCATCCAAAGACTACAAAAATTTGGTCTGGTGAGTTGTAGGCTGTTTAAGCCTTGAATAACCTGGTCTTTTGTTCATTCACTTATGGACGCTGTGCTGACTTCTTTCTGTCCGCTTATGCACTTAGGATACCTTGTGCTTTATCGCCTGTTTTTGCTTCACAACAGCTTATGCTATAACAAGTTTCTGCAATGTATTTCTAAAAAGATACTCTGTGCTTATCACTTTCCTTGCTTTGCTTTGCTATGGAACTGTGATTCGTATATTTTGCTCCACAACAGCATATGCTTTAACAAGTTTCTGCAATGCATTTCCAATAAGTGACTCTGGGTTTAACAACCTTCCTTGCTTTGCTTTGCTATGGAACTGTTATTCATAAATTGAGGCAAGAGAATATTAAGATATACAAAGATATACATATTCTATTCTGACCACAGTGTGGAATTGTCTGCTCTGTGATCATATTGTCATTTATTCTGTATAACTATCGTTGTTCTTAACAATATCTTGTGCAATATTTTTGTTCTATATATTTCACTGTGATTTGCTATGTTATAGTCTAGACCTAGTGATATTGAGCTCATTATATATACATATATTTTATCTTATTCCGGTATATCATACATGGCCATATCTTCCTTAGTTTTTAGGATTACTCACAATTATTGGTGATTTGAACCTATATGTGTATGTTCTTTATTGAGGATGACAATGATTTAATAAATGTTTTGCTTTCTCGGATATGACCGGGTGGCTCCCTGTGATTTATTACACAGCAGTTTAATTCGGCTATTTTGGTATATCACTAGTTTGTGCTGGATTAACCCATCTTTAAGTTTATCTTACTTATAGCTGGCTAACACTTTTCTTCATTCTTTAGTCAATTAGCAGCATACAAAAGTGGAAAAACACACACACAGGGACATAATTTATGTATGCACAATAATTTCCATGTGTAGCTCCGACTCCTGCTTTTGGTTGGCCAAGACCAGGGCTTGTGAATAGTATCGGACCAAATAGAGAGGTGGTGGAGAAGTTAGAAAAGTTTGAGTGAGGAGGCAGAGCAGTTAGGAAGCAGTGGTCTTAAGGTTTTATGGTCTTATGACCCCTGCTTCTTAACTTTGGCTTGCATGCTCGCATGAGGGAACCTGCACCACAGGGGATCTAAACTAATAAGCTTAAATAAATGTAGAAATACTCTGTTTAGGTTGGAGAGATTGGAAAAACTATATTTCCTTGCCCCATTTAGATGTTCAGTATACTCTATCATGGCACACTTTCACAGGTAATACAAAATGTGTACTTTTTTGTAAGTACTGATATCGATGTTGCATTTTTGTTATATATTGTAGAGGATGACAAAATGTGTTGTATAGTGGAAGTGCTGAAAGGAAATGAATGATTTATTTTTAAATGTGGTGAGTGCAAAAGACTAAAAAAAATGTTTAAGATCTACTTCTTAAGATATATTGCTGCCAAAGACCATTTTATTATTATTATTATTATTATTATTATTATTATTATTATTATTATTATTATTATTAATATTATTATTATTTTATTGAAGGTTTAGGAATTTACAACATTTGAATTTGTTAAATAAAATCAGTAATATGCTCATGAACAAGTATCATGGTATCCCTTAAGACCTGAAATAGAACATTTTCTGCAGTGTTAAAGTGACGTGCAACCCCCCCCCCAAAAAAAAAAATAATGATTCAGATAGAGAATACAATTAAACAACATTCCAATTTAATTCTATTATCTAATTTGAAGAAATAGCAATGCACATGGATGAGTCAATCACTTGAGGCATTTAGGTGCAGTCACCAATCACCATCTATGGAGCCTATTTAGATATGCTTTTCAACAAAGGATATCAAGAAAATGAAGTAAATTGGATAATAGAAGTAAATTGGAAAGTTGTTTAAAATTGTGTGTTCTTTCTACATCATGAAAGGAAAAAAATGTAGGTTTCATGTCCCTTTAAGTTGACTATTGAGGCACTATCCCCATTAGAGACCCATAATCAAGAGGATTAAAAACATTCCTATTAATCTATATATTAAGATGCTCAAATGTTTGAGCACAATAGCTATAAATACCAAATCATAGCAATTTTAGCAAAACAATTTTGACAAACAGTTGACATTTGTTATCTCTTTACCTAATGTAACAATATAAAAAAAATATATTATGCATTGACAGCACCAATATATCAAAGTAATCTAAACAGATCAGCTTGTAGAAACAGTGCACGGGACAGGTATTGCCTATATACCCACCAATAATACATATAATCCCAGCATATCTATTATGTATCTAAAAAGTAGTGTTTATTTAACAAATCATGTCAGAATGTATTATTTTAGTAATCCTAAAAGCAGTTAAACATCTCCATCCACCATATATAAACCTTAAAGGGAATTCCGCATCTGTAAAGGTATCCAATGCAATATAATAACTTTTCTTATATGTATAGATATATCAAAGTTAACTTTTGTCAGCAATCTTATAATTCACTTGATCAAATATCCCATTGTTGACAGCAAACTGACATTCATATATACAGGTAGCCCTCAGTTTACGCCGGGGTTAGGTTCCAGAAGGAATGGTTGTAAATTGAAACCGTTGTAAATTGAAACCCAGTTTATAATGTAAGTCTATGGGAAGTGAGGGAGTTAGGTTCCAGGCCCCTCTCAAAATTGACATAAGTAACACCTAATACATTATTTTTAAAGCTTTGAAATGAAAACTTTAAATGCTAAACAACATTATAAACCTAATAAAATAGATTGTAGCATCATCAAACTAAGTTTAATAAACAAAAACATTTGCTAAACCGCACCTAATAAAATAATCACACAAACACAGACTGTATCATCATCATCAATCTAAGTTTAATGAACAAAAACAAAATAATCACACAACAGACTGTATCATCATCAAACTAAGTTTAATGAAGAAAAACGTTTTTTTTTTACTTGCATTTTTCTGCAGCTAAGGGAAGTGGCTGCTAGATCTTGTTCCTTTAAAAAAAACGGCTCCATTGCTCAGTTCTGGTTAAACACTGATTAGCCTGCCTGTGTTTAATCAAACAACAGACTGGATCATCATCAAACTAAATTTAATGAACAAAAACGTTTTTTTTACTTGTCTTTTTCTGCAAACAGTTCTCTGCATTGAGTCTGCAGCTAAGGGAAGTGGCTGCTAGATCTTGTTCCTTTGAAAGCTGATCCATTGATCATGTCTGGCTTGCTTTTCTTTGCATATGTTTGCTGAAACACAAGCGGACAGCTCCACCTACTGGCTATTTTAATGTATGCATGTGCTAATGCTTTCAATAGCAGTCAATGCTTTTCAATAGCAAAAAAAAAAGGGCGTTATTCTGAAACGGCGCAAATTGAACCGTCGTAAACAAAGGGCCACCTGTATACCTAAACTATTGTAAATTACTTTAATTCTCTATACTTTTCTAGTATACCACAATTAAAACCTGCGTCGCCCGTAAATTCACCTCACACATCGGTGAATCACTAGGGATGGGCGAATGTGTAAATTTTCGAATTTCGAATGTAGAACGAATGTTATTACCGAAATTTGAATTCTAAATCCGAATGTCGATAAGAACGAATATTCTTAAAAATTTGAAAATCGAATGTTATTTATAGTTTTCGAATGTCACTTTCGAATTTGAATGTTTATAATTATATCGAATGTCCACATTCGAAATTTCGAATTTAACAATCTATTTAACAAATACTATTCAGAAGTTCAAAAGTTCATGTGGTAGGGCTGGAATCTAGTAAATTGATACATAAATAGATACAAATATATCATTTCGAATGTTTCCATATAGAATATTGCATAATTCGAATATTACATTTAAAGAAAGCATTAGAAATACTATTATAAACATATAAATTCGAATTTTTCAAATTCGAATATAAATTCGAATTTTTTGAATTCGAATATTGCATAATTCGAATATTACATTTAAAGAAAAAACATTAGAAATACTATTACAATCTAAATTCAAATTTTTCGAATTCGAATACACGTATTGCATAATTCAAATATTACATTTAAAGAAAAAGCATTAGAAATACTATTACAATCTAAATTCAAACTTTTCGAATTCGAATACACGTATTGCATAATTCGAATATTACATTTAAAGAAAAAGCATTAGAAATACTATTACAATCTAAATTCGAATTTTTCGAATTCGAATATTGCATAATTCAAATATTACATTTAAAGAAAAAGCATTAGAAATACTATTACAATCTAAATTCGAATTTTTCGAATTCGAATACACGTATTGCATAATTCGAATATTACATTTAAAGAAAAAGCATTAGAAATACTATTACAATCTAAATTCAAATTTTTCGAATTCGAATATTGCATAATTCGAATATTACATTTAAAGAAAAAGCATTAGAAATACTATTACAATCTAAATTCAAATTTTTTGAAAAGAATATTTTCGAATGTAATCGTAAAATTCGAAACCAAACATTCAAAAATCGAATGTTAGAATGTTATGTAAACATTCAAAATTCGATTCGAACGAACGAATGTGTTAAAATTCGTGCCATTTTTCGAATGTTGCAAAACATTCGCCCATCCCTAGGAATCACATACAAGGTGCCTGCAGTTCATAACCTGCGTTAAGTCTGATAAACTGGCGATGTACATAAATGTGCATAAATACACATTTCTGGAGTCGCCAGGGACTTATGGCAGTTTAGAAACTGCCCGCGCCCAAGAAAATAATAATTATTACATCGCCCATAAAAGTCTAACACACCTCCCAAAAATAAACGTGATACGTCAAAACCCCTATACCCGCCATTTCCCCAATTTGCAACTAATAATAAAACTATTAACCCTTAAACTGCCATTCACCCACATTTAAATCTACCTAATACAAGTATTAACCCCCAATCCGCCATCCCCCCACATTGCAAAGTATCTAATTGTACTATTAACCCCTAAACTGCCATCCCCCCACAATGCAATAAACCTAATTACACTATTAACCCCTAAATCGCCACCCCCCACATCACAATAAACCTAATTAACCAATTAAACCCCAAACCGCCACCCCCGACAACGCAATAAACCTAATTAACTTATTAACCCTTAACCGCCATCCCCCACAACGGAATAAACCTAATTAACCTATTAACTCCTAAAACCGCCACCCCCACAACGCAAATAACTAATTTAATCACAAAGCCCCCTAACCAAACACCCCCTAAATTAACCCTAATTACATAAAGTAAAAAAATACTAAAATTAAAATAAAAAACCTAACATTATTTAAAAAAACAACCTAAGATTAAGTTAAAATAAATACATCTAAAATTACAACACAATTACCAAAAATAAAAAATTTAAACCTAATCTAATAACCCTATAAAAATAAAAAAGCCCATCTAAAATAAAAACACCCAATAATCTAACACTAAACTACCAATAGCCCTTAAAAAAGCCTTTTGTAGGGCATTGCTCTAAAGTGATCAGCTCTTCTACCTAAAAAAAAATACTAAGCCCCCCCCTAACAGCCTAACAGTAACTCTCATCCTATTGGCTGATTTGAAAATGTCAGCCAATAGGAATGCAAGGTACCCCAAATATAAAATGGGTACCTTGCATTCAATCTTCAGTGGGGACTGCATGAAGAGGATCCTCCACACTGGATATCTACGTGGCTGGGGTTCTTGCTCTTTTTATTTTAATTTTAACTTAGTATTTTTTACTTATACATTTACTAAGTAGTTTGCGTTGTGAGGGATGGCGGTTTAGGGGTTAATCACTTTATTATGTGTATTTCGTTGTGGGGTGTTGGCAGTTTAGGGGTTAGTAGGTTAATTAGATATTTTGTGATGGGGGGTTTGGCGGATTAGGGGTTAATAGATTTTATTTAGATATTGCGGTAGGGGGATGACGATTGACAGGTAGATATTGCACATGCACATGCGTTAGGTGTTAGTTAGAACTTCCAGGGAGTTGCAGTGCTCGTATATTCAGCGCAAGGCTTGCTACCCCTGCTTATGTGTGGCTAGGTGAAAATGGAGTAAAATGTCTCCATTTTTGCTGCGTAAGTCCTTACGCTGAATATATCATACCGACTTGCGGCACGGTTCTATGTTAGTTTATGGGAGTAAAATTAGCGGGTGATGGCTGAAATATACATGCTGCATTTATATGTGACTCCGTATATGTGATAGCAATACCAGACAAAAACTGGCGTCGCCGGCTTTTGCGGGTAACGCCTCATATTTAATCTCGCTGGTAGTTTCTGATTGCAATATTATAAATGTCTTGGTTTGAATAGCCATTATCGCCCAGTGTAGTATACTGTACAGCCTCATCAGGTGACCACAAGTTGACGTTTTCTAAAACTCTGACGCACGTTTCGGACTCTGCCCTTTCCCAAGTAGAATATCAAAAGTAACATTTGTTTTAAAAGGACCCTTTAAAAAAGCAAATTACGTAAATCAAAATTCAATTGCTAATTGTGATGTACTCTTTTGAAATTAAATATTAAATTTAACTTTTCTGTTTTGATATAGAAAATGAAACATCTGCTTTTAAAAAAATGTTACATATATTCTTTGAAAACATATCAAAGTCAAAATAAATTTCAAAGTGCGACATTCATAATACATTTTGAATAGAAAAAAAACAACCTCCCTTCCGTATCTAGGATCCAAAAAGATTTTGGGTTGATCTGACATGATAGTAGACTGTAACCTAAGTGAGATGAGTATGAAAAATATAAAAAAAAATATTTAATTATTTCACTTGATAAATGGAACCCTTTGCATCCATTAGAAAATCGCTGGCTAAATTGTTTTAATTCAGAAAGTAAACTTTTAAAGTAATGAAAACAAGATGTTTGAGAGTCAGAGAGATTGCTTGATTACTAAATTGTCTTGACCTAATATTGACATTGTTCTACAAACAAAAACAACACATTACTGGCTGTAAGAAAGGCACCACATCTGATTCCAAATGACATAAAGGAACGGTCAGAACTAACTTTTATGGATTAAAACATGTAGAGACCAAATGTCTCCATAATCACATTCATAATCTGCTCCCAGACTAATAGGCCCAATAAAGGTTCAAACAGGAATCAAAGGTATTGTTTGACGGTTAAGATCATATGAGGTCTGAAATAACTAATATAAATAGTTGAAAATGCATAGTGAATGTTGTTAAAGGGACATTAAATCCAAACATTTTCTTTCATGATTCAGGGAGAGAATACAATTTTAAACAACATTCCAATTTACTTCTATTATCGAATTTGCTTCATTCTTTAGATATCCTTTGCTAAGGAAATAGCAATGCACATGGGTGAGCCAATCACATGAGGCAAATATTTGCAGCCACTAATCAGAAGCTACTGAGCCTATCTAGATATGGTTTTCAGGAAAGACTATCAAGAGAATGAAGCAAATTAGATTATAGAAGTAAATTAGAAAGTTGTTTAAAATGGTATTCTCTATCTGAATCATGAAAGAAAAAATTTGGGTTTAATGTCCCTTTAAGGATAAAAATATGTCATATGATGCCTACACAATCTGTACAGGGTCAGGAAAATTACATTCACTGGTCCAGCTACAATCATGAGATAATATATCATTGCAGAAATGTATTCTATTGACATACATAAATGGATTTGCTACTATAAAGGTTAACATTCTTAGTATATTGCGAAACGTTTTTTATGTAGTAATGATGAATTTCAGAAGCATTTATGTCCTGACAAGTCTCATATTGGAGTAATAGGAAAGCTGTTTTCTTTTGCTTGAGATGTGTCGAAGAAAAGTCTCTGCTATTGTTAAGTGGCCATCTCCTACTAATAAAAAGTTATACAATGTTTGGTATGCTTTACTATTCCAAGCTGTTAAATTATTCAAGGATTCTACGGTCATCTTCCTCTTTAGTAACCTCACGAGCCAACACAATTGTAAGCAGCTTATTCATTTGGAATTTCCAAAGTCATCTTCCTCATTACCAAACTCATCAGCCAATCTACCAAACTCATCAGCCAATCTACCAAACTCATCAGCCAATCTACCAAACTCATCAGCCAATCAACCCTTTTGGACTGAAACAGAGTTTGAAAGTGTAAAATCTTTTTACCTTTTTCTTCTTTTCTGATCTGAACTGATAGTTTTGGGAAGTAAATGCATCTGAGAATATGGTGGGAGCTGTTCTTTCTAAGCAGCAGGTGTCTGAAATTTTACTCCACTAATAAATGCCTAAAGGGACATGATACCACAATATTTTATTCCATGATTTAGACAGAGCACACAATTTTAAATAACTTTGCAATTGATTTATATATAAAAAAATTATTTGTATCCTTTGTTGAAAAGAATATCTAGGTAGACTGAGAAGCTGCTGATTGGTGACTGCATATATATGCCTCTTGTCATTGGATTTCAGCTAACTCCCAGTAGTGCATTACTGCTCCTTCAACAAAATACACCATGAGAATCAAGCAAATTAGATAATAGAAGTAAATTGCAAAGTTGTTTACAGTTGTATAATATATAGGAATCCTGAAAATGTTGGGTTTCATGTGGAACTCAATTTATAGTGCATGTGAGCAATCAATATTGTGGACCTGCACTAAGAATAATGTTTAATCTGGTATTGCAAGTGAATGGTAAAACAAATTTAGCAAAGAAACTTAATGCAGTAACATTTTTAAAAGAAAGGAAAAAAAGAAAGGAAAGAAATTCAGAATTTAACCTTTGGCTTAACAAACCTTCAGATTGACTTTAGGGCTCAGCCTAAATGAGTTTTACAGCCCACCCTCATAGCAGTCTATTATACAAGGGATTTAGAGCACTAATGCTATCTGACATCCAGATGTTAGTGTGCCCCAGGCTTTCACTTGGGTGCTAAATTGCTTTGAACTTGAAGTATTTAATATTAGTGCAAAAATAAAAACGCTTTTGAAATAACTTGAGCAGTGATAGCACATAAATAGCTCTAATATTTTTCCACTCCATTTGTAATCGAGGCCTAAGTTGGCAACAAAGGAACAGCAAGTTTTTGAAAGTCTCACTCTATCTTTTTACCATCTCAAAAGACCAAGACTTCGTCCACATCAAACATGTTGGGACAACCTCACCTGGCTCTCTTCTCTGTAATATTTCATTTTTATCTACCTCTTAATCCACATTGCAATGTAAAAATGTCTTAAAAATTGCCTACCTGTGTACCTACATCAGAGAGACATTTGGTCAAGTGAAAATATTGACTGTGGCCCCCATGGACGGATAAAGGTTCTTAACTAAAGAACCTGTTTATTCATTATTGCAGTGAGCAGGCAGCAAAATAAATATGCCTGCTGTCCACATTTAACATTGAACAAGGAAATCCTTGTCCAGCACTGCTCTTACATTATTGGTCTGTTAATCACCCTAAACTAATGAGTGGTGGGAGTTTGGGGTGTTTTAGCTCCATGACTTCTGAGGGTGACATATGCTTTTAATTTAGTGACAAACATTCTTGTATGTGTGAGCCTGCCCTGCAAAGGCTCCAAAGCAGCTTCCACTGCTTTATAACTGGAGCCCTGTGTCTTCCCTCTCCCAATTCGCTCAAAGGTCAAGATTCATTCTGAACATTTTGAATCAGCATCTCTTTCCTAAATGACCTCAGTCTTTGTTCTCTATGGATATCCTTAAGTGTTTACCTATATGGAGAAAGGTAACATAATTCCTGTCAAGTTCTTTCCCTCCACTGCTAAAAGTGTTGCTACTTACATATATTAAGGTTTGTTTGCATGGCGTAGTCTGATTGTGAAGTACAATTTAATTATATATTCTGAAAGATGCGTCTTCCCTAATACAATCTTGATTTAGGCTAGCACACATCTTATTTTTTTTTTCTTGCTTTTGAATTTGCATTTTCTCTGTACTGTTGAACTGATTTAGTCATTGGTGGATTGTTCTTATCACTTATATTTTCGTCTGTTTTTGGCTGATTCATTAATATAAAAAGATGCACTTTTTATCACAAATAACTGTTAAATGGTATTTCTAATATATTTATTTTTATAATGTATACATTTAAGACATGATGCTTTCATAATGTTAGCTATTAAACAGATATATAAACAGAGGGGAAGAGAAATGCAGCATTTTAATATTTCTTTTACAACTTACTTTTTTCATCTTTCACTAAGTACATCATGAAAAAGGGACCTTTCCTAGTCAGTTTACTTTCATTACTTGTTAAAGGGACAGTCAAGTCCAAAATAAACTTTTTTGATTCAAATAGGGCATGCAATTTTAAACAACTTTCCAATTTACTTTTATCAACAATTTTGCTTTGTTCTCTTGGTATTCTTACATGAAAGCTAAACCTAGGTAGGCTCATATGCTAATTTCTTAGACCTTCAAGGCTGCCTCTTATCTGAATGCATTTTGACATATTTTCACCCCTAGAGGGCATAAGTTCATGTGTGTCATATAGATAACATTGAGCTCATGCATGTGAAGTTACCTAGAAGTAAGCACTGATTGGCTAAAATGCAAGTCTGTCAAAATAACTGAAATAAGGGGACAGTTTGCAGAGGCATAGATACAAGGTAATTACAGAGGTAAAACGTGTATTATTAAAGCTGTGTTGGTTATGCGACACTGGGGTATAGGTAATAAAGGGGTTATCTATCTTTTTAAACAAAAAAAATTCTGGTGTTGAATGTCCCTTTAAGGTTTGTTGGGTGAATATCTAGGAGTGGGTTCTTGAATTGTGCCAAATTTTAAATCATTTGTAAGCAGGAACAAATGTTGTAACTGAATCAGATGAAACAAATGTTTCTGTCATGCCTGCTGTGAGCTAGGTACACATTTTACCAGCTCTGTCTTATGATAAAACAGAATTTATGCTTACCTGATAAATTTCTTTCTCTTGTGATGTATCGAGTCCACGGATTCATCCATACTTGTGGGATATTCTCCTTCCTAACAGGAAGTGGCAAAGAGAGCACCCAAAGCAGAGCTGTCTATATAGCTCCTCCCTTAGCTCCACCCCCCAGTCATTCGACCGAAGGCTAGGAAGAAAAAGGAGAAACTATAGGGTGCAGAGGTGACTGAAGTTTTTTAAATAAAAATATACTACCTGTCTTAAACAGACAGGGCGGGCCGTGGACTCGATACAATGCAAGAGAAAGATATTTATCAGGTAAGCAAAAATTCTGTTTTCTCTTGCAAGATGTATCGAGTCCACGGATTCATCCATGCTTGTGGGATACCAATACCAAAGCTTTAGGACACGGATGAAGGGAGGGACAAGACAGGTACCTTAAACGGAAGGCACCACTGCTTGTAGAACCTTTCTAGAAAGTATCGAATTTGGAAAATTTGGAAAAAGTATGAAGCGGAAACCAAGTCGCCGCCTAACAAATCTGTTCAACAGAAGCCTCATTTTTAAAAGCCCATGTGAAAGCCACTGCTCTAGTAGAATGAGCAGTAATCCTTTCAGGAGGCTGCTGGCCAGCAGTCTCGTAAGCCAAACGGATGATGCTTTTCAGCCAAAAAGAAAGAGAGGTAGCCGTAGCATTTTGACCTCTCCACTTACCAGAATAAACCACAAACAATGAAGATGTTTGACGGAAATCTTTAGTTGCTTGTAAGTAGAACTTTAAAGCACGAACCACATCAAGATTGTGCAACAGACGTTCCTTCTTTGAAGAAGGATTAGGACACAGTGAAGGAACAACAATTTCCTGATTGATATTCCTATAAGAAACAACCTTAGGAAGGAATCCAGGTTTAGTATGCAAAACCACCTTATCTGCATGGAAAACAAGATAAGGTTAGTCACACTGTAAAGCAGATAACTCAGAAACTCTTTGAGCCAAAGAGATAGCTACTAAAAACAGAACTTTCCAAGATAGAATCTTAAAGCCTTAGTAAGATTGCACAGCCAGACAAAAAAACAATTAACCCCTTAATGTAAAAACCGGATTGACAAAACGTCAAAACCGGTCTAAAAACGTTCAGCACCTTGCCACTGCTCTGCTGTGGCGCCTACCTGCCCTTAAGGATAGATTTGTGGGGAAAAACCTCTTTTAGGCCCTCAAACACAGCAGGACCCTCTGGAGAAGCAGCTGGATGCCTTCTGTGTAAAAGAAACTGCGCAACTGAGGCACAAAATAGGCCCCTCCCACCTCACTCAATGTTAGTGGGGCCTAAAAGAAACACACCAAAGTGTTTCTAAACTAGCCATGTGGGTTAATAACCCTTAAATAAGCCACAATGGCCCCTTAAAGTCCCTTAAAAAAACGTTGTTTTCAATAAAAAAGCATTTTTCTTATAAGTGTCACCAGTAACAACTGAGCCCTCTATGCAAGCTGTGATTCCATACTGTGTCTGAATACAGCTTACCCTTCCCTCATGGGGATACTGCCAGCCTTTTCTAGAATTATCACAGTCTTTCTAGAAAAAAATTGACTGAACATACCTCAATGCAGCTTAGCATGCAACTGTTCCCCCAGCTGAAGTTTCCCTGTACTCCTCAGCCTCTGTGGGAATAGCAATGAATCTTAGTTACAAAGTGCTAAGATCATCATCCTCCTTGCAGAAATCGTCATCCCTTTTCTGCCAGAGAGTGAATAGCACACACCGGTACCATTTAAAATAACAAACTTTTGCTTGAGAAAATAAAAACTAACATTTTTGTCACCACACTCACTTTACCCTTCCTAGCAGTTAGAGTAGGCAAAGAGAATGACTCGGGGGTGGAGCTAAGGGAGGAGCTATATAGACAGCTCTGCTGTGGGTGCTCTCTTTGCCACTTCCTGTTAGGAAGGAGAATATCCCACAAGTATGGATGAATCCGTGGACTCGATACATCTTGCAAGAGAAATAATTGCTAAATAATAAATAAATTAGATATAGGGTACACTCAAGTCCTTAGGTTCTTTAGTTGTCCATAACTTGCAAATGCTGTCTTTAAAGGGATACTGAACCCAAATTCTTTCTTTCATGATTCAGATAGAGCATGCAATTTTAAGCAACTTTCTAATTTACTTCTATTCTCATTTTTTCTTCGTTCTCTTGCTATCTTTATTTGAAAAAGAAGGCATCTAAGCTAAGGAGCCAGCAAATGTTTGTTTCAGGACAATGGACAGCACTTGTTTATTGGTGCTGTCCAATCAGTAAGGACAACCCAGTTTGTTCACCAAAAATGGGCCAGCATCTAAACTTACATTCTTGCTTTTCAAATAAACATACCAAGAGAATGAAGAAAATTTAATAATTGGAGTAAATTAGAAAGTTGCTTAAAATTGCATGCTCTATCTGAATCACGAAACACAAATTTTGTGTTCAGTGTCCCTTTAAAATATACCCCATATTTGCCCACAATAGAAGTGGAGTGCAAAAATATTAGCGCTTTTGTGCGCTAACATTGCTTGAGTAATAGTGCTTTTATTTCTCTGTTCATAGTTGAAAGTAATAGTTTAGCACTGAAGCAAAAAGTCTTAAGCACATTAACATCTGCATGTTGGATAACGGAAAATCCCTCAAATTCTATCGGGCTGATCTGAAAAAATAATGTTAACTATCTCTCTAACTAAGCCAAAAGTTGAGTTCTTTCCTTAATTTGAATTTATAGTTTTCTGTTGAAATATAAGTTTAAAACACTGCATATAAAGTTATACTCATATACACACACACATATATGAATATATAAATATATATATATATATATATATATATATATATATATATACAGTATATATATATATATATATATATATACACAATATATATATAGTATATATATATATATATATATATATACAGTATATAAAGTATATATAAAGTGTAAACACATACAAATACAGGTGGCCCTCGTTTTACAACGGTTCAATTTACACTGTTTCAGAATAACAACCTTTTTTTCCAGTCATGTGACTGCTATTGAAAAGCATTGAGAAGCAGTGCATTTATTAAAATAGCCAGTAGGTGGAGCTGTCCGCTTGTGTTGCAGCAAAGCAAGCTGAAATTTATCAGTTTAACCAGACCTGAGCTATCGAGCAGATTTCAAAGGAACAAGATCTTCCTGTCTATAAATCAGTCCAGATTGGAATGCATAGAAAGAACTGTTTGCAGAAAAATGCAAGTGAAGTCTGTGTTGTGTGATTATTTTATTAGGTTTATAATGCTGTTTAGCATTTAAAGTCTTCATTTCAAATCTTTAAAAATAATGTATTAGGGGTTACTTATGACAATTTTGAGTGGGGCCTGGAACCTATCTCCCTCACTTCCCATTGACTTACATTATAAACTGGGTTTCAATATACAATGGTTTCGATTTACAACCATTCCTTCTGGAACCTAACCCGGCGTAAACTGAGGGCTACCTGTACACATGCAGACATATAAACCGTTGATTCCTTCCCAGTCCATTACATGAACATAGACAATCACTCTTGAAATATATTTTTAATATTAGTCCTTTATTTTACATTTAATAAGTATAAATATGAGTGTAATATTTTATTTGAATATATATTACATAAGTTCCATATTTTTAGGTGGTAACACTTTACCACAATCTTCCATTTTCCATAGCTATTTTGTGTTACGCTCAAGCTCAACAGTTAATTCACCACTTTTAATATGAGTGATTAAAACGCATGTTGTGCTATTCATTCAAAGTATAGTGTGCGCTAGAAAAATGTTGGCCACATGAAGTTTCTCTTGTAAATCTTTTTTTTACCATCCACTTGTAATAGCAGCTGTGTGCTATTGTTTGCTCAACAATGATAATGTTAACGCCCCCTGTGCTATCGGTCGCTCTCCACTTGTAACATAGCCCATTGTGCTAGGTAAATGATAAGGGAATTAATTGCCTTGTTAAATTGAGGAATGCTATTTTTTTCATATTAGAATTTAAAAAGAGGAAGAGGAATTGTGTATATGTGTATAGTCCAAATCCCATTATATAAACTCTGAGCTGTTCTGAAGAGTGTCACATTGTTTATACATTATAATTAATTAACAAACAATAGTTGACATCTATTGATCATTCGACTGAAAATGAAACACAGGACATGATACATTATATTTAATTTCTTTACTAGATAATAAATGCCAGCTATGTCATTTTAATCATTTATACATATTAAAATGCTAGTTATGTTCAAACCTCATTTAGATTTTGTATCAATTGGGATTCCTATTGTACCCTAGAGAGGTACCGAACTTAAAAAAATGTGATCCTTCAAATTCTGATGTGTAGTTTTCACATCAGTTTTCTTGGTACGTTTAGCATGATTTGTTCTTTAACTCTCAGCGGCTTATAAATATATGTATATTTTTAAACCAAAAGTGTGAAGCACCTAATTAATGAATCTGCCTTTGAACAGATGGTATGTTTTATTCATTGTGTTTTTTTTTATTCTGCCCCCGTTCTCTGTAACTACCAGTTGAAATCTTTATAATTAAACTCTTTCGAATCTGAGTTGATGGGGTTAGCTATTTAATGAGATGGGAAAGGGGTCATTTTGCAATCATTACCTGCGCTGGGTGATCTTGGTAAAGTAATAAGAAACAACGATGAAAGAGAAATAAAGAAAAAAGCATGAAAGAGAGTGAGCAAGCAGGAGACAAAAGGATAAGCTAAAAACAGATGGAAAAGATTAAGTCAAAGCTTCATGAGGAAATTTGTAGGATTCTAGAAGAAAATAGATTTAATAATGTGTGTTACAGAGTGCATGAGTAATTGACTTGAAATTTTAATTCCTTTCCTATTGAGCTTGCAGTCTGGACATACTATACAAATCTAATCTAAAACAGAACAGAGAACAACAATGCTAAAGCAGCTCTATTTATTCACAGAGGAAATAAACACAATAAAAAAAATCAACCACAAAGGTAAAAAACTCAAACACATCAGATCCTATGGTTTCTAGATCCTATAGTCACTGCTATTGATAGAGACATTTGCTTAACAATGTTGCTACCACTAGTGCATACTGAACCATAAGATTCGAGCTACCGGAAAGTTTAGTGACTGAATTAGTATGGCAGTTCTCAAGTAGTACCAAAGGCTAATATATATATATATATATATATATATATATATATATATATGTATATATATATATATATATATATATATACACACACAGTATATATATATATATATATATATATATATATATATATATATATATATATATATATATATATATATATATATATATATATATAGTATTTGCAGAAGAAAGCGCACTCCAAAGGACTTGTATGATTATTCACCTTTATTCTGTGAACGTTTTCCAGCTTAACAAGCTCGTCCTCAGACAGACAAAATATGGTTCATATTTTGTCTGTCTGAGGACGAGCTTGTTAAGCTTGAAAACGTTCACAGAATAAAGGTGAATAATCATACAAGTCCTTTGGAGAGCGCTTTCTTCAGCAAATACTGGATATTACTTTTGCAGCACCCAAGGCTTAACAACTGAAGTTTGGAGTGCACTTTGTCTATTTTCATATACAGGGAGTGCAGAATTATTAGGCAAGTTGTATTTTTGAGGATTAATTTTATTATTGAACAACAACCATGTTCTCAATGAACCCAAAAAACTCATTAATATCAAAGCTGAATAGTTTTTTTTTTTTTTTTTTTTTTTTAATATTTTTATTGTGGTTTAGTTCAAGGCATACAAACAATGAATGTCATTTCGGCTCTAGATACATAATAAATGCAAAAAACAATAGTAAGTCCATAGTTAACAGCTGAACTGAAATAAAAGCAGTACACAGACATGACATGAAAAGAAAGAACAATGGTTGTCAAACATTCCTATATGCCTTCAAAATAAATAGATAAGGCCTCTCTTAGACCTTCATCACAGTATGAACAACAATACTTTAGTAGGTACATCTGAGGTAAAAGAGACCACTCTTGGGTCTCCTAGAAAGAACCATTTGTTTTGTTTTTTGTGTAAGGCATACAAACATTGAACGTCATTTCGGCTCTAGATACATACGACATGCAAGAAACAATAGTAAGTCCAAAGCTAACAGCTGAACTGAAATTAAAGCAATACACGGACATGACATGAAAAAAGAAAAACATTGTTTGCCAAACATTTCTATATACCTACAAAATAAAAGGAGAAGGCCTCTCATGGACCTTTCAACTCAGTATGGGCATCAATACTTTAGTAGGTATGTCTGAGATAGAGGAGACCACTCTTGGGTCCCCTAGGAAAACCACTTTTTTGTGTTTTATATAAATGAAATTGTGTAACCAGGGTAACATAATGTATACACATTAGAGCATTGAAACAAGAGAGTTAGATAGTTGTAGAAAGAAACTAGCGGTATTTCAATATAATTTTTAGGTAGGGGGAAAGATAAAAATTGTCTTTCCAATAAAATGAATTTACCATAAAAGTCTAGGATATAAGTACCTGAGTGGAGTCTGACCCTGGATGACCTTCCAACATCAAAGAAGTTACATAAAGTTAGAGGTAGAAACACGTCTTATGGTGTACAGGGTTATGTTCGTGAGGTATTAATTAAAGATAAATCATAAAGGACATGCGCCTATATATTACAGGCTATGAATTTTCAGGGCAAATGTTTGGCCAGTTAAATGATATGAAATGTGTTGATATTTATTAACAGGGGTATCCGGTGGAGAAAGAATGAAGATATATTCTACACTGTATTCATAACCTATTATGGAACTAAGTTAAAATTTCCTGACAGGGATTATTAGGAAAGCAGCTATCGCAAACATAAATCCAAATATAAGACAACTGCTTGCTTTGTGCCATATATGGGAACTCACCGTCTCGGCCGCAGACCGCGAGACCCAGGTCATACTAAAGGGAGATAAAGGGCAGTCACTCTTAGAAACAACTCAGGAAGTCACAAGAAAAAAATAACATTGGTAAAATTGTGGCTTCAAGTTGGAAAAGAGTAAAGATATATGACCTGTAACTAAATTTTTTTTTTTTTTTTTTTAAAAGAGGGTTCAGTTTTTGTGACTAGCTGCATTTACACAAGATATCCTTGGTTAGCTACTCTGTCCCTGTCATCAAATCTCAATCTGTCAGGTGCTGCAAAAATACATGTATAGAGTTTATCCAGTTTAAGTACATGTCTATATTTAACCTGCAGAAAATATATGAAGTAAACATACAGTTTCTAGTGCTAATGCTAGTAAGTAATTGTAAAATGAATATCTTCAGTTTGCAACTCTGCTTACATTAGGAAATCTCAAACTGATAGGTGCAAAGCCACTATAGTGATTGTAAACAGCAAAATACAAAATGTATAACTAGAAGCCATACAGCAAGGAGATTATAGATACGTTAGTTTGTCCTGCAGTTTTACATCAGTCAAGCATTCAGCGGATATGATAATAGCCCACAAACATCTACATTCGTTAGAAACAAAAACGTGCTCGTGCACAATTCCCTCATAGAAAACAATGGGGCAGTTTGAGCTGAAAAAACCTAACACCTGCTCTTAACGCAGCCCCATTGTTTTCTATGGGGAAACACTTCCTACGTCTGCACCTAACACTCTAACATGTAAGCCGAGTCTAAATACCCCTAACCTTACACTTATTAACCCCTAATCTGCCGCCCCCGCTATCGCTGACACCTGCATATTTGTTTTAACCCGTAATCTGCCGCTCCGTATACCGCCGCTACCTACATTATCCCTATGTACCCCTAATCTGCTGCCCCTAACACCGCCGACCCCTATATTATATTTATTAACCCCTAATCTGCCCCCCACAACGTCGCCGCCAGCTACCTACAATAATTAACCCCTAATCTGCCGATCGGAGCTCACCGCTACTATAATAAATGTATTAACCCCTAAAGCTAAGTCTAACCCTAACACTAACACCCCCCTAAGTTAAATATAATTTAAATCTAACAAAATAATTTAACTCTTATTAAATAAATTATTCCTATTTAAATCTAAATACTTACCTGTAAAATAAACCCTAATATAGCTACAATATAAATTATATTTATATTGTAGCTATTTTAGGATTAATATTTATTTTACAGGCAACTTTGTAATTTATTTTAACCAGGTACAATAGCTATTACATAGTTAAGAACTATTTAATAGCTACCTAGTTAAAATAATTACAAAATTACCTGTAAAATAAATCCTAACCTAAGTTACAATTAAACCTAACACTACACTATCAATAAATTAATTAAATACAATACCTACAAATAAATACAATTAAATAAACTAACTAAAGTACAAAAAATAAAAAAGAACTAAGTTACAAAAAATAAAAAAATATTTAAAAACATTAGAAAAAAATTACAATTTTAAACTAATTACACCTACTCTAAGCCCCCTAATAAAATAACAAAGACCCCCAAAATAAAAAAATGCCCTACCCTATTCTAAATTACAAAAGTTCAAAGCTCTTTTACCTTACCAGCCCTTAAAAAGGCCCTTTGCAGGGCATGCCCCAAAGAATTCAGCTCTTTTGCCTGTAAAAAAAACATACAATACCCCCCCCCAACATTACAACCCACCACCCACATACCCCTAATCTAACCCAAACCCCCCTTAAATAAACCTAACACTAAGCCCCTGAAGATCTTCCTACCTTGTCTTCACCATGCCAGGTATCACCGATCGTTCCAGGCTCCGAAATCTTCATCCAAGCCCAAGCGGGGGCTGGCGATCCATAATCCGGCAGCTGAAGAGGTCCAGAAGAGGCTCCAAAGTCTTCATCCTATACGGGAAGAAGAGGCGATCCGGACCGGCAACCATCTTGATCCAAGCGGCATCTTCTATCTTCATCCGATGACGACCGGCTCCATCTTGAAGACCTCCCCCGCGGACCCATCTTCTTCTTCCGACGACTTCCCGATGAATGACGGTTCCTTTAAGGGACGTCATCCAAGATCAGCCAATCAGATTGAGCTTGCATTCTATTGGCTGATTGGAACAGCCAATAGAATGCAAGCTCAATCTGATTGGTTGATTGAATCAGCCAATCGTATTGAACTTGATTCTGATTGGCTGATTCCATCAGCCAATCAGAATTTTCCTACCTTAATTCCAATTGGCTGATAGAATCCTATCAGCCAATCGGAATTTGAGGGACGCCATCTTGGATGACGTCCCTTAAAGGAACCGTCATTCGTCGGGAAGTCATCGGAAGAAGAAGATGGGTCCACGGTGGAGGTCTTCAAGATGGAGCCGGTCGTCATCGGATGAAGATAGAAGATGCCGCTTGGATCAAGATCGTTGCCGGTCTTCCCGGATAGGATGAAGACTTTGGAGCCTCTTCTGGACCTCTTCAGCTGCCGGATTATGGATTGCCAGCCCCCGCTTGGGCTTGGATGAAGATTTCGGAGCCAGGACGGATCGGTGTGATACCCGGCGAGGTGAAGATAAGGTAGGAAGATCTTCAGGGGCTTAGTGTTAGGTTTATTTAAGGGGGGTTTGGGTTAGATTAGGGGTATGTGGGTGGTGGGTTTTAATGTTGGGGGGGGTATTGTATGTGTTTTTTTTACAGGCAAAAGAGCTGAATTCTTTGGGGCATGCCCCACAAAAGGTCCTTTTAAGGGCATGTAAGGTAAAAGAGCTTTGAACTTTATTAATTTAGAATAGGGTAGGGCATTTTTTTATTTTGGAGGGCTTTGTTATTTTATTAGGGGGCTTAGAGTAGGTGCAATTAGTTTAAAATTGTTGTAATATTTTTCTTATATTTGTAAATATTTTTTTATTTTTTGTAACTTAGTTCTTTTTTATTTTTTGTACTTTAGTTAGTTTATTTAAATTTATTTATTTGTAGGTATTGTATTTAATTAATTTATTGATAGTGTAGTGTTAGGTTTAATTGTAGGTAATTGGAGGTATTTTATTTAATTAATTTATTGATAGTGTAGTGTTAGGTTTAATTGTAACTTAGGTTAGGATTTATTTTACAGGTAATTTTGTAATTATTTTAACTAGGTAACTATTACATAGTTATTAACTATTTAATAGCTATTGTACCTGGTTAAAATAATTACAAAGTTACCTGTAAAATAAATATAAATCCTAAAATAGCTACAATATAATTATAATTTATATTGTAGCTATATTAGGGTTTATTTTACAGGTAAGTATTTAGCTTTAAATAGGAATAATTTGTTTAATAATAGTTAATTTATTTCGTTAGATTTAAATTATATTTAATTTAGGGGGGTGTTAGGGTTAGGGTTAGACTTAGCTTTAGGGGGTTAAAAAATTTATTAGAATAGCGGTGAGCTCCGGTCGGCAGATTAGGGGTTAATGTTTGAAGTTAGGTGTCGGCGATGTTAGGGAGGGCAGATTCGGGGTTAATGCTGCTTATTATAGGGTTATTGAGGCGGGAGTGAGGCAGATTAGGGGTTAATAACTTTATTATAATAGCGGCGCTGTCCGGTCGGCAGATTAGGTGTTAATAAGTGTAGGCAGGTGGAGGCGACGTTGAGGGGGGCAGATTAGGGGTTAATAAATATAATATAGGGGTCGGCGGTGTTAGGGGCAGCAGATTAGGGGTACATAAGTATAACGTACCTTGCGGCGCCGTGCAGACGGCAGATTAGGGTTTAAAAAATTTTAATAGAGTGGCGGCGATGTGGGGGACCTCGGTTTAGGGGTACATAGGTAGTTTATGGGTGTTAGTATACTTTAGAGCACAGTAGTTAAGAGCTTTATAAACCGGCGTTAGCCCAGAAAGCTCTTAACTACTATTTTTTTTCTGCGGCTGGAGTTTTGTTGTTAGATTTCTAACGCTCACTTCAGCCACGACTCTAAATACCGGCGTTAGAAAGATCCCATTGAAAAGATAGGATACGCAATTGACGTAAGGGGATCTGCGGTATGGAAAAGTCGCTGCTGGAAAGTGAGCGTTAGACCCTTTAATGACAGGCTTCAAATACCGGAGGGCGGTAAAAACCAGCGTTAGGAGCCTCTAACGCTGGTTTTGACGGCTACCGCCCAACTCTAAATCTAGGCCTAATATTCTGAAAACCTAATTTTTCAGAAACCATTAATTCAGTGCTGAATATGCAAAACATGTGTGTGTGTATATACATATATATATATATATATATATATATATATATATATATATATATATATATATATATATATATATATATATATATATATATTATTTATAAAGTGCCAACAGATTCCATAGGGCTGTCCATGGGTACAAAGATAAAAGTAGAGTTCAACACAATATAAAAGACACCAAAGTTTAACAAACAAATACAGGGGGAACTGAGGGCCCTGTTCCCATGGGAGCTTACAATCTAGATGGGTAGGAGGGTGAGAAACAGGAGGTGGGGACTACAAAGGTGAGAATGATATTTGTGTGGAGTTAGATGAGGGCAGCTATTAGGCAAGTGGAATTAATTTGTTACTGATTTGGAGATAGGCTTCCCTGAACAAAAAGGTCTTTGGGGAGTGTTTAAAGGAGGAAAGGTTAGGGGAAAGTCTGACAGCTTGAGGAAGTGCGTTCCAGATGGTTGGTGCCGCATAAGAGAAGTCCTGTAATCTAGCATGGGAGGAGGTGATGGTAGAAGAAGCAAGAAGCAGGTCATTGTTGGATCTTAGGGGGCGGGTTGGAGTATATTTGTTGAGGAGTGAGGACAGGTAGGGGGGGCTGCGTTGGTAAGGGCTTTGTAGGTCAGGGAGATAATTCTGAATTTAATTCTGCTGTGAATTGGAAGCCAGTGAAGGGACTCGCAGAGAGGTGCAGCAGATACAGAGCGTCGGGAGAGGTGGATTAGCCTAGCAGAGGCATTTAGGATGGATTGAAGAGGGGAGAGGTGGGAGAGAGGGATGCCAGTTAGTAGGTTATTACAGTAGTCAAGTTAGGACATTACCAGGTAGTGGATTAGCTGTTTAGTAGTTTCAGCACTTTGAAAAGGATGATTTTTGGAGATATTGCATAGGTGGTTGCGACAGGATGAAGAAAGCAATTTGATGTGGGGTATGAAGGCCAGATTGGAGTCAAGTGTAACTCCTAGGCAGCAGACTTGGGGTGATGGGGAGATAGTGGTGTCACCAACAGTGATTGAAAGGTTAGAAACCAGGGTAGAATTAGAGGGGGGGGATTAGAAGGAGCTTAGTCTTGGACATGTTGATTGTTAGGTGGTGAGAGGCCATCCAAGAAGTAATGCCAGATACGCAGACTCTGATGTGAGATAGGACAGAAGGCGAGAGTACAGGGGTGGATAAGTAGACCTGAGTATCATAAGCATAGAGGTGATAGTTGAAGCCATAGCTACTGATATGTTTACCCAGTAAGGAAGTATAAATAGAGAAGAGTAAAGGACTCATATATATATATATATATATATATATATATAAATATATATATATATATATTTATATTTACAGTATATGTGTAAATAAATATTTAAGCATAAAATATATTTACAGTATATGTGTAAATAAATATTTAAGCATACAAATTTTTGTTTTTGTTTTTTGAAGTATTACTAATGCACATTTGGCTTCAGCTCAGTTGGTCTAGCACACCTTAGAGTTTAGAGCATTAACGATAAAAAAGAAAACTTTTTTAGAAGTCTAGAGGGAAAAAGAGATAATACGATTGCCATATTTTTGACTCACAGATGTTACCCCACCTTTTCACTCATGTGCTGTTTTAACTTCTTTAACTTGTAATACCAGCGCTAACATGGGAGCTCTATTAATTTACATTGAGTGATCTTAGTGCACAAGAACAATAAAATGTTCTCGGAATCTGCTCTTTAATGTTTTTTTAAAAAAAATATCCCTATGTGTGTGATTTGTAGTGTTGAACGTGCTGTTTGTATGGATGTATGTGTATTGAGTATAAAAACTCAAAATAAGAAACATATACACCCTTTTTTGTAGACAGATCTGTCTGTCCATCTTATGATTTGACCAAAATTTGTAATTATACCCCCAATAATTTACATTCTGGTGATAGTGTAAATGTAATTGCTTTTCTAAAATCTAAGTGCTGCAAATGGTTGTACATAGTTTAAAACAATGGATGCAGCTTTTAAGACCCTGTAGTGCAAGCTCAATCATCCAAGCCTGCAAACTGTGACAAAAAGTGACAAAGCATGGACAGTGTTTAGCCACCCTGGACTTGTTTGTCCAGGCTGACTGACAAGCTCTGCTCTCTCACTATTGATTCTAGGGCCTCTAGTTATCAAGCCGTCAACCGCAAATACGCGTATTTGTGGCGAGGCTAATTCGCCATAGTTATCAAGCCCTACAGACCGGCAAAAGTAGAGCTGGACTCAGTCCGACACTGTCAGACTAAGACAAGAAGTGCAAAAATAATCACACCTTTATTAATAGCAAAAAATTATAAAATGTCCACAAGTCAAATAACAAGCCAGGGGTCAAAACCAGAGCTGGTAGTCAGACGAGCCAAGTCAGGAGCCAAAGCGAATAGTCAGATGAGCCGGAATCAGGAACAAGGAGAACAGCAGAGTCAGGAACAAGCCAGGGATCAGGAACCAGGAAGGACATCAGGCAGCCAGGTAATACACAGGAACTCTCAGACAACGCAAAGTCAAAGCATACTGAACAGAGGCCCTTTAAATAATAAATGATGACATCACAATTCTGAGACTGCATCCTGTCTCACATGGATGATGCACAACAGTCTGGCCATAAAAGGAAGTGCAGGAAGTGAGCAGCATCCCCCACAATGCACCAAGTCAGGAAGAGAGGTGAGTAAAATGGCTGCCAGCAGCACATGGCAAACACAACAGGGAAAAACCTGACAGTACCCTCCCCTCAATGACCCCTCCCCCGCGGGAGGACAAAAGGCTAATTGGGGAAACGGGCATGGAAGGCACGGAGGAGGGCGGGAGCATGAACATCAGAGGACCGTAGCCCCTCCAGTGAACCAAATACTGTACATGGCCCCTGGACATACAAGAGTCAATAATGCTGCTGACCTCATACTCCTCATGGTTGTCAACACAGATAGGACGAGGACAAGGCAACACAGTTGTAAACCGATTACAGAGGGAAACATGAAAAACATTGGAGATGCGCATAGCAGGAGGAAGGTCAAGAGCGTAGGCCACAGGATTAACCCGTCGGAGTATTCGAAAAGGACCAACATAACGGGGAGCCAATTTATTGGAAGGCACACGAAGGTTCAAGTTGCGGGAGGACAGCCAAACTCTCTCACCATCCTGGTAGGAAGGTGCGGGCAGATGCCTACAATCAGCCTGGAACTTTTGGTGCTGCATAGAACGATGAAGGCAATCCTGAATCTGCACCCACGTGGAACAGAGTTGCCGGAGATGCTCCTCCAAAGCCGGAATACCCTGAGACATGAATGAATCGGGCAACAAGGATGGTTGAAACCCATAATTCGCCATGAACAGGGATAACTTGGAGGAAGCATTAATAGCACTATTATGAGCAAACTCTGCCCAATGTAACAGTTCAGACCAATTATTGTGGTGATCTGAGACATAGCAATGAAGGAACTGTTCCAGAGCTTGATTAGACCGATCCGCAGCCCCATTGGATTGAGGGTGATATGCTGAGGAGAAGGAAAGCTGGATCCACATTTGAGCACAAAAGGAATGCCAAAATCTGGAGAAAAACTGGCTACCCCGGTCCGACACTATCTCCTTGGGTAACCCATGTAAACAGAAGACCTCCCGGGCAAAAATTGAAGCAAGCTCCTGAGCGGTAGGCAGTTTCATCAAAGGAATGCAAAGTGACATTTTAGAAAAACGGTCAACCACCATAAGGATAACAGTATTGCCATTGGAAACAGGGAGCTCAACAATGAAGTCCATGGAAAGATGTGTCCAAGGACGCTCACCATTAGCAATAGGTTGAAGAAGACCCACAGGAAGACGTTGAGGAGTCTTATTCTGTGCACAAACTGAGCAGGAGGCAACATACGCAGCAACATCAGAACGAAGACCTGGCCACCAGAATTTTCAAGTGACAGACCAAATAATTTGGTTCTTGCCTGGGTGACCTGCGGCTTTAGGATAGTGGTAAGTGTGCAAAACTTTAGTTTGAAGATTCTCAGGAACAAAACACTTACCACTAGGTTTCTCAGGCAGTGCATTGGTTTGTGCAGCCAGGATCTCCTCCCCCAAGGGAGAAGTCAAATTAGTACATATGGTAGCCAAAATATGGTCAGGATGTATAACAGGAGTAGGTACAGACTCGTCCTTGGACAGAGGCGAAAATTGTCGAGAGAGGGCATCAGCCCTAACATTCTTACTACCAGGCAGGTAGGAGACCACATAATTAAATTGAGACAAAAATAGCGCCCATCTGGCCTGTCGGGGCGACAAACGTTTTGCTTCAGATAGATAAGTTAAATTCTTGTGGTCAGTAAGAATGAGCACTGGCACTCTAGCACCCTCGAGAGGATGCCTCCATTCCTTGAGTGCCAAAATTATGGCCAGTAATTCCCTGTCGCCAATTTCATAATTGCACTCCGCTGGAGACAATTTCTTAGAGAAGAAACCACATGGATGCAAGGAACCGTCAGGCGTAGGACTTTGAGACAAGAGGGCACCTACTCCAGTCTCAGACGCATCGACCTCAAGAACGAAAGGCAGGACAGGGTTAGGATGAGCCAGAACTGGAGCGGCAGCAAAGGCAGTCTTAAGACTATCAAAGGCCTCAATGGCAGTAGGTGACCAATGGAGTGGATCATTCTCTTTACAGGTCATGTCTGTGATAGGTTTGACCAAGGAAGAAAAGTTTTTAATAAACTTTCTATAGTAATTGGCGAACCCCAAAAAATCTTGAATAGACCGAAGACCAACTGGGCGAGGCCACTGCAGAACTGCAGATAACTTGTCAGGATCCATGGAGAACCCTGCAACGGAGATAACATAACCTAGGAAGGTTACTTGAGTCCGATGGAACTCACATTTCTCCAGTTTACAAAACAGGCCGTTCTCATGTAGTCTCTGAAGAACCCGTGTAACATCAGAACGATGAGCCTCAAGTGTGAGTGAGTGTATGAGGATGTCGTCTAAGTACACCACAACACACTGTTGCAACATATCTCATAGGACATCATTAATAAATTCCTGAAAAACAGCAGGAGCATTACATAGGCCAAAGGGCATTACCAGATACTCATAATGCCCGCTCCTGGTGTTAAATGCTGTTTTCCATTCGTGACCCTCCTTAATCCTAACGAGATTGTACGCTCCTCTCAAATCAAGTTTAGTAAAGACTGTAGCTCCCTTGAGGTGGTCAAAGAGTTCCGTAATGAGCGGAATAGGGTAAGCATTCTTAATGGTAAGATGATTAAGACCCCTATAATCAATACATGGTCTTAACTCGCCACCCTTTTTCTTCACAAAGAAGAAGCCAGCCCCTGCAGGAGAGCAGGATTTGCAGATGATCCCCCGCGACAGAGCATCAGCAACATACTCCTCCATAAAACAATTTTCTGCAACAGACAGAGGGTACACGCGGCCCGAGGAGGAAAGGCTCCGGGTTGCAGATCTATGGCACAATCGTAAGACCGGTGAGGAGGCAACGTACCGGCACACACCTTGTCAAACACGTCTCGGAACTCTCGGTTCTCCTCTGGCAATTGAGACAAGACTTTAACTGGTTTCTGAAGACAAGTGGAAATACATTGCGGGGACCACAACAAAATTTCTGACCTGCACCAGTCGAGACTGGGATTGTGCTTTTGGAGCCAGGGATAACCCAGAACAAATGGAAAATGCGGTGAGTTTATCACCTGGAACTGGAGGGTTTCAAATTGGAGAGCCCCAACAGCCATGGACAACGGAGCAGTTTCGTGAGTAACGAGTGCGGGCTGAAGGGGCCTGGCATCAATGGCCTTAATAGCAAATGTAATGGACCGAGGCAAAACAGGAATGGAGTGCTTTGATACAAAAGCACTGTCAATGAAATAGCCAGCAGCACCGGAGTCAACAAGAGCCTGAGTGACTATGGAGGAGTCCACCCAGGAAAGGACAACCGTGACCAAAGGTTTCTCCTTAAGCGGTTCTGGGGACAAGGATAAACCACCCAAGATCTTCCCCTTAGATGTGAGCGTTTCCCGGCCGTGTAGGACAAGACTTCAAAAGGTGGCCCTGTAACCCACAATAGAGGAAGAGCCCCTCCCTCCTCCTAAAGGCCCTCTCCGCTGCGGAGAGACGTGTGAATCCCAACTGCATCGGCTCAGCAGTACCTGGTGACTCGGGACCAGGAGGCATGGGAGGAGAGGAAGGCATGGGTGGGAATGGACACATAGGAGACAACGGAACAGGAGGCTTCCACAAGCGCTCCTTGAAAGAGGGCCTCTCTCTGAGTCCGATGTCAATTAGGATGAAAAAAGACACCAATGCCTCCAGATCCTCTGGTAAATCTCTGGCAGCAACTTCGTCTTTAATCACATCAGAGAGCCCAATAAAGAAGGTGGCAACAAGGGCTTCATTGTTCCAACCTACCTCTGCGGCAAGCGTACGTAACTCAAAAGCATACTGAGCAACAAATCTTGTACCTTGCTGAATGGACATGAGTCGTTTAGCAGCAGAGGAGGAGCGAGCTGGAACATCAAATAACCTTCAAAAGAGGGCCACAAATTCAGGGTAATTTGAAATCACAGGTTTATTAGTCTCCCACAAGGGATTAGCCCAGGCAAGAGCTGTGTCAGAGAGTAACGAGATGAGAAATCCCACCTTAGCTCTGTCAGAGGAAAACACCTGAGGTAAAATCTCAAAGTAAATGCCCACCTGGTTCAAAAACCCTCTGCACTGAATAGGATCGCCTCCATATCGCTGAGGTAGAGGTGCAGAACCGGACATGCTCCTGGTAGGCAAAGGTGCAGCAGCGGAAACAGGAGCAGCCATAACATGCGGGACACTTTGGTCCAAATGTGCAGTGTGAGTCAGCAGGGTTTGCAAGGCTAGTGCAAATTGATCCAAGCAGTGATCCTGTACATCCATCCTGGAAATGATGGCAGGTAAAGGTGGATAATTAGCAGCATCAGGATTCATGGCCTTTGCGTAATGTCAGGGTGCCAGGAATCAGACTGAGACGAGAAGTGCAAAAATAATCACACCTTTATTAATAGCAAAAAATTATAAAATGTCCACAAGTCAAATAACAAGCCAGGAGTCAAAACCAGAGCTGGTAGTCAGACGAGCCGAGTCAGGAGCCAAGGCGAATAGTCAGACGAGCCGGAATCAGGAACAAGGAGAACAGCAGAGTCAGGAACAAGCCAGGGATCAGGAACCAGGAAGGACGTCAGGCAGACAGGAACTCTCACAAACAGGTCTCAGACAATGCAAAGGCAAAGCATACTGAACAGAGACCCTTTAAATAATAAATGATGACATCACAATTCTGAGACTGCATCCTGTCTCACATGGATGATGCACAACAGTCTGGCCATAAAAGGAAGTACAGGAAGTGATCAGCACCCCCCACAATGCACCAAGTCAGGAAGAGAGGTGAGTAAAATGGCTGCCAGCAGCATATGGCAAACACAACAGGGAATAACCCTGACAGACACAGATCGATGGTTACGTCACTCCAGATGTTCCGAACGCAAGTTCGGCACTATCTGACTAGTTTTGTTAGTTATCAAAGAACAACCAGGTACGCTCACCTCTATTCCGGCCCAGCGTACCTGGTTTTCAATCCGCCGCCCTGGAGGCGGCGGATCCCACAGGAATCAATGGGAGTCTGACAGCAGCGAGAGCTCATGTTCGCTGCTTCCCGATATTCCATTGATTTCTATGGGAAGTGTCTGCACCTAACACCCTAACATGTACCCCGAGTCTAAACACCCTTAATCTGCCCCCCCTACACCACCGCCACCTACATTATACTTATTAACCCCTAAACCACCGCTCCCGGACCCCGCCGCCACTATAATAAATATGTGAACCACTAAACCGCCGCTCCTAGACCCCACCGCCACCTACATTATACCTATTAACCCCTAATATGCCGCCCCCTATACCGCCGCCACCTACATAAAGTTATTAACCCTTATTCTGCCAATCCTGGATCCCGCCGCAAATAAATTAATTGTTTAAACCCTAAACCACCGCACCCGGAGCCCTCTACCACGTACATTACATTTATTAACCCCTATGCTGCTCCCCCTACACCACCGCCACCTACAGTACATTGATTAACCCCGAATCTACCCCCCCCCTAGGTGCAATTTTTAATTAGTTTGCTGATGATAAAATATTCACAGACTGGATGGTTGCAACTTTCTTTCATTATCATATTTCAAAAGTAAACAAACATGGATAAATGTAATAAGAAAAAGAGAAAATGTCTTTTAATTCCCCCACTCCCCATATCCACCCACTGATAGCTCATTTTTGCCTCATATATGTCCCTTACAATTATATTGAGCAGTTAATTTATTAAAATGATGGTAAATCTTAGCATTTTGTAAATTCTAGGATTTAACAGATCTACAAATAAAGGGGACTTTCAGTCATGAAGTATAGAAAACGTCATTCTGAACATTCCTTTATTTGCAGTGAGTTTATGCCGAGCTAAGTGCCTCTGGCTGCCCATGGCAAAACTCCTTTTTGTCAGTAGCGTCCTCTTAGCTATTGGCTAAGAGGTGAAAACGTCACCTTGTTGAAAAAAATTGCGTTTCAAGGTGTGCAACCGAAGGAGCTCTGCTTAGCATAAACTCCGTGAAAATAAAGGAACTTTCAGCATGAATATTTTGTACTTCATGACTGAAAGCCCCCTTTATTTGTAGCACTGGTAAATCCTAGCGTTTCAAAAGCACTATGATTTTTACCATCATTTTAACTCATTCCTATGATACAAACAAGCATATAGAATTGATTATTA
Organism: Bombina bombina; assembly: GCF_027579735.1. NCBI lineage: Eukaryota > Metazoa > Chordata > Amphibia > Anura > Bombinatoridae > Bombina > Bombina bombina. The sequence continues at coordinate 967,612,688 of NC_069504.1, read as the reverse complement.
TCTTCTGTGAGACTCATTTAAGCCAATTATAAACAATGTGGGGTCGATTTATCAAGTGTCGGGAGGACATGATTTGCTTGAGGGAATCATGTCCGTCCGATATCGATAAATGCCGACAGCATACGCTGTCTGCATTTTTCATTGCACAAGCAATTTGTGTGAAATGCTTGTGGAATACCACCCCCTGCACATTCGCGGCCAATTGGCCCGTAGCAGGGGGTGTCAATCGTTCCAATCGTATCCGATCAGGATGATTGCTGTCCACCACCACAGAGTTGGCAGACTAGTTAAGGAGCAGCGGTCTTATGACCGCTGCTTCTTAACTTATGTTTCAGGTTTACCGGAAACTATGTGGGTAGATTGCAGCATCCGTTGCTTGATAAATCTACCCCATGTATCTATTTGAAGAGCATGTGAATATAAAAGCATGAAGAAACCAATCTTTTGCTCAAAATGTGCTGCCCCACTAAAATGCTGCTGTCTTAGGCACAAGTCTGGGATAAAATATACTCCTGCTCCTTTGCGTGTATGTTTCTACTAATTGTAATGGTTAAAATAATATATATTTTTCAGGTATAGTGAAGACATAACATTTGTAGCTGTTGTCTTGTACAGTAAAATGCAAATAAAGACATCAGTGTTATTTTGTGTAATAGTGTGTTTAGATACTTTATAGGTGTAGTCAGATTTATTTTCCCCCAAGGTGCTAAATCAAAGCAACAATCAATATTTCTGTATAATCATTCTTAAAATGAACAATTGCTTAGCAAGATCTGTGATACTGCTTGTACTTTGATAAGTGCCACAGCTTTAGAACTTTATATGTGCATTGGGTCCTTGCAGAGAGGACAGAAGTGAGGCAGTTGCCAAATAAAAAATGATGTAAGCTGCCTTAATGTCACATTGGTGTGCCATATGTGTTGTAACGGATAGAAATTAGAGGACTAGTTTACTATCCTAGATCTCAGTGATTTCCTATAACATCAAAGTAGCAAAATTTTCTTTAAAAATGAAAAAAAAAATCTGTTGTTAACTGCATGAATGAAATCACAGAATTTAGAACTGTTAGTTGCATATTGAAATAGGTAAATGTTTAGTATAGAATAGTAAGCAAACTGATATCCTATATCACATCTGCAATCAATTTAAGGCTAGCATCAGGGACCTGGAAGCTGGGGCAGGATCAGGGTGGTCATTGGGTGAAGTCATAGTCTGGAGGAGAGGTCAGGACAGGTTAGAAGTGTAGTGATGATGTGCTGCAGGGAGGGGCCTCAGGACAGACTCCTGTTTTTATTTTGTAAAGAGCATTTATAGGGAAAATAGTGCAGCACTAAGAGGCATAGCAGGACAATGGCCCAAAACTAAGATTATCCTGCAAATTGTAGAAAACTTGGCAGCTCTTTTATAACACCATGCCTCATTGTGATGTATGTTGAGGTGGCCTTCAGACTTGATATAATCTAGTGAAATTGGCCAGATAACAAAACACTTAACAGTATTATTGTGACCTCAGTCTTAGATTGGATGACTCTGCTATATAATTTATCGTAAAACAACTTGATATCAGATATATGTTAATATATAAGCTGTACTGAAAAATGTAGGAAGTGGTATGATTTACCTTACATGAGACACACAAGGACCTTTGCTGTTATACTCCATTGACTTGTGATAGAGAGATTCATTTCAGAGTTGACTTAGTAGCTTAAATGCCATGACCTATAATTATCTTTGTCTATACTTATTAAGCAACTGTATCCTCCCATAAACTGTCTTGTATAGATAAATGGAATTTGCAGCATCTGCTGCTTTTCATTCTCATTAATTTCTTAACTTTACAGCGGTTTTATTTGTCCAGCACTGGAGACACTCAGTATCTTTGCTGTTCCCATGGAGGTCACTGTAATAAATCTCAGAAGATTTGCCGCCTTGCAGCTTTTATGAAGTGGAATCCCATGAAAGTAAAATGAGCCTAGGAATGCCAGTTCTGAACTTATTTCCTTTTTATCTTTCTTAACAGTATTTTACAGCAGCAGCAATGCTTCACCTACTGGATATGGGCCATCTCCTTGTACCTATGTGTTCTGAGACAGTGTTTAACTTCAAAACCAGATCTTTTTTTATGACCTGCAAATATTTTCTTTAAAGTCTGCATATCATAAAATTCAGTGTCATTGAATATAGGTATATATGTGTGTTGCATAAATATATATATTTATTTATTTATCAGAACGGGCTAAATGTTTTGCTTCTTTCTATCTCTGTTGCAACTCCTTCCCCTTATTCCTATTTATTCTCTCTCTCTCTCTCTCTCTCTCTCTCTCTCTCTTTCTCTCTCTCTCTCTCTCTCTATCTCTATCTCTCTCTTCCCTTTGTATCTCAGTCTCTCTCTCTCTCTCTCCATCGGAAAATGTAAAACACATTTCATTAAAAAAAATGCGCCTTATATGTTAAAAAAAGGTTATAAATAAATATAATAAAAAACATGTTTGCTTAATAACTAACAAATAATAATGATGTGACAAAATTAATACCAGGAAATATGCTGTGCATTAGTGTGTACATGAGCTATGTAGTATATAATGTAAATATTGTAATATTATTAACTGCTTAGAACCATTTTCATATTTTGTTTTTTAATGTGTGTTACGGTATCACAAAGGACATCTGGGCTTCTCTATTGCAGAATTACCTTGCAAAGCAAGCGTCCCATGTTTTACAATGGAGATGACTCAGTGTGTACAATACATGCCACTGCCACTTGTTTGATTAGATGTGCCATATAAATGCAGCTAAATGGAGGCATGTTCTGCGAGAGCAAGGGCACAGTACATGCTCATAATGAAGACAGTTGTAGCTTTTAGTACAATAACATGTGTATTAAAAAAAAAAATGTGTCCGTTCAAAAATAAAATGCACTAATGTGTATTTTAATTTTGACTGCAATGTCCCTTTAGCAATAATATTCAGTTATGTGCAGAGAGCATAGAGTGCAAAAAGTACACAACATATGTGTTTCCCTAAAAAAGAGCTTTCTCAGTGACACAAATTAAAAGTAGGTTTATAACATATTTATTGCAAAATGTTCTTAAAAGGATGAATACGTATTATAGATAATATGAACGTTTTCCCATAGTGAGCACAACAGCATATAAATCCAATAATAAGGTATAATATGTCTCCTGTACTTTCCTAAACAACATGTTGGCACATAATGCTCAAATAAAGTGAATACAATTCTTCATAATTATCCCAATTCTCCATTAGCAACTCAGATTTTCAAAAGGTCTGATATGCCACTTTCATTAATTATATTTCAATTTTAAAAAATATTTTTGAAAATATTTAGAGTGCTCTGAATTTATGTGTCTGATAGTATAAAAAAGAAACAAACAAGACATTCATTTTCCTTTTTTTACAGGGTACATGTCATGATTCTCTGTATCTTTAAGTGGATTAGACCTGCCCACTGAACATTCCCCTATAAAGGTGTAAGCAGAACACCTGTTTAGCGCTTGATTATTCTGAATGCTGAGAAACTTCATATCTAGTTGTTTTTTCTCCTAGGATTCCTTTAACAAGCCAACCGCACAGCCGAGTGAACTACTCTATTATTGTTACCTACTTGGAGCCATCTCTCTTATGGTTAAGTTCAGAGAACTATACTGACAACTAAAGTACCTTTTGGATTGTTTGTTCCACAGCACAAGCCAAAACCGCAGCAGTGTCTAACTCTGAGCGGAGTTCCGGTGACGTTATTCTCAGCTGTTTCTCTACAGTGTTGCTCCCTTCAACTCACCTAGCCGTGTATGTAACACAGAACACTTGCACAGCTCCCACCTCAATACCTGCGACAGGCACTACAGAAGCAGTTACCTCCGGTGACTTGGATTCATCTGTGACCGCAAGTATAACTATCTGAAAACTGTAGAATATAGGAACTAAACTGTATTCCTGCTTTAGTTAAGCTTGATAGAGACTTTAACACCGCAACTGCGTGAGTTTGCTTCACAGAATGATTAACAGCATGAATGTATAGCTTAATTAACCAGCTTGCTGCATAACAAGTACAAACTTCTTCTCTTTCTTACTATTTGACAAGTTATTTAATACCGGATATTTATTCATTCCTTTTTGTGCACATGCACTTGGACATTCTCTCATTCATAACAAGTGAATACAGTGATTAATAGTACCACAACTAACCACATGAACTGCTTACATCTCTGTGCTTCCACACATTAACCTCATATGTTCTGAAAACAATAATCTTTATATTGTGACTTAGTTTTGAGCAGCACGTGATAGAATAATCAAGCCTAAAAAATCTATATTTCTAATGGATCCCACAACTATTGCCACATTAAACCAAAAAATAGACATCCTCGCACAGGGATTAACAAAGGTTCAGAATGAAAATAACACTCTAAGGAGAATATTGAATGATTTTATCCCCCAAAAGACTACTGAACACCCTGAACCTCATATTAATCCATCCTCAGTGTTTTCAGGTGTACACTCACGCTTTCGTGAGTTTAGAAATGCCTGTATGTTACTATTTTCCATGAAGCCAAAAACATACCATTCTGACAGAATAAATAGACAGGTTTTTTGAGACAGGAGACCCCATTCTGGAATCCCTAGAAATTTTTTTTAAAGCAATGTCTGTTCTATATGAGGACAGTAACACACAGATCATTAGTGAAAACAACCTAAGGACTCTGAAGCAGGGAAAAAGAGCGGTTGAAGATTATGTAGCAGAGTTTCAGTTATGGGCCACTGACTCCCAGTGGAACTCTGTAAGTTTGAAAAACCAATTCCATTTGGGACTGTCAGAACATCTAAAAGATGAACTTTCACGCATCGACTTCCCAGACAATCTGGATTCACTCATTAGAATATGTATTTCAATGTATAGGAGATTTAGGGAAAGACGGGATGAAAAACAACACCTCAAACCATATCCTAAGAAATATAACATCACTCAACCTGAGAAAAGTCCCATATCACCAGTACCCATGGAAATAGGGACTATTAAAGGGCCACTCTCCCAGGAGGAGAAGTTAAGAAGAAGGATTTTCAATTTGTGCATGTATTGTTGGAATAAAGAACACACTGTGTCCACTTGTCCCATCCAAAACCATCAAAAAAGGGTAAGATTTTAATTGTTAACCCAAAAATTGACTCTAAATGTAAAACTCACCTTGTTATCGCATTGTCTTTGCAGTGGGATCAACATCTTCTCAACAATGAGGCTATGATCAACTCAGGGGCCTTTGGAATGTTTATGGACAAAAAACTTGTAACAACAAATAAAATACCTTGTGTTCTTAAGCAAAACCCTGTATTTGTGAAAGTTATTGATGGCTCAACTTATTTAAAAGGCCCAATAACCCATCACACCATACCATTGTTAGTTACCACTGAAAATGGCCATAAAGAGTACATCACATTTGACATCATACCAAGCTCACTACACCCCATAATTTTAGGTTTTCCATGGTTGCATAAACATAACCCTGTAATAGATTGATGTGAAAACACTTACGGCTTGATTTAGAGTTTTGTCGGTAACGACCCGCGTAGCTAACGCTGGCTTTTTTCTGGCCGCACCTTTAAAATAACTCTGGTATTGAGAGTCCACAGAATGGCTGCGTTAGGCTCCAAAAAAGGAGCATACAGCATATTTAACGCAACTTCAACTCTCGATACCAGAGTTTCTTACGGACGCGGCCAGCCTCAAAAACGTGCTCGTGCACGATTCCCCCATAGGAAACAATGGGGCTGTTTGAGCTGAAAAAAACCTAACACCTGCAAAAAAGCCGCGTTCAGCTCCTAACGCAGCCCCATTGTTGTCTATGGGGAAACACTTCCTACGTCTGCACCTAACACTCTAACATGTACCCCGAGTCTAAACACCCCTAACCTTACACTTATTAACCCCTAATCTGCCGCCCCCGCTATCGCTGACCCCTGCATATTATTATTAACCCCTAATCTGCCGCTCCGTAAACCGCCGCTACTTACATTATCCCTATGTACCCCTAATCTGCTGCCCCTAACACCGCCGACCCCTATATTATATTTATTAACCTCTAATCTGCCCTCCACAATGTCGCCTCCACCTGCCTACACTTATTAACCCCTAATCTGCCGAACAGACCGCACCGCTATTATTAAAAAGTTATTAACCCCTAATCCACCTCACTAACCCTATAATAAATAGTATTAACCCCTAATCTGCCCTCCCTAACATTGCCGACACCTAACTTCAATTATTAACCCCTAATCTGCCGACTGGAGCTCACCGCTATTCTAATAAATGTATTAACCCCTAAAGCTAAGTCTAACCCTAACACTAACACCCCCCTAAGTTAAATATAATTTTAATCTAACAAAATTAATTAACTCTTATTAAATAAATTATTCCTATTTAAAGCTAAATACTTACCTGTAAAATAAATCCTAATATAGCTACAATATAAATTATAATGATATTATAGCTATTTTAGGATTAATATTTATTTTACAGGTAACTTTGTATTTATTTTAACCAGGTACAATAGCTATTAAATAGTTAAGAACTATTTAATAGCTAAAATAGTTAAAATAAATACAAATTTACCTGTAAAATAATTCCTAACCTAAGTTACAATTAAACCTAACTCTACACTATCAATAAATTAATTAAATAAAATACCTATAATTATCTACAATTAAACCTAACACTACACTATCAATAAATACATTAAATAAAATTCCTACAAATAAATACAATGAAATAAACTTAACCAATAGAATGCAAGCTCAATCTGATTGGCTGATTGGATCAGCCAATCGGATTGAACTTGATTCTGATTGGCTGATTCCATCAGCCAATCAGAATATTCCTACCTTAATTCCGATAGGCTGATAGAATCCTATCAGCCAATCGGAATTCGAGGGACGCCATCTTGGATGACGTCATTTAAAAGAACCGTCATTCGTTGTTCAGTCGTCGGCCAGGATGGATGTTCCGCGTCGGAGGTCTTCAGGATGCTGCCGCTCCGCTCCGATAGAAGATTCTGCTTGGATGAAGACTTCAATCGGATGGAAGACCTCTTCTGCCCCGCTTGGATGAAGACTTTTACCGGATGGAGGACCTCTTCTTGCTCCACTTGGATGAAGAATTTGGCTCGGCTGGGTGAAGACGACTCAAGGTAGGGAGATCTTCAGGGGCTTAGTGTTAGGTTTATTTAAGTGGGGTTTGGGTTAGATTAGGGGTATGTGGGTGGTGGGTTGTAATGTTGGGGGGGGTATTGTATGTTTTTTTTTACTGGCAAAAGAGCTGAACTTCTTGGGGCATGCCCCACAAAGGGCCCTGTTCAGGGCTGGTAAGGTAAAAGAGCTTTGAACTTTAGTAATTTAGAATAGGGTAGGGCATTTTTTTATTTTGGGGGGTTTTGTTATTTTATTAGGGGGCTTAGAGTAGGTGTAATTAGTTTAAAATTGTTGTAATATATTTCTAATGTTTGTAAATATTTTTTTATTTTTTGTAACTTAGTTCTTTTTTATTTTTTGTACTTTAGTTAGTTTATTTCATTGTATTTATTTGTAGGAATTGTATTTAATTTATTTATTGATAGTGTAGTGTTAGGTTTAATTGTAGATAATTATAGGTATTTTATTTAATTTATTTATTGATAGTGTAGTGTTAGGTTTAATTGTAACTTAGGTTAGGATTTATTTTACAGGTAAATTTGTAATTATTTTAACTATTTTAGCTATTAAATAGTTCTTAACTATTTAATAGCTATTGTACCAGGTTAAAATAAATACAAAGTTACCTGTAAAATAAATATTAATCCTAAAATAGCTATAATATAAATATAATTTATATTGTAGCTATATTAGGATTTATTTTACAGGTAAGTATTTAGCTTTAAATAGGAATAATTTATTTAAGAAGAGTTAATTAATTTTGTTAGATTAAAATTATATTTAATTTAGGGGGGTGTTAGTGTTAGGGTTAGACTTAGCTTTAGGGGTTAATACATTTATTAGAATAGCGGTGAGCTCCAGTTGGCAGATTAGGGGTTAATAATTTAAGTTAGGTGTCGGCGATGTTAGGGAGGGCAGATTAATGGTTAATACTATTTATTATAGGGTTAGTGAGGCGGATTAGGGGTTAATAACTTTATTATAGTAGCAGTGCGGTCTGTTCGGCAGATTAGGGGTTAAAAAGTGTAGGCAGGTGGAGGCGACGTTGAGGGGGGCAGATTAGGGGGTAATAAATATAATATAGGGGTTGGCGGTGTTAGGGGCAGCAGATTAGGGGTACATAGCTATAATGTAGGTGGCAGCTCTTTGCGGTCGGCAGATTAGGGGTTAATTATTGTAGGTATCTGGCTGCGACATTGTGGGGGGCAGGTTAGGGGTTAATAAATATAATATAGGGGTCGGCGGTGTTAGGGGCAGCAGATTAGGGGTACATAAGTATAACGTAGGTGGCGGTCGGCAGATTAGGGGTTAAAAAAATTTAATAGAGTGTCGGCGATGTGGGGGGGACCTCGGTTTAGGGGTACATAGGTAGTTTATGGGTGTTAGTGTACTTTAGAGCACAGTAGTTAAGAGCTTTATAAACCGGCGTTAGCCCAGAAAGCTCTTAACTATTGACTTTTTTCTGCGGCTGGAGTTTTGTCGTTAGATTTCTAACGCTCACTAAATACCGGAGTTAGAAAGATCCCATTGAAAAGATAGGATACGCAATTGACGTAAGGGGATCTGCGGTATGGAAAAGTTGCGGCTGAAAAGTGAGCCTAAAACCAGCGTTAGGAGCCTCTAACGCTGGTTTTCACGGCTACCGCCAAACTCCAAATCTAGGCCTTATACTTTTAATTCTTCCTATTGTACTTCCACATGCTTTCCTTATGTGGAGATTAAACATGTTCAACCCGAAATACCTTCAGAGTATTCCGAATTCTCAGATGTGTTCGACCTCAAGGAGGCAGAAAACCTACCTCCACACAGACCCTACGATTGCCCCATAGACACTTAACCAGGTACCACCATACCATTCGGACGTATCTTTCCTTTATCCCAGAAAGGGTTAAAACATCTTAGAGACTATCCAGATGAAAATTTAAGAAAACAGTTTATGTCTACTTCTAACTCCCCAGCAGCTGCGGGGATATTTTTTGTTACCAACAAAGATGGTTCACTACGTTCAATCATTGATTATAGAGGTCTTAATTCTATAACCATAAAAAACAGATACCCACTCCCACTTATTCCTGAACTTCTCGAGAGATTGACTGATGCTACCATATTCACCAAATTATATTTAAAAGGGGCGTATAATCTGATTCGAATGAGAAAGGGGGATGAATGGAAAACATCGTTCAGAACCCGCTATGGACTTTTTCAATATAATGTCATGCCTTTTGGTTTAACAATTGCACCTGCCACCTTCCAATTTTTTATTAATGAAATATTCAAAGACTTAATGGATATATGTGTAGTAATATATCTAGATGATATTTTAATTTATTAAAAAATTATCACCGACCACATTAAACATGTAAGGTGGATTCTAACAAGGCTAAGAGAACATTGTTTATATGCCAAAGCAGAGAAATGTGAATTCCATGTAAAGACAATCAAATTCCTGGGTTACATCATCACCCCAAATGGAATCCACATGGATCCAGATAAGGTTGCAGCTGTATTAAAGTGGCCTACCCCCACCTCTTTGAAGTCCCTTCAGAGGTTCTTGGGCTTCTCCAATTTTTATAGGAGATTCATTCATGGTTTCTCCATTATTGTCCAACCTTTAACTAAACTGACAGGGAAGCAGAGATTCGTTTGGACAAAAGATGCTCAGGATGCGTTTGACCATCTAAAAAGAAGTTTCACAACTGCACCTGTGTTACATCTTCCGAACCCTGATTCCCAGTTTACACTTGAGGTAGATGCCTCTAATGTAGGACTTGGTGCCATCTTGTCTCAACAACGGGAAGGCTCACCTGATCGTCATCCCATTGCTTACTACTCCCGGCTTCTGTCCGTTGCTGAAATAAACTACTCCGTTGGGGACCTTGAACTTCTAGCCATAAAAAGTGCTCTTGAACACTGGAGACACTTGTTAGAAGGAACAGACAAATCTTTCCTTGTTCTAACCGACCATAAGAAAACAATACCTAAAGAAAAATAAGACCCTATCCTCCAGACAGGTATGATGGTCACTTTTCTTTGATCGTTTCAATTTTCATCTCAGTTACCCTGATCAAAAAAACGTTCAAGCTGATGCTTAGCACAATCACTTAAAACTCTGCCAGATAGTGAAGAAGTAAAACAAATCATTCCCTCTCATAAAGTTCTAGCAGCAGCTACCACCCTACATGCAGACCTGCTATCAGCTCTACGTACAGACGCAAACATACCATCCTCATGTACTAGGGATAACACCTCTGGACTATATTTCCACAATCACCTTATATATGTGCCTCCATCCTTGCGGAATGTACTTCTCCACCATCATCATGACTCACCTTTATCTGGACACCCAGGCATATCAAAAACACAATAACTTTTGACCCGACAATATTGGTGGCCTGGGTTAAAACAGGACACGTATGAATATATACAAAACTGTCAAGTTTGCGCAAGAAATAAAAAAGAACATCACAAACCATTCAGTTTATTGAATCCTCTGCCTGTTCCTGATGTCCCCTGGAAAATGATTGCAATGGATTTTATTGTAGATCTACTACCTTCCAATAGTTTTACTACCATTTTAGTTGTGGTAGATCACCTCATCCGATTAGCTCACTTCATCCCTTTAAAGAAATTCCCAAATGCCATGACAACAGCCAATGTTTTCTTCTCACATGTTGTAAGACTACATGGTTTACCTACTTCTATTGTCACTGACCGTGGAACTCAATTCACGTATAGGTTCTGGAAAGAATTGTGTCATCTACTGAAGATCTCCCCAAGACTTTCAACGGCATTCCATCCTCAGTCTAATGGATTAACGGAACGTCTGAACCAAACCTTGGAACAGTACCTCAGATGTTATGTCTCACATCTACAGGACTATTGGGCTGAATGGTTACCCATGGCGGAATTCTCATATAATAACTCATTCAACACATCTACAAAGATGTCTCCTTTCTTTGCCTATTATGGATACCATCCGATGACACTCCCTAACACTGTACCTACCTCCACCCTTCTGCATGTAGTTGACTACCTCACCAGTATCAAAACTTCCATGTCTCTATTAAAGATGCATCTTGAAGAAGCAAAAAAGAAACAAAACTCTTCTTTGATAGAAAACATATACCTCCTCCATCTTACAAACCGGGGTGACCAAGTCTGGCTCTCTACACGAAAGCTTAAACTTAAGGTTCCAGCTAAGAAACTGGCAAACCAGTTCATTGGACCTTTCAAGATAACAAAAACCATTAATCCAAACACAGTAATAATGAACTTACCTCCAACACTCAGAATCCATCCCTCATTTCATGTGTCCCTGATAAAACCTTATCTAGGATCTCAGGACCCTACTTCCCAAGGGATTGGGACCTCAACATTTCTAATTGATGATCAAATCGAATATGAAGTGGAGAAGATTTTAGATTCACGTCATCGTTGGAGAAAATTGGAATATTTGGTCCACTGGACAGGCTATGGAGTTGGGGACGACTCTTGGATTCCCCTCCGGGATAACCAATGCACCCCGACTACTCTCTGAATTTCATAAGATATTTCCTTCCAAGCCAGGCCCAGGAATCCGGTAGGCAATCTCCTGAAAGAGGGGATCTGTCATGATTCTCTGTATCTTTAAGTGGATTAGACCTGCCCACTGAACATTCCCCTATAAAGGTGTAAGCAGAACACCTGTTTAGCGCTTGATTATTAGATTCTGAATGCTGAGAAACTTTGTATCTACTTGTTTTTCCTCCTAGGATTCCTCTAACAAGCCAACCTCACAGCCGAGTGAACTACTCTATTATTGTTACCTACTTGGAGCCATCTCTCTTATGGTTAAGCTCAGAGAACTATACTGACAACTAAAGTACCTTTTGGATTGTTTGTTCCACAGCACAAGCTGAAACTGCAGCAGTGTCTAACTCTGAGCGGAGTTCCGGTGACGTTATTCTCAGCTGTTTCTCTACAGCGTTGCTTCCTTCAACTCACCTAGCTGTGTATGTAACACGGAACACTTGCACAGCTCCCACCTCATTACCTGCGACAGGTACTATCAGAAGCAGTTACCTCCGGTGACTTGGATTCATCTGTGACCGCAAGTATAACTATCTGAAAACAGTAGAATATACGAACTAAACTGTATTCCTGCTTTAATTAAGCTTGCTAGAGACTTTAACACCGCAACTGCGTGAGTTTGCTTAACAGAATGATTAACAGCATGAATGTATAGCTTAATCAACCAGCTTGCTGCATAACAAGTACAAACTTCTTCTCTTTCTTACTATTTGACAAGTTATTTAATAACTGATAGTTATTCATTCCTTTTCTGTGCGCATGCACTTGGACATTCTCTCATTCATAACAAGTGAATACAGTGAATAATAGTATCTCAACTAACCACATGAACTGCTTAAATCTCTGTGCTTCCACACATTAACCTCATATGTACTGGAAACCTTATGAAGAGCTATAAAACCTCATTTTCTGAAAACAATAATCTTTATATTGTGACTTAGTTTTGAGCAACACGTGATAGCACATTTCTGAGCAGTATAACAACTATCATTTGAGTTAGCCAGTAAACATTCTTTCCATTATTCAAATGTTTCTATAGCACAGACGCTAACATTTAAATGTAGAGATAGAGACATGGGGCGCGATCCGATATAGATCGCAGTTTGCGGCGCAAGCGAGGGAACCGGCGTCGCCCGCAGTTTCAGCTCGCAACTCGAGCTATCCCATATAAGTCGCCGTCAGATGCTAACGTGCCGTAAGTCTGACAAACCAGCGATGTCCAGAAATCTGCGTAAGTACAAATTTCTGGCGTAGCCAGTGACTTGCGGCACGTTAGAAACTGCCGGCGCCTATAAAACCTTACTAAAGTCTAAAACACCCGCACTGTCTAACACGCCTCCCTAACAAAGCCCGACACGTCTAACCCTCTATCCGCTATCCCCCCTCACTATCCTAACAATAAAAAAGCTATTAACCCCTAAACCGCCGCTCCCGTACACCGCCGCAACCTAATAAAGTTATTAACCCCTAAACCGCCGCTCCCGTACCCCGCCGCCAGCTATATTATATCTATAACCCCCTAAAGTGAGCCCCTAACACCGCCGCCATCTATATTAAAATGATTAACCCCCAATGTAAGCCCCTTACACCGCCGCCATCTCTATTAAAATGATTAACCCCTAATTTAATCTACCTACCCCGCCGCCAGCTATATTATCTATGTTAACCCTAAGTATATTATAGTTAATTTAGGTATTACATTATATATATTAACTATATTAACCCTAATTATATTAGGGTTAATATAGTTAATATAGTTACTATAGTATTTATATTAACTATATTAACTCTATCTAACCCTAACACCCCTAACTAAATTTATATTAAATTAATCTAATTCATTTATAAACTAAAATATTCCTATTTAAATCTAAATACTTACCTATAAAATAAACCCTAAGGCCTAGATTTGGAGTTCGGCGGTAGCCGTCAAAACCAGCGTTAGAGGCTCCTAACGCTGGTTTTGGCCGCCCGCTGGTATTTGGAGTCAGTGATTAAAGGGTCTAACGCTCACTTTTCAGCCGCGACTTTTCCATACCGCAGATCCCCCTACGCCATTTGCGTAGCCTATCTTTTCAATGGGATCTTTCTAACGCTGGTATTTAGAGTCGTTTCTGAAGTGAGCGTTAGACATCTAACGACAAAATTCCAGCCGCCTGAAAATAGCAGGAGTTAAGAGCTTTCTGGCTAACGCCGGTTTATAAAGCTCTTAACTACTGTACCCTAAAGTACACTAACACCCATAAACTACCTATGTACCCCTAAACCGAGGTCCCCCCACATCGCCGCCACACTATTTAAATTTTTAACCCCTAATCTGCCGACCGCCACCTACGTTATACTTATGTACCCCTAATCTGCTGCCCCTAACCCCGCCGACCCCTATATTATATTTCTTAACCCCTAACTTGCCCCCCACAACGTCGCCGCAAGCTACTTAAAATAATTAACCCCTAATCTTCCGACAGCAAATCGCCGCCACCTACGTTATCCCTATGTACCCCTAATCTGCTACCCCTAACATCGCCGCCCCCTATATTATATTTATTAACCCCTAATCTGCCCCCCTCAACGTCGCCGACACCTGCCTACACTTATTAACCCCTAATCTGCCGAGCGGACCTGAGCGCTACTATAATAAAGTTATGAACCCCTAACCCGCCTCACTAACCCTATCATAAATAGTATTAACCCCTAATCTGCCCTCCCTAACATCGCCGACACCTAACTTCAATTATTAACCCCTAATCTGCCGACTGGAGCTCACCGCTATTCTAATAAATGTATTAACCCCTAAAGCTAAGTCTAACCCTAACACTAACACCCCCCTAAGTTAAATATAATATTTATCTAACGAAATAAATTAACTCTTATTAAATAACTTATTCCTATTTAAAGCTAAATACTTACCTGTAAAGTACATCCTAAATAGCTACAATATAAATTATAATTATATTATAGCTATTTTAGGATTAATATTTATTTTACAGGTAACTTTGTAATTATTTTAACCAGGTACAATAGCTATTAAATAGTTAAGAACTATTTAATAGTTACCTAGTTAAAATAATAACAAAATTACCTGTAAAATAAGTCCTAACCTAAGATATAATTAAACCTAACACTACCCTATCAATAAAATAATTAAATAAACTACCTACAATTACCTACAATTAACCTAACACTACACTATCAATAAATTAATTAAATACAATTCCTACAAATAAATACAATTAAATAAACTAGCTAAAGTACAAAAAATAAAAAAGATCTAAGTTACAGAAAATAAAAAAATATTTACAAACATAATAAAAATATTACAACAATTTTAAACTAATTACACCTACTCTAAGCCCCCTAATAAAATAACAAAGCCCCCCAAAATAAATAATTCCCTACCCTATTCTAAATTAAAAAAGTTACAAGCTCTTTTACCTTACCAGCCCTGAACAGGGCCCTTTGCGGGGCATGCCCCAAGAATTTCAGCTCTTTTGCCTGTAAAAGAATAAATACAATACCCCCCCCCCCAACATTACAACCCACCACCCACATACCCCTAATCTAACCCAAACCCCCCTTAAATAAACCTAACACTAAGCCCCTGAAGATCTTCCTACCTTGTCTTCACCATACCAGGTTCACCGATCCGTCCTGAAGAGCTCCTCCGATGTCCTGATCCAAGCCCAAGCGGGGGCTGAAGAGGTCCATGTTCCGGTCAAAGTCTTCATCCAAGCGGGGCAGAAGAGGATCTTCCATCCGATTGAAGTCATAATCCAGGCGGCATCTTCTATGGTCTTCCATCCGGAGCGAAGCGGCAGGATCCTGAAGACCTCCAGCGCGGAACATCCATCCGGACCGACGACTGAACGACGAATGACTGTTCCTTTAAGGGACATCATCCAAGATGGCGTCCCTCGAATTCCGATTGGCTGATAGGATTCTATCAGCCAATCGGAATTAAGGTATGAATTTTCTGATTGGCTGATGGAATCAGCCAATCAGAATCAAGTTCAATCCGATTGGCTGATCCAATCAGCCAATCAGATTGAGCTCGCATTCTATTGGCTGTTCCGATCAGCCAATAGAATGCGAGCTCAATCTGATTGGCTGATTGGATCAGCCAATCGGATTGAACTTGATTCTGATTGGCTGATTCCATCAGCCAATCAGAAAATTCATACCTTAATTCCGATTGGCTGATAGAATCCTATCAGCCAATCGGAATTCGAGGGACGCCATCTTGGATGACGTCCCTTAAAGGAACAGTCATTCGTCGTTCAGTCGTCGGTCCGGATGGATGTTCCGCGCTGGAGGTCTTCAGGATCCTGCCGCTTCGCTCCGGATGGAAGACCATAGAAGATGCCGCCTGGATGATGACTTCAATCGGATGGAAGATCCTCTTCTGCCCCGCTTGGATGAAGACTTTGACCGGATCATGGACCTCTTCAGCCCCCGCTTGGGCTTGGATCAGGACATCGGAGGAGCTCTTCAGGACGGATCGGTGAACCTGGTATGGTGAAGACAAGGTAGGAAGATCTTCAGGGGCTTAGTGTTAGGTTTATTTAAGGGGGGTTTGGGTTAGATTAGGGGTATGTGGGTGGTGGGTTGTAATGTTGGGGGGGGGTATTGTATTTATTCTTTTACAGGCAAAAGAGCTGAAATTCTTGGGGCATGCCCCGCAAAGGGCCCTGTTCAGGGCTGGTAAGGTAAAAGAGCTTGTAACTTTTTTAATTTAGAATAGGGTAGGGAATTATTTATTTTGGGGGGCTTTGTTATTTTATTAGGGGGCTTAGAGTAGGTGTAATTAGTTTAAAATTGTTGTAATATTTTTATTATGTTTGTAAATATTTTTTTATTTTCTGTAACTTAGATCTTTTTTATTTTTTGTACTTTAGCTAGTTTATTTAATTGTATTTATTTGTAGGAATTGTATTTAATTAATTTATTGATAGTGTAGTGTTAGGTTAATTGTAGGTAATTGTAGGTAGTTTATTTAATTATTTTATTGATAGGGTAGTGTTAGGTTTAATTATATCTTAGGTTAGGACTTATTTTACAGGTAATTTTGTTATTATTTTAACTAGGTAACTATTAAATAGTTCTTAACTATTTAATAGCTATTGTACCTGGTTAAAATAATTACAAAGTTACCTGTAAAATAAATATTAATCCTAAAATAGCTATAATATAATTATAATTTATATTGTAGCTATATTAGGATTTATTTTACAGGTAAGTATTTAGCTTTAAATAGGATTAATTTATTTAATAAGAGTTAATTTATTTCGTTAGATAAAAATTATATTTAAGTTAGGGGGGTGTTAGTGTTAGGGTTAGACTTAGCTTTAGGGGTTAATACATTTATTAGAATAGCGGTGAGCTCCGGTCGGCAGATTAGGGGTTAATAATTGAAGTTAGGTGTCGGCGATGTTAGGGAGGGCAGATTAGGGGTTAATAAATATAATATAGGGGTCGGCGATGTTAGGGCAGCAGATTAGGGGTACATAGGGATAACGTAGGTTGCGGCGGTTTACGAAGCGGCAGATTAGGGGTTTAAAAAAATATGCAGGGGTCAGCGATAGCGGGGGCGGCAGATTAGGGGTTAATAAGTGTAAGGTTAGGGGTGTTTAGACTCGGGGTACATGTTAGGGTGTTAGGTGCAGACATAGGAAGTGTTTCCCCATAGGAAACAATGGGGCTGCGTTAGGAGCTGAACGCTGCTTTTTTGCAGGTGTTAGGTTTTTTTTCAGCTCAAACAGCCCCATTGTTTCCTATGGGAGAATCGTGCACGAGCACGTTTTTGAGGCCGGCCGCGTCCGTAAGCAACTCTGGTATCGAGAGTTGCATTTGCGGTAAAAATGCTCTACGCTCCTTTTTTGGAGCCTAACGCAGCATTTGATTAAACTCTCGATACCAGAGTTAAATTTATGGTGCGGCCAGAAAAAAGCCCGCGGAGCGTTAGCAGCCCTTTTACCGCCGAACTCCAAATCTAGGCCTAAGATAGCTACAATATAATTAATAATTACATTGTAGCTATGTTAGGGTTAATATTTATTTTACAGGTAAATTGTTAATTATTTTAACTAGGTATAATAGCTATTAAATAGTTATTAACTATTTAATATCTACCTAGTTAAATAATTACCCAATTACCTGTAAAATAAATCCTAACCTAAGTTACAAATACACCTACACTATCAATAAATTAAATAAACTACAAACATCTATCTAAAAATACAATTAAATTAACTAAACTAAATTACAAAAAAAAACAAACACTAAATTACAAAAAATAAAAAAAGATTACAAGATTTTTAAGCTAATTACACCTATTCTAAGCCCCCTAATAAAATAATAAACCCCCAAAATAAAATAAATTCCCTGCCCTATTCTAAATTAAACAAATTTCAAAGCTCTTTACCTTACCAGCCCTTAAAAGGGCCTTTTGTGTGGCATGCCCCAAAGAATTCAGCTCTTTTGCATACAAATACAATACCCCCCCCCATTACAACCCACCACCCACATACCCCTATTCTAAAACCACCCAAACCCCCCTTAAAAAAGCCTAACACTACCCCCCTGAAGATCTCCCTACCTTGTCTTCACCACACCGGGCCGAACTCCTGATCCGATCCGGGCGATGTCTTCCTCCAAGCGGCAAAGAAGAATTCTTCCTCCGGCGACGTCTTCCTCCAAGCGGCAGCAAAGTCTTCATTCTTCCGGCGGCATCTTCAATCTTCTTTCTTCGCTCCGCCGCCGTGGAGCATCCATCCCGGCCGACTACAGAACTTGGAATGAGGTAACTTTAAATGACGTCATCCAAGATGGCGTCCGCCGAATTCCGATTGGCTGATAGGATTCTATCAGCCAATCGGAATTAAGTTAAAAAAATCTGATTGGCTGATTGAATCAGCCAATCAGATTCAAGTTTAATCCGATTGGCTGATCCAATCAGCCAATCAGATTGAGCTCGCATTCTATTGGCTGATCGGAACAGCCAATAGAATGCGAGCTCAATCTGATTGGCTGATTGGATCAGCCAATCGGATTGAACTTGAATCTGATTGGCTGATTCAATCAGCCAATCAGATTTTTTTAACTTAATTCCGATTGGCTGATAGAATCCTATCAGCCAATCGGAATTCGGTGGACGCCATCTTGGATGACGTCATTTAAAGGTACCTCATTCCAAGTTCTGTAGTCGGCCGGGATGGATGCTCCGCGACGGCGGAGCGAAGAAAGAAGATTGAAGATGCCGCCGGAAGAATGAAGACTTTGCTGCCGCTTGGAGGAAGACGTCGCCGGAGGAAGAATTCTTCTTTGCCGCTTGGAGGAAGACATCGCCGGAGGAAGAATTCTTCTTTGCCGCTTGGAGGAAGACATCGCCCGGATCGGATCAGGAGTTCGGCCCGGTGTGGTGAAGACAAGGTAGGGAGATCTTCAGGGGGGTAGTGTTAGGCTTTTTTAAGGGGGGTTTGGGTGGTTTTAGAATAGGGGTATGTGGGTGGTGGGTTGTAATGGGGGGGGGGGGGTATTGTATTTGTATGCAAAAGAGCTGAATTCTTTGGGGCATGCCCCACAAAAGGCCCTTTTAAGGGCTGGTAAGGTAAAGAGCTTTGAAATTTGTTTAATTTAGAATAGGGCAGGGAATTTATTTTATTTGGGGGGTTTATTATTTTATTAGGGGGCTTAGAATAGGTGTAATTAGCTTAAAAATCTTGTAATCTTTTTTTATTTTTTGTAATTTAGTGTTTTTTTTTTTTTGTAATTTAGTTTAGTTAATTTAATTGTATTTTTAGATAGATGTTTGTAGTTTATTTAATTTATTGATAGTGTAGGTGTATTTGTAACTTAGGTTAGGATTTATTTTACAGGTAATTGGGTAATTATTTTAACTAGGTAGATATTAAATAGTTAATAACTATTTAATAGCTATTATACCTAGTTAAAATAATTAACAATTTACCTGTAAAATAAATATTAACCCTAACATAGCTACAATGTAATTATTAATTATATTGTAGCTATCTTAGGGTTTATTTTATAGGTAAGTATTTAGATTTAAATAGGAATATTTTAGTTTATAAATGAATTAGATTAATGTAATATAAATTTAGTTAGGGGTGTTAGGGTTAGATAGAGTTAATATAGTTAATATAAATACTATAGTAACTATATTAACTATATTAACCCTAATATAATTAGGGTTAATATAGTTAATATATATAATGTAATACCTATATTAACTATAATATACTTAGGGTTAATATAGATAATATAGCTGGCGGTGGGGTAGGTAGATTAAATAAGGGGTTAATCATTTTAATAGAGATGGCGGCGGTGTAAGGGGCTTACATTAGGGGTTAATAATATTAATATAGCTGGCGGCGGTATAGGGGGATTAGATTAGGGGTTAATAATTTTTATATAGGTGGCGGCGGTGTAAGGGGTCAGATTAGGGGATAGATAAGGTAGATGACAGCGGTGTAAGGGGTTCTAATTAGGGGATAGATAAGGTAGATGGTGGCGGTTTTAGGGGCTCACAGTAGGGGGTTAGTTTATGTAGATGGCGGCGGGGTCTGGGAGCGGCGGTTTAGGGGTTAATAACTTTATTAGGGATTTCGGGGGGGGGGGGGATCGCGGTTGACAGGTAGATAGACATTGCGCATGCGTTAGGTGTTAGGTTTATTTTATCTGCCAGTTTAGGGAGTTACGGGGCTCCAATAGTCAGCGTAAGGCTTCTTACGGCTGCTTTTTGTGGCGAGGTGAAAATGGAGTAAGTTTTCTCCATTTTCGCCACGTAAGTCCTTACGCTGCATATTGGATACCAAACTGCGCGGGTTTGGTATACCTGCCTATAGCCCAAAAAACTACGGGCGACGGCAGAAATATACACGCGTAACTTCTAGGTTACGCCGTATATAGGATACCAAACCCGCGCAAATATTGGCGTCGCCGGCTTTTGCGGGCGACGATTTTTATCGGATGGACCCCATGAAATGCTAAATTAATCACATTTTTATTAAAAATGAAAAAAAAAGTCCAAAAGCCAAATGACAAGTCAGGAGTCAAAGCCAGAGTGGGTAATCAGATGAGCCGGATCAGGAGCCTAAGCAAGTGGTCAGCAAAGTTAGGAACAAGACAGAGATCAGGAATCAGAAGGGACATCAAACAAGCCAGGTCATACATGGAGTCAGGAACACAAGAACTCACAGCAAAGTCTGAAGCTACGCAAGGGCAATGGAAGACTGGACTAAGGAAGTTTAATAGGAAGTGATGACATCATTATTCTGGGACTGCATCCTGTCTCTCTCTGAAGATGTTCTCCAGTATGGACAAAAGAGGGAGCCTTGGTGTAGTGAGCAGCATTACACAATCTGCTTCAGGCAAGAAGAAAACACAGGGGAGTCTGAAATGGCAGCCATGACAGAAAGCTGCAAACAACTAGCAAAGTCAGGGTGAAACCTTGACAATAATGCATATTATTTTAAGTATATAGTTTAAAATTTAGGTATTTTTGCTTGTTTATTTTTTAAAACATAAATATATCATTTAAATTATATATTTATGTTATCAAAGTCAGTAGCATAAACATTATAGTTATACAAGGGGCGCCACATAGTGTAATTTGTAACAACAAATAGATAGATAGACAAGATGAAAACTACTCACAAGATTAGTTGCACCTTAAATGAATAGGGTGCTATCCGGCAGGCTGACGTTTAAAACAGCAGTCAGTACGCTGGGGGTCTCCATGTGTTTGACCCATCAGATCTGGATCAGGATGTCATGGCAACAGCCTTCCCAAGCTGAAAACCGGGTATAGGCAAAGGTCCCAACAGGGTATCAAAGTCTGTCTCAGCAGTATAACAGTGTGTACTTTAACAGGAGTAAATAACAGCGTTTCCAGCTGAAGGAGTGCAACATTCAAATGTCTCTCACATATGGGGATCTGGAATCGGCTGCAAACTGACCAAATGAGGCTGCAGGATAATTTCAAAATAGTGAAGGAATGAAATGGAAGTAACCACAAAACTGGGTCATGGTTTAAAACAGCTTCTTTATTATTTTGTAACGTGTTTCTTGGTCAAAACAAGACCGTTTCATCAGGCATTAAAATGTTAGGTAACAGTCTCTATTTAAACCTGAAATGACCAAGTGAAGTGGTAATTGAGAGTTGGGTCAACTCTGCTAACATAGTATAACAATATAATTACATTAAATTGTCATTGTACACAATATAAAATAAACTGATATATACACGCTAAAACAAAACATATCGTTATGAAAATAAATACAATCTTGTATTAAAACCTTATAAATGAGTGTATGGAGATTACTGCGTCTCCGCTACATGTGAATACATTAAGAGAATAGCAAAAATTGATACAATGTAAACTTTAGATATGTAGAAAAAATTGTGTTATTAAAATCAAAAAGATTTGTGAAGGTGTCCAAAAATGTGGACTGCAATTGATTGAAACACCTGTGTGATATAATATAACGTGTTTGTGAAGTGACTAAAAAATAGTGTGCAAGAGTTTTTTTATGAAAAGAGATTACCATTATGAAAGATAGTTTCTGAATTTATGTGTTTGGTAACTGAATGTGATAAAATAATCATAGTTGATGTTTAAAAGAACATAATATAATGATCAAAAAAATGTGATCATGATAATCATGTGTATGTGATTTAAGTGTGAAAAAAATGTGTATAATAATACTAACAACAATAATTTCATTACCTACGCAGAGGAATAAAAATAATACATTTAAAATTGGTAGCTGAAAAAGAAAATGAACCTTAAATAAAAGCAGTTGGCATTAAGACCTAAAGGATACAGGGTTTTTAATCTCTGTATCAAATAGGTCTCTCGCTGTCTAAGTTTAACAAGACGGTCATAATCAGTAGAGGGAGGCACAAAATCAATTGGGATGAATCTAAAGATGTCAGTTTTGCCATCATGTGTCATTTCACAATGATTTGGTACACTGTGTTTAATTTTGCTTTTCTTACAGTTTTTACAATTTTGATAATGTTCACCCCAACGGGTGCGTACTTTTCTCATAGTGTGACCTACATACTGTGCCCCACAAATACAGTCTAGTAAATAAACCACATAATTTGACTCACAACTAAAACGATGGGAGATTTTGAATTCTTCCCCAGTAATATTTGATTTAAAAGATTTTTTGTTAATAAGTATTTACAAGCATTACACCCCTTTTCCCACACTTGTATAAGTCAGTGAGTCCCAAAAAATTGGTTTTAGCTTTGGTATAATGACAGTGTTTCACTCTATTACTAGGTGCTAATTTATTCCTCAGAGTTGGTGCTCTCCTGTAGACAATTTTAGGTCTGTCTCCTACTATATTATTTTTAAAAGGATCTTTTTGAATAATTTTCCAATGTTTTGAGTATATTATGAATTTTATTGAAGTTGCTATTGTATTGTGTAATAAACAGTGGTTCACTGTATGTATTATTCATATTTTCAAATGATTTAATATTAGCACCATTTTGAGTTTTATCAAAGAAAAGATTTCTATCTAAATTACGAGCTCTTTCTAAACAGTGATCTAGTATATCTTTAGGACAGCCCTTATCTACGAAACGTTGATATAAAATTGTGCTTTGTATTTCAAAAGTAACTAGATTTGAACAATTTCTACAAATTATTTTAAATTGGTTGAAGGGAATGTTAATTTTCCATCCTATATAATGATTGCTGGAAAATTCTAAATAGCTATTGCTATCTACTTTTTTTAAAAAAAGGTCTGGGTGATAATTTTTCCAGTGTTATCCCAACTTAATAACAAATCTAAATATTCTATAGATGTATTTTGAATGTTTGCTGAAAAGGTCAGACCTATATGGTTGTCATTGAGAGATTGAACGACATGTTTTGCTTGGATTGCATCTCCTCTCATTATAAATATCAGATCGTCAATATAGCGGCCATAGTATACCAGGTCCGCCCCATAGTCAGATGAGTATATATAGACCTCTTCAAAAATACCCATATATAGATTTGCAAAACCAGGGGCGAACCTGGTACCCATGGCCGTTCCCTTTACTTGCAGATAAAATTTGTCTTGAAAAATAAAATAATTGTGTTTTAAAATTAATTCAATACCCTCAGCTATAAATTCTTTTTGTGGTACTGGCATATATAAATCTTTATTCAGAAAAATGGAGACTGCATTAATGCCCATTTCATGGGGGATATTGGAATAAAGTGAGCCATATTAGATCATCATTGTTAGTGATGTTTCTAAGTTGGTATATGAGATGTGTATTATGTTTGATGTAAGAAGGTAGTGTACAAACATATTTTTGTAGGTATTGATCCAAATAGTATGAAAGATTGTATGTCAGATTGCAGATACCAGCTATAATAGGGCAGCCTGGGGGATTTTTTGCATTTTTATGAAGCTTTGGCAGGTGATAATAATGTGCCACACTTGGATTAGTCACTTTAAGAAAATCTCTTTCATCTTTGTTTAGAATCCCCAAGAAAATACCTTTTTGTATTATTGCATTATATGTTTTTGGAAAGGCAGTGGTGGGGTTGTAGGTGATCTCTCTATAATATTCAGTATCTTGTAAGATTCTGTTAGCTTCTTGTTAATAGTCTTTAAGGTCTTGTAAAATGAGGCCACCGCCCTTATGGGCATCTCTAATGATCAGGTTTTTATTATTTTCTAATGAGGGTAAAGCTGTCTGTTCACTTATGTGCATATAAAACTTTTTCTTAAAATTCTTAGATAGTTTTTCAAAATCTTCCATGACTAGACTTTGGTATAACTCAATGTGGTGATTTTAGAAGAAAATGTTGGTGTAAATTGAGATTTAGTTTTAATGTCTGTGTAAATAAAATCTTCAAATAAATGAGTTGTTAAACCATCTGTTTCTGCATATATAACATTCATATTTTTGTTGGGTGTCATATCATCCACTGTGATAGTTAGTGTATCTTCTGGAATGAGTTTTTTCTGTTGTTTGAGTTTCTTTTCTGCAAATTTTTTTTTGTAATGATAGTTTACGTGTTTATTTGTTAATATCAACAAATAAGTGAAAAAGATTATGTGGGTTTGCGGGGGCAGTATGATAGACCCTTGTTAAGAACTTGTTTTTCAATAGTTGTCAGTGTATGGGAAGATAAATTAAAAATGCCATGCTCTTGTTTATCTTTTTTGGCAGAAATACCTCTTCCTCTTGAACCTCGTGTTCTGTGTGATATGGTCTTTTTCGTTGTTTTCCTATACTTGAATTGGTTTGTGGAAAGGAGTGTCTGTGGTAGTCTGGACCTTTCTCTAAAAAAGAAGGATGTTCGTATGAAGTGCCAGGAGTGTTGTTTTCATCTGAAATGGAATTAAGAGCACTGTATCTGTTAGTATTTGTGAATTCTTCTGATGTTGAACTTGGTTTATGTTGATAAATGTGTGGCTTGGTTGTGTATTCTCTTGTGTTATGATAAGGATGGTGTTCACAATCCCCTTTATTGGTTGTTATTTTGTGATGTGAGTAATGTATGTTAGATGAAGTACCCTGACGGTGTTTGTTTGTGTCATATCGATTGTATCTATGGCTATAGTTGCCATGGTGTGTATTGTATGAGGAATCCTGGCGATATGTCTCTGTGTCAGGTTGATTCTGTCTATAACCATAATTACTCTGGTACTTGGAGTGATTAGATCTGTGGCTGTTATTCTGGTTGTAAAATGTGTTATTATAACTTCTATATTGTTGTCTTTTATGGTTTTTATTTTGAACTGTAGTCCATCTATCTGCCTCTATCTCTCGAGGAGCATAATAATTAGCACTGTTTTTATTTCCATTGTTCAAATTTGCAGATTGTAATGCTCTTTCTTTATCTGATTTGTTGTAATTATAAACCTGATTATTACTGTAATCAGCTTGGTCTCTCTGTAGTTTTTTATTTTTAGTTTGAACTATGTCATCTTGAAATTTGTCAGTACGTTCATTAACTTCTTTAAGTGTTTTCTCATATTCAGGATTAGATGAATGTACTGTCAAATCTTTTTGTAATTTTTCAATGTTTTTACTACATATATCTGTAAGTTTACGTCTGTGTTCAATAAGGATCTTAATTAAGCTGAAAGAGCACTCATCTAAGGCATTGTACCATTTTTCCATAAGCTCTGTGGAAACAGTGTTTCAAGATACACAGGCCTCTTGGACTTTGTTTTATCTCAATGTGGTTAAATCCCACCAGTGTCGATGTTCTTTCATTAGTTCTTCTTCTAGTAAATGAAATAAATCTTTCATGGATTTAACAATATTAGGATCTGAGTTAGTTTCTAAAGTTACAGTATTACCTTGCAGATTATAATTAGAGCATTTTTTGTTTCTATCTTCTTTGGATTGCATATTTAGAATAACTAGCGCAAGCTGTCCTCTAGAATGCACCAAAGCTATATAGTTGTAAAAGAAATTCCAAAAGGAAAATCTGAGAGGAAACGCATGTAATAAGTGAAAAAGAAGTGAAAAATAACGATTGTGATGTCTAGTGAGCAAAAGTAGTATATGCAAGTTGAAAATCAAATATGTGATATATTAAAAATAGATATACAGTAATAGTTATATTGTCAAAATAATTGTTCTCAAAAAGGAGTGAAAGTCTCTAGAAATGAGATAAATGAATCGGCAAGCTCCACTTGTGTCCCACGGTGTGATAGTTCAGGATACTAGAATGAAGAAAAAGACAAGGGGCGCCACATAGTGTAATTTGTAACAACAAATAGATAGATAGACAAGATGAAAACTACTCACAAGAATAGTTGCACCTTAAACGAAAAGGGTGCTATCAGGCAGGCTGATATTTAAAAGAGCAGTCAGTATGCTGGGGGTCTCCGTGTGTTTGACCCGTCAGATCTGGATCAGGATGTCACGGCAACAGCCTTCCCAAGCTGAAATATGTGGCACCCCTTGTCTTTTTCTTCATTCTAGTATCCTGAACCATCACACCGTGGGACATATGTGGAGCTTGCAGATTCATTTATCTAATTTCTAGAGACTTTCACTCCTTTTTTAGAACAATTATTTTGACAATATAACTATTACTGTATATCTATTTTTACTATATCATCTATTTGATTTTCAACTTGCATATACTATTTTTGCTCACTAGACATCACGCGCTTCCTCTCAGATTTTCCTTTTGGAATTTCTTTTACAACATTATAGTTATACATAATTGCACACCATTATGTCAACATTTAATTTTACTGTTAATGACTTTAATAACATAAATATATCATTTAAATGATACATTATTGTTTAAAATAATAAAATGAACAAGATAAAATAACTACATTTTAAATTATATACACTACTTAAATTGATATGCATTATACATGGCAATGCATACATTTTAACATTGTGTATAAATGCAATACTATCCTAAACTTTTAACCCCTTACACACCCTCACTCCTAGTGCAACCTAAGCCTTCTACACTATTAACCCCTAATCTGTCCTCACCTAATTACCTAACCACCCACAAAACTAGTAACCCCTAACCTGCCACAGCCCACCAACCCAAACTATCCCTACACTACTTAACTATCTAATAGCTACCCCCCCCCAGACCTTTAAGCTAACACCCCCTAAGTTACAAAAAATAACAAACACTAAAATTACTGAAAATAAAAAAAAACACATCGCAGGGGGGCGGAACTAGCCGCAGAACAGAGTGGCAGCAGATTTGGAGAGCTCTCTCCAGTTTTTGATCTATAAAAGTTATTTAACAACTAAAACTCCACAGAAAAGGTGAAAAACTGTCACCAATAATAGTCAGAAGCTCCCAAAGACTGAATCGAGAGAAATACAGAGCAGGGGCGAGATTTTTCTACCTTCCACTTGCATAGGACGGAGCAGTGATAGCCACCTAGCAGTGAGCCCTGCAGCGGATCAGCAGCACTCGGGGCTCCGGTTTGGGGCACACTGAGAGTGACCTGGCATCACCTTGTGGACCAGACCCGTGGGACAGCAAAACGGCCTATTTCTCATGCCGCACTCTCAATTGCGGCTGTGGAGGAAGCGCCAGATCTAGCAGTTACCTTGCGGCCCGGACGGCCGGGCACCGGAGAACATCTACTCACTGAAGAGGCTCGGACTTAGCCGAAAACATCTGCCATCTGCCTTACCGAACCGGCTGCTATACACACTACCTGCCTCCTGTGATCCGGAGGGTCGGGGCTCCGCTCCGGATCGAGCAGTGTCCATCTGCATGCTCAGAAGAAGGTACCGGAGGAGCGTCTTTGGTAAGAGATCACAAGTAAGACTGGCCCTCCCTCACGACCAGCAGCCTACCTGGCTTAGTGGCCCAAATCCATAAATTGCAGTGCGCCATGCTTTTGGGCGCGAATTTACGCCATTTTGGAGCCTTCTTCCTGTATCTGCTGCAGGCCTACACAAGAAAATAAAGCAGCCTGGCCAAAAGCGGGTAAGAGTCCCAATCATATACAGCGACTCCCTCCCTGCTGAGAACCCCATTGCCCCACTGGCTGCAGGTTGTGATATTAGTCTTAAGCTCCCAGACCTTGGGATCTGCAGTCAGTCTTACTACACATCATAATTCTGTGCATAACGGCCATATAGCCTGTCACCTCCTAAATAGACGTTCAGCAGGACGTTCCACACCTGCTCTGGGCCATATAATATAACATTGTATGACTGTTACCAGCACACATCTTCTAAAAATAAGACTGAAAGGACTCCCTTAGCCCAGTAATAGTGCACAAATTACTGTGAGCTGAAATCAAGCACATTACTGCTCTCCACCACCCCGTAGCTCTATTGGGGCAAATTGAGTGACTCTGATCTGTATGTGGTGGGAGCTGTGTTATTGTCTGGTGTCCTATATATATATATGCAAGTTTTTTTGTTTCAAGTATAGTGTAATTGCTGTTTATATGGTTACCTTGCTTTGCTCAAATATGGAGGTGTAGTTCATGTGACAAGGGATACATTTTGCTGGATTAGTCACTTTTACCTTTCATTTCAGTTTCTTGTGCTTGCTTGGGCTTCCTAGACATAATTTACCCCCTCAGTAATTGTTAATTGGTTCTGTCACTTCAGATACCAAGATACCCTAGACATTATACTGCAACCTATCTGTACACAAACACAATCACCTGAACTATAAACCATTCGCAGCCACTCTCTTACACTCACCATAGTACCTTTTGACCATTTTAACCACTACAACACAGTTTACTGTTAAATACTACCGGCTCAGTCCGGGCCCAAAACCTCACTGTTTATAACTCACATATATAGAACAGTTGCCCTAACCTCCACATCACATAGTTATTCACTCTGTCACGTTCCTAACATATACCTCTAGGTAAATCTACACTCTATTTGCATACCACAAATTACTGCTTCATCCTATCCTCCTTCCTCTAGGTTTAAGAGGCATTTTCTATTTTGAGGAACACTACTACCACACAATCCTCTGGTTGCTTGTATTAAAATTAGAATTATATTGGTGTCTTACCACCCTACTAGTAGGGCATGCCCTCAGCACGCATTTAGCATCTCACAGGCCAACTCTAGTTGCTGTAACTTCCCTAGCACCTCATCCTTTCCGGTCCAGTTAGTCTGGACTGGTCACTTCCACTACCCTTTTTCCCTTCTGCATAGTCGCATCCTGCATTTCCCTGAGGTGCTGGGGGCCTAATAACTGGATCTTATATACTGTGTGGAAATTTATGATTTTTTGTGTATTGCATAATGTCTTAATAATAATGTCATAATTTTATAGGGTGTTAAGTATCCCTGCTCCGCAGTGCGAGTTTAGGTAGCAACAATCTGATAACCTTGCCTAACATTGATGTCTAACGATGGGATCGTTATAGAAATCCCTTATTCAATATAAATGTCTTAAATTGTAGTGGGAGTTAATCAACTTTTATTTGCAGCTTGAACAAAAGTAGAAAGAGTGGCACAATCTCATGATAAAGTGACTCATCCCCTCAGGTTGACTTTTCTGCCTCACACTAGTAACTAATCTTGGTTCCACAACCATACATTGCAGCCTTTCCACGATGCCTCATGGTTCTAGGAAGCAGGGGAAGACCCCCACTGCAACTAAAAAGACTGTATATGATCATTTTGCCAAACAGGAAAAGAACCTAACCTAGTTCCTAACGAAGAGCTTAGCGACCCTGAATCTCTAGATGCTGACTCTCATTCGAGTATGCGCTCTGAAGCGCCCTCACATCATTATATAACAAAGGCAACTCTGCAACATATGCTGACCAATCAGACACGCTCTATTACCCAAGAAATCCAAAGATCTTCAGCAGAACTAAAAAAGGAAATTTCAGAGATTGGGGAGAGAGTCGAAGCACTCGAAAGGAAACAAGATGACCTAGTCATCGATCAGACGAACCTGCTTACATACTCTGAAACTCTGGCAGATCAGATGACTCAACTTGAATTTAAGATGGCGGACATAGAGGACAGATCTCGCAGAAATAACATCAGGTTTAGAGGCATACCAGAGGCGGTAGAGGCCACAGACCTGCAACCTTACCTGAGAGAGATGTTCATGGAACTGGTGGGTTCCCCAGCAGGGTTAACAGATACAATGGAAAGAGCCCACAGAGCCTTAAGATCTAGATCCGCTCCGGCTGACAAGCCAAGAGATGTGATTGTCTGTTTCCATAGTTACATCTATAAAGATAAATTGATGCAAGCTGCATTTAAGAGACCGACTTTACCAGAGAAATTCAAGGACATACTCCTCCTACCTGACCTATCAACTCATACACTACAGTATCGCAAAACATTCCAACAAATCACTTTAGCTCTCAGGAAAGCTAATATTAAATATCGGTGGGGACACCCTACAAATTTGGTGGTTACTAGAAATAACCAAAGTCACATAATATCTACAATTCCTCAAGGTATGGCGCTTCTTACCACTTGGGGCCTCCACTCGGACCAATCCCCGCCGCCACAACCTGCTTACCCAAAGTTGAGAGCCTCGGCTCCCGAATGGTCCATTAAGGAACAGAGAGCAAAAAAGCCTAAAACTAACCCACCATAAATCTGGGTTGATACCTAACACTGGAATACACCAAAGACTTGCTGAGACAGGTAGATCCTCCTGTTTCTTTCAATTAGCAGTTTAAGTTATGTAGAGAGAGCCTGTGGGCGATCTGTAAGTTGTATTGTTTGTTTACCATGTTACTGATCACTTGTAGATGTATATTGTATATATTTATAGGTACAGTTTAGATTATATACTCACTGCGGAGCAGGGCCTGACCTCCTGACCCCTGCTTCTGTTCACTGTTCTCCCCCCCCCCAAGGGTAGCCCACACTAGGGCTTCAGCAAAGCGGATTATTTTCGCTAACTCCCTTCCCACACCCTTTACCTAACTTCCCATACCGCTTACCCTTCTTTACCCGTTCCCCCCCAAATCGACTGAGACTTTCTTCTGTAGTTTTCCATGCCCCCCCTTACAATCTTAACCCATAATGTTAGAGGTTTAAATTCACCATACATGCGTAGCCTGTTGGCCAGAATGCTCAAATTCCATAACCCGGATGTGGCTTTTCTACAAGAGACACATTGGTCTCTAGACAATCCCCCTAGCCTAATATCCAAAGATTATACTGTCCTCGAATACACTTCTTTCTTAAAGAAAGCCAGAGGTACGGCAATTTTAATTCACAAAAGAATAGCTTATGAACAAATCCAAGTCCTTAAAGACCCTCAATCCAGATATCTGATACTCTTATGTAAACTCGACCATGTTGACCACACTTTAGTGTCCATTTATCTCCCTAACTCGCACCAGCCTCGATATCTCAAAAAGATTTTACTCAAAGTGGAGCAGATGAGAATAGGTAGAGTCCTGCTGGCGGGGGATTTTAACATGACTTGGGACCCGTTACTAGATAGGACAAAGACCACCAGCACCAAACACCCTATCCCTTCGGCACAACTTTCGCAGAAATTTAGGCAAATCATTACCCAACACCATTACTATGATATATGGAGATCAATCCATCCTAGACACAGGGACTATACCCACTTTTCTCATCCTCACAAATCCTACTCAAGACTTGATTATGTTTTCTGCTCAGCAGACACCTTAGACCAGGTAAAACAATCCACCATCTCCCTATGCCCTTGGTCTGACCATGATCTTGTCAAAGTGACTTTTCACTCCATAGAACAAAATAATACGAGACCTTCTTGGCGCCTTCCACACCATGTCCTTCAGGACGTTGCCTTTAGGGAAACACTCAGAAAGGACATTTTATTCTATACCCAATCTAATGATAATAAGCAGGTCAGTGATGGCGTGTTGTGGGGAGCGGCAAAAGCCACATTTAGGGGTCTTATACTTAAGAGACAAAGTTATCTAAAAAAACTTTCAGGTCTCCCACTATCTAGATCCCACATTGAGCTGCGCAGGTTAGAACTCCTTAACAGAAACACCCCATCGGATAGTATTATAGATCAAATTGCAAAGATTAAAAGCCACATTAACCAATTAGAATTTAAACGTACCCAAATAAACCTACTTAAGCTGAAACAGATCTCATATCATAAAAGCAATAAAGCTGATACACTATTAGCAAATAAACTTAAAAATAAGGCAAGTACTTCAAGAATCCACCATATCCAATCGGGAAACCAGATATACAGAAAACCTACAGAAATAGGTGTATGCTTTGAGAAATTTTATTCCAAGCTTTACAACCTAGAAAAATCCTCGGATCACCCGCTAGCCCCTGCCACTAGTATTCGTCTTTTTCTAGATAACCTAAATCTCCCCTCACTGACATTAGAGGATCAGGAAACACTCGCTTCTCCCTTCACACCTCAAGAACTTAAACATGTAATAACGCATTTGAAAGCCTTTAAGGCCCCAGGTCCAGATGGATACACAGAGTCTTTTTACAAAGCGTATAGACATGAATTATCTCCACTACTCCTAAGATTTTTTAATCAAGCTAGAGAAGAAGGTAAATTTGCTAGAGAATTTCTAGAAGCCACAGTAATTACTATACCTAAACCACACAAAGACCCATCCCTCTGCTCAAATTACAGACCAATATCATTAATAAACTTGGATGTCAAAATTTATGCTAAGTTGCTCGCAACCCGTATCTCTAAATTACTTCCACAAATTATAAATTTAGACCAAGTGGGCTTCATCCCGCACTGTGAGGGCCCAGACAACACAAGACGATTATTAAATATCTGTACAGAGGCTACTAGACTAAATAGGCCATTCTCTGTCATCTCGTTAGATGCAGAGAAGGCTTTTTACCGCATACGGTGGTCTTATCTATGGGAGGTCCTTAGGACCTTTGGCTTTCCAGACAAAGTCATCCAGGCAATCCAAGCACTATATTCTACTCCCACGGCAACAGTTAGGGGCCTAGGATTCCTCTCCCCCTCTTTTCCAATCTCCAACGGTACTAGACAGGGATGTCCCCTTTCTCCTCTGCTCTTTACCCTTGCGATTGAGCCGTTAGCTGAACAAATTAGGCAAGACAAGAAAATAGACGGGATTCGCTTACATGGAACGATTCATAAAATAGCGTTATTTGCGGATGACATAACGATATTCTCTTCAGATCCTGAATCCTCTTTCCCAAGGCTTAAGAAAATTTTAGAAGCCTTTGGCCCTATGTCTCTGTATAAACTAAATATGGATAAAACTGAAATATTTACCTGGGGATATCCCCATGATACACTCAAAGCCCTTCAAACCCAATATGGAGTCCAATGCACCAATACTTATATAACCCATCTAGGAGTTAAAATATCCAATAATATCCCAGAGATGATCAAAGAAAATTACCTGCCACTGTTAGCAGAGTTGCATACTCTGAAAGATAAATTGGATTACACTTATATATCGTGGATAGGTAGATTAACAGCCCTTAAAATGTCATTTTTACCTAAAATCACCTATCTCTTTAGATGTCTCCCATTTCGACTCCCAGGATGTCTCTTGCACCAATTCCAGAGCGAATTTACAAAATACATATGGCAACATAAACCCCCCAGAGTAGCACATAAAATTCTCCAAATTCCTCCCAACAGAGGTGGAATAGCTTCTCCCTCAATCTTAAGATATTATAAAGGAGCGATGCTTACCCATATATCGCAATGGGGCGCCAAAGACTCTTTTAGTAAATGGAAAACCATAGAACAAGCCTCGCTACCAAACCATATATTTCTACCTGATTTAATCTGGATCCCCCCGCACACTCGGCGAACAGCAGATATCAGTAATCTCATAATTCGAGAATGCCTTGCTATGTGGGATAAATTGAGGCACTACTCACATATAGCTCCACACCCCTCGCCCATTACTCCCTTGTCGGGGCTTCTCCAAGGATTGCCTGACTCCCATCCACATCAGTGGGCCCAAGCTGGTATTAGAACAGTCTCGGACCTTTGGCTCACCTCCCCATCCCCGCGTTTTATAACACTTACAGAACTTCAGGATAAACTCACTTTGCCTAGACACATGATTTACGAATTCACAAGGCTGAAAAGCTTCCTCCTTAGCTGGGGTTTTAAACCTGACCAACATAGACTCCGTACCCCATGGGAAACAACATGGCAACAGGGTAGTAAATTGCACAGACCTCTTTCAATCCACTACTCTTTGTTAGGCGGCCCAGACTCTGAAACCTAGCTCCCTCATTTACTTAAATGGGAGCGGTCTCTGAATATAGCCATATCCGCACAGACATGGCAACATGCAATAACTCTCACCAAGAAAGCCTTACACTGTGTCACTTTATTTGAAACGTATTACAAGATTCTTACACATTGGTACCTTACCCCCTCCAGACTCAACAAAATCTATGAATCTTCTTCGCCCCTATGCTGGCGTAATTGTGGGAAACGAGGAGATCCATTACACATATGGTGGGAATGCCCTAGGCTACAATCATTATGGAATGTCTGCTTTCGGACACTAACTAGTCTGGGAATAGCACTCCCCAAGACCCCCGCAAACGCCCTCATACATGTTGGTATATGTCATTTACCTAAACACCAAGCGTATCTCTGTGTTTATTTATTGACTGCTACGAAAGCGGCAATAGCCAAGTCATGGAAATCGGAATCTCCCCCAAAATGGCCATATATCCTAAACTACATGGCATATATCTATAATATGGAGAAACCTATCTTTCACACCTTAAACACCCTAGACCTATTTGAATTGATCTGGGCTGACTGGCAAACTAAATATGATACTACCTGGTACCCGGATATTAGGATAAAAACAAGATAGCTACCTTTACAATACTTACCTCACAGGAAGATTATGTTAACTACTCCCAACACCACACTTCACTCCCCCTTTTTTTCCCTAGCCTTCCCTTCCTCTCCCCATTCCTTACTATTGCACTTAACTTTTGAAGAGCATTATGTTATGTTTATTATCTGTAAGGTTTATTCATCACAGCGTTAGAATGTTTGATATATCTGAATTAAATGATTACTTGTTGTGGAGGAGCCTGCGAGCTCCGAGTAAAATTTCTGTTACTTGAAAGCAATTTATTCCAATAAAAATTTAAAAAAAAAAAAAAAAAAAAAAAAAAAAAACATCGCAAACAAAAACAAAAAACAACAACACTACTAAAAATCAAAAAACCTAAAGATTTCAATCCATTGACTGATTTTAGGGGTTAATGGGGTAGATGGTTTCATACTGTGGGCTACTGGTGGTTTAGGGGTTAATATGATAGATGCCTTGTTGTGGTGGGCTACTAGCGGTTTAGGGATTACGTAGTGTAGGGTTAGTTTGTGGTGGTGGGTTCTGACGATTTAGGAGTACATTGGTATAGTTGTTGGGCTTGGTGTAATATATTTCAAAGGGATCCTTTACTATACAACCCCAAAGTCGGTGGTTATGATGGTTGGAATCTATTTCCAGCATTGCTGCCCACTGCAATGTATAATAAAATGCCTCTCAGCAATGTCCGCAGGGCCATAATCATGAGGGCCCCAGATTGATGACAGATGCCTTCCATAGAAAGTAATAAAGCTCACTGGGATACAAAAGTTCACATGAGAGAGAAGGTAACTGGAGAATTGGGACTAATATAAAGGCTCCATTTGCATCAATTACAAATTAAACTGTAATGTTTCACTACAATTTGACTTGATTTTTTCTATAGTTCAGTATATATTACTTTTCTGTTCAGTTAAATTAAGTGCATTGTGAATTTTGAGCAACATTCCCCTAGATACAGCTGGAGAGATAAGTCATTGAGACAAGTTTGTTTAAAATGCTTACATAATTTCACAAGAATTGTGAAATAGCTTCAGACATACCTTGGGAACTCCCCTGTTCAGCCCAGGAAATTACCCTGTACCACCCAATTTCTGAAACTGTCAGTTTTATTTTACAATGGAGCAAATACAAAGTGCAATGTAAGTTGTAAACGATACACAGACATATACAAAGTATGACCCTAATTTGTTAAAGCAGCACAGAAGCGTTCAAAACATTGTAAAATCACTGCTGGATCTAAATCGAAATGTAATAAAAAATAACAAAGAAAGTGCAAAGTTTAAATACTGAAAGGACCCAATCAGAAGAGTAAACTAATATAAAATACAATGCACAAAGTATAATTGTAACAAAACTCTCATATCATGCAGTGCTATATTGTAGAGATGTACATTTGAACATCTGAATGAATGCCCAAAGAAAATGAAAGAAAACATCAGTATTCATTTGTTCACTTTACTTTTTAAGGGGTTACTTAGTGCACTCTCTATGCTTTCCAGAGCCCATTAAGGTAAGAATTGTAGCTACAGGGGAACGTTTCACCTGTAGCTTTGAAACATTTACATTAGTTTAACGAAAACAAATGTAAATGTTTAACTAAAAGTCAGTATTTGTTTAGTTTTAAACAAAACTAATACTGAATATTCGAGGAAACAAAGTTCCCTGAATATTTGGAAAGAAAACTTTGTCTGAAAGTAAAATTTCTTGGCTGCACATCTCTACTATTGCACTGGGCTTGATTCTCCTTCATATACAGAAATGAGAAAGATCTTGCCATGCTGGAGAGTTCCACCCTTATTCTTTTGTGCATTCAGTGATTTTAGCCCCTGTGAAGTCTGCACCACAATTTTCCCCCAAACTGAAGAACCCTTTCATCAAGCCCTCAGTGTTTTCAAAAGTTTACATTTGTTTGCAATAAATGAATGTGAATGTTTGCCAGACATTCAGCTTTTATTTCTAAGGAATAAATGCAGCCAACATACATATTTTTAGTGAATGACTGAAACATTCTTCTTTCCCTAATTAACCTTGAACTGTTAGCATGAATTTCTATAGCATTGTTGCAATGGTATGAACTGTGGAGTGTTGCATATTAGTGGTGTTGCCAGGTTTCATAGTTAAAGTAATGCACATCTACAGAAGTCTTATTAATTCCTTGGCTGCAAAAAGGTGCAGCAATTAAAAAAAAAAAAATCTAAATTATGTAAATATTTTGGTTGCAACATTTTAAACCATCTAAGTTTTATTTTACAACATTTTTAAAGTAAAATAAAGGATAACTAATATTGGTAAATTAACTTCTATTCCAATTAGAGATTTATTTTACCATGTGCAAGGAGCTACCATTTTTAAATATATTTGCATGCCAGTACAAGATTTCTTACACATTGTCAATCATACCTGGAGATGACCATGGGCCCTCAGCTTGCTAGGCAATTGCTTTGCATGTGTGCTATATGCAATTTGTCACAGTAGCTGTTCTTCACTGTTATAGCTCTAGTTTTGTTGTTCTCTCTTGCTCCACCTATCTGCAGCTGTGGGCTATTTGCAATTACTTCCTGTCTATATGAACCCAGCACTTCCTGTTCTATTTGCCCAATCATAGAGTTATCTATGTTTGTGGCCGCTCTTGCTGTTCTACTGAATTCTGACCTTGGATTATTTACTATTACCATTCTTGCCCTCTGATATCTTGCTGCTCATGTGGTTTCGGATCAGAATTGTAACCAACTATTCTCTGCCTAGTGATTTTGTATACTGCTGCTTGCCTGGTATTGACCTTTGACTGTTTAATTATTCCTCTGTATCCTACTGCTGGCTCTGGTATTCTGCTTCCTATCCTGAATTTTACATCAGTTTGTGTGGACTTCCACCTGACACCGATTAGCAGCCAGGAGGTAGGGAAGGAATCTCTGACTGGTGGTGCCTGACACACCCCCATAGAGATAACATTGAGCTATTAAAAATAGACAGCTCCTATAGACAAGGCAATATTGGCTGCCATTGGCCTAGTTTCCTTCTCTAATGTATTTTGTATGATGTGAGTTAACTTCATGTAGAGGTCAAAAAATCTTTT
Source organism: Bombina bombina (assembly GCF_027579735.1). Classification (NCBI taxonomy): domain Eukaryota; kingdom Metazoa; phylum Chordata; class Amphibia; order Anura; family Bombinatoridae; genus Bombina; species Bombina bombina. The sequence goes on along the minus strand of NC_069504.1, from coordinate 967,574,521 downwards.
AATTTACCTTTTCATATTACATTTACATTGACAGAAGGTACAAAAGTGACCCCATAATGTTTAGAATGTTTTTTTTTTTCAATGTATATTTATAATGTCCCCATAAGACTTAGCATCCTCAGCTCCATGCAATTCATGCCAGGTTACTGTTTATACATAACACATAGAAAGGCAGTCTCTGAACTTTTAAGTACAATAACAATGTTCGTCTATGATATTTTGGGGTTTTACCCTCGTTTTTATATCTGTTTGTTATCTGCCTGAACACAGGGTTAAAACACCAAAATGTAAACCATATTTAAAACTGTGTGTTTTTATATATATATATATATATATATATATATATATATATATATATATATATATATATATACAGTGATGTCCCGAACTGTTCGCCCGCGAACGGTTCACAGCGAACATAGCTTGTTCGCGTTCACGTTTGTGGGCGAACACATGGCGATGTTCGATCCGCCCCTATGTGTCATCATTGTGGAAACTTTGACCCTTTATGTCACAGCCGCCTGACACATTAGAGCCAATCAACATCAGACCCTCCCTCACAGACCCTCCCAGCTACTCGGAATCCGCCATTTTAGACTCACAACGACCTTGCTTTCTTAATGAGAGGACGTTTTGTGTTTTTGCTCCTGACATTAATAGGAAAAACATAGCTAGGCTAGTGTATTTACAGTCCAGAAGGACTCCACTCATCTCTGCTGCAAGCACAGCACCCCAAAAAGCCCTTTTTAGGGCTATATTTCGTGCCGTTTTTTTTTTCCGTTTTTTTTTAATTAGCATTTGTCTGGCTTTCAGCTGCAACCAGTGTTAATATCCGTTTATAACATTATTTTAAATTAAAAAAAAAATAAAAAAATAAAAATATTTTGCTAGTGTAATCTATTTACATTTACTATCAGGCCTGTGTCTGTCAGGCTCACTCAGCATTAATATACCTCATTTTTTTCAGTCTTTTGGTTAATTGGTCTGTGCCAGGCAGCCACCCAGCACTCATATCTATTCTTCTTCACCTTAATTTTAATATAAAAAAAAAAAAGTTTAAATTTGTTTGCTAGTGTAATCTAATATAATTTTCTATCCGGCCTGTGTGTTTTGCTGACATACAGAGCCTACTGTGTTTACTTGCTGCCCTCCCTAGTCTATGAGCCACGACTCATATGTGTTTAACCTTTAAATAAATTTAATTATTTTTCTAGTGTAATTTTTTTTTCATTTTCTATCAGGCCAGTGTCACACAGCATATACTCTGGTTCATTGCTCTGTGCCAGCCAGCAGCCACCAGTGTTAATATCCGTTTATAACATTATTTTAAATTAAAAAAAAAAAAAAAAAAAAAAAAAATATTTTGCTAGTGTAATCTAATTACATTTACTATCAGGCCTGTGTCTGTCAGGCTCACTCAGCATTAATATACCTCATTTTTTTTCAGTCTTTTGGTTAATTGGTCTGTGCCAGGCAGCCACCCAGCACTCATATCTATTCTTCTTCACCTTAATTTTAATATAAAAAAAAAAGTTTAAATTTGTTTGCTAGTGTAATCTAATATAATTTTCTATCCGGCCTGTGTGTTTTGCTGACATACAGAGCCTACTGTGTTTACTTGCTGCCCTCCCTAGTCTATGAGCCACGACTCATATGTGTTTAACCTTTTTTTAATTTCCCCCCCCAAAAATAATTTCAATCATTTTTCTAGTGTAATCTAATAGTATTTTCTATCAGGCGTGTGTGTATACGACTTACAGAGCCTACTGTTTTTAATAGCTGCCCTTCCAAGGCTATCAGCCATGACTCATATGTATGTGCTTAACCTTTTTCTTAAAATTTCCAAAAAAAAGTCTTTATATCATTATGCTAGTGTAATCTAATTGTATTTTCTATCAGGCCTGTGTCTAACTGTCTATCTGACTTACACAGCATACTGTTGTTATAATTGCTGCCCTACGTAGCAGCCAGCCAGTGCGACCACTCATAGAGTCATATGTGCATTGCAATTCTTAACATAATTTTAATATTAAAATAAAAAATTTTAAAATATTTTGCTAGTGTAATCTAACTTAATTTTCTATCAGGCCTGTGTTTTTGTCACTTACACAGCATACTGTGTTAAATTGCTGCCCTACCTACCATCCACGACTCATATCTGCCAGCCTGTGTGCCAGGCCCAACTAGCCAATTAGTGGCACCAATCACAATTCTTGTAACAGTAATTAAAAAAAAAATCATAATTTTTTGGACTGCAAATATTCAGTCTCCTAGTGCCATTGAATTGCATTTAGCTCCTGTCTGCCACTGCCAGCCTTTTGTGCCAATAGTTGTTGTGAATCCTCAGTTTGCTGGTGCCAGTGAATAGCATTTTCCTCCTGCCTTGCAGCCTGCTGTGTGCCTGGCCCACCTAGCCAATTATTGCCAGCAATCATATTTCTTTTAACAGTATTGCAAAAAGTGTCAATCATCACTGTTTTGACTGTCAGTAATCAGTCTCCTAGTGTCCTTGAATTGCATTTACCTCCTGCCTGCCAGCCTTTTGTGCCAGGCCGTCTTGCCAACTATTTACACCAATCATAATTGTTGTCACAGTATAGTTACTAATTAAAATTAAAAAAATTCTTGATTGTTGATGATCTTAATCCTCAGTTTGCTCGTGCCCTAGAATTGCACTTTTCTACTGCCTTCCAAGCCTGTGTGCCAGGCCTATTTGAAAAATATTTACACCAATCATATTTGTTGTGACAGTATTCTTAATAATTAAAAATTAAAATTTTTGTTAATAGTTGTTGTGAATCCTCAGTTTGCTGGTGCCATTGAATAGCACTTTCCTCCTGCCTTGCAGCCTGCTATGAGCCAGGCCCACCTAGCCATTTGTTGCCAGCAATCATATTTCTTTTAACAGTATTTCAAAAATTGTCAATCATCACTGTTTTGACTGTCAGTAATCAGTCTCCTAGTGTCCTTGAATTGCATCTACCTCCTGCCTGCCATCCTTTTGTGCCAGGCCGTCTTGCCAACTATTTACACCAATCATAATTTTTGGTCACAGTATAGTTACTAATTAAAATTAAAAAAATCTTGATTGTTGATGATCTTAATCCTCAGTTTGCTCGTGCCCTAGAATTGCACTTTTCTACAGCCTTCCAAGCCTGTGTGCCAGGCCTACTTGAAAAATATTTACACCAATCATATTTGTTGTGACAGTATTCTTAATAATTAAAAATTAAAATTTTTGTTAATAGTTGTTGTGAATCCTCAGTTTGCTGGTGCCATTGAATAGCACTTTCCTCCTGCCTTGCAGCCTGCTGTGAGCCAGGCCCACCTAGCTATTTGTTGCCAGCAATCATATTTCTTTTAACAGTATTGCAAAAATTGTCAATCATCACTGTTTTGACTGTCAGTAATCATTCTCCTAGTGTCCTTGAATTGCATCTACCTCCTGCCTGCCATCCTTTTGTGCCAGGCCGTCTTGCCAACTATTTACACCAATCATAATTTTTGGTTACAGTATAGTTACTAATTAAAATTAAAACATTCTTGATTGTTGATGATCTTAATCCTCAGTTTGCTTGTGCCCTAGAATTGCACTTTTCTACTGCCTTCCAAGCCTGTGTGCCAGGCCTACTTGAAAAAACATAATTTATGTAAGAACTTACCTGATAAATTAATTTCTTTCATATTAGCAAGAGTCCATGAGCTAGTGACGTATGGGATATACATTCCTACCAGGAGGGGCAAAGTTTCCCAAACCTCAAAATGCCTATAAATACACCCCTCACCACACCCACAAATCAGTTTAACGAATAGCCAAGAAGTGGGGTGATAAGAAAAAAAGTGCGAAAGCATATAAATAAGGAATTGGAATAATTGTGCTTTATACAAAAAAATCATAACCACCACAAAAAGGGTGGGCCCCATGGACTCTTGCTAATATGAAAGAAATTAATTTATCAGGTAAGTTCTTACATAAATTATGTTTTCTTTCATGTAATTAGCAAGAGTCCATGAGCTAGTGACGTATGGGATAATGACTACCCAAGATGTGGATCTTTCCACGCAAGAGTCACTAGAGAGGGAGGGATAAAATAAAGACAGCCAATTCCTGCTGAAATTAATCCACACCCAAAATAAAGTTTAATGAAAACATAAGCAGAAGATTCAAATTGAAACCGCTGCCTGAAGTACTTTTCTACCGAAAACTGCTTCAGAAGAAGAAAACACATCAAAATGGTAGAATTTAGTAAAAGTATGCAAAGAGGACCAAGTTGCTGCTTTGCAAATTTGATCAACCGAAGCCTCATTCCTAAACGCCCAGGAAGTAGAAACTGACCTAGTAGAATGAGCTGTAATCCTTTGAGGCGGAGTTTTACCAGACTCGACATAGGCATGATGAATTAAAGATTTCAACCAAGATGCCAAAGAAATGGCAGAAGCTTTCTGGCCTTTTCTGGAACCGGAAAAGATGACAAATAGACTAGAAGTCTTTCGGAAAGACTTAGTAGCTTCAACATAATATTTCAAAGCTCTAACAACATCCAAAGAATGCAACGATTTCTCCTTAGAATTCTTAGGATTAGGACATAATGAAGGAACCACAATTTCTCTACTAATGTTGTTGGAATTCACAACCTTAGGTAAAAATTCAAAAGAAGTTCGCAACACCGCCTTATCCTGGTGAAAAATCAGAAAAGGAGATTCACAAGAAAGAGCAGATAATTCAGAAACTCTTCTGGCAGAAGAGATGGCCAAAAGGAACAAAACTTTCCAAGAAAGTAATTTAATGTCCAATGAATGCATGGGTTCAAAAGGAGGAGCTTGAAGAGCCCCCAGAACCAAATTCAAACTCCAAGGAGGAGAAATTGACTTAATGACAGGTTTTATACGAACCAAAGCTTGTACAAAACAATGAATATCAGGAAGATTAGCAATCTTTCTGTGAAAAAGAACAGAAAGAGCAGAGATTTGTCCTTTCAAGGAACTTGCGGACAAACCTTTATCTAAACCATCCTGAAGAAACTGTAAAATTCTCGGAATTCTAAAAGAATGCCAGGAAAAATGATGAGAAAGACACCAAGAAATATAAGTCTTCCAGACTCTATAATATATCTCTCTAGATACAGATTTACGAGCCTGTAACATAGTATTAATCAATGAGTCAGAGAAACCTCTTTGACCAAGAATCAAGCGTTCAATCTCCATACCTTTAAATTTAAGGATTTGAGATCCTGATGGAAAAAAGGACCTTGCGACAGAAGGTCTGGTCTTAACGGAAGAGTCCACGGTTGGCAAGAGGCCATCCGGACAAGATCCGCATACCAAAACTTGTGAGGCCATGCTGGAGCTACCAGCAGAACAAACGAGCATTCCTTCAGAATCTTGGAGATTACTTTTGGAAGAAGAACTAGAGGTGGAAAGATATAGGCAGGATGATACTTCCAAGGAAGTGATAATGCATCCACTGCCTCCGCCTGAGGATCCCGGGATCTGGACAGATACCTGGGAAGTTTCTTGTTTAGATGAGAAGCCATCAGATCTATTTCTGGAAGTTCCCACATTTGAACAATCTGAAGAAATACCTCTGGGTGAAGAGACCATTCGCCCGGATGCAACGTTTGGCGACTGAGATAATCCGCTTCCCAATTGTCTATACCTGGGATATGAACCGCAGAGATTAGACAGGAGCTGGATTCCGCCCAAACCAGAATTCGAGATACTTCTTTCATAGCCAAAGGACTGTGAGTCCCCCCTGATGATTGATGTATGCCACAGTTGTGACATTGTCTGTCTGAAAACAAATGAACGATTCTCTCTTCAGAAGAGGCCAAGACTGAAGAGCTCTGAAAATTGCACAGAGTTCCAAAATATTGATCAGTAATCTCACCTCCTGAGATTCCCAAACCCCTTGTGCCGTCAGAGACCCCCACACAGCTCCCCAACCTGTAAGACTTGCATCTGTTGAAATTACAATCCAGGTCGGAAGAACAAAAGAAGCCCCCTGAACTAAACGATGGTGATCTGTCCACCACGTCAGAGAGTGTCGTACAATCGTTTTTAAAGATATTAATTGAGATATCTTTGTGTAATCCCTGCACCATTGGTTCAGCATACAGAGCTGAAGAGGTCGCATGTGAAAACGAGCAAAGGGTATCGCGTCCGATGCAGCAGTCATAAGACCTAGAATTTCCATGCATAAGGCTACCGAAGGGAATGATTGTGACTGAAGGTTTCGACAAGCTGAAATCAATTTTAGACGTCTCTTGTCTGTCAAAGACAGAGTCATGGACACTGAATCTATCTGGAAACCCAAAAAGGTTACCCTTGACTGAGGAATCAATGAAGTTTTTAGTGAATTGATCCTCCAACCATGATCTTGAAGAAACAACACAAGTCGATTCGTATGAGATTCTGCTAAATGTGAAGACTGAGCAAGTACCAAGATATCGTCCAAATAAGGAAATACCACAATACCCTGTTCTCTGATTACAGACAGAAGGGCACCGAGAACCTTTGTAAAAATTCTTGGAGCTGTAGCTAGGCCAAACGGCAGAGCCACAAACTGGTAATGCTTGTCCAGGAAAGAGAATCTCAGAAACTGATAGTGAGCTGGATGAATCGGAATATGCAGATATGCATCCTGTAAATCTAATGTAGACATATAATGCCCTTGCTGAACAAAAGGCAGGATAGTCCTTACATTTTGAATGTTGGTATCCTTACATAACGATTCAATATTTTTAGATCCAGAACTGGTCTGAAGGAATTCTCCTTCTTTGGTACAATGAAGAGATTCGAATAAAACCCCAGCCCCTATTCCAGAACTGGAACTGGCATAATTACCCCAGCCAACTCTAGATCTGAAACACATTTCAGAAATACTTGAGCTTTCACTGGGTTTACTGGGACACGGGAAAGAAAAAATCTCTTTGCAGGAGGTCTTATCTTGAAACCAATTCTGTACCCTTCTGAAACAATGTTCTGAATCCAAAGATTGTGAACAGAATTGATCCAAATTTCTTTGAAAAAACGTAATCTGCCCCCTACCAGCTGGTCTGGAATGAGGGCCGCACCTTCATGTGGACTTAGAAGCTGGCTTTGCTTTTCTAGAAGGCTTGGATTTATTCCAGACTGGAGATGGTTTCCAAACTGAAACTGCTCCTGAGGATGAAGGATCAGGCTTTTGTTCTTTGTTGAAATGAAAGGAACGAAAACGATTATTAGCCCTGTTTTTACCCTTAGATTTTTTATCCTGTGGTAAAAAAGTTCCTTTTCCACCAGTAACAGTTGAGATAATAGAATCCAACTGAGAACCAAATAATTTATTACCCTGGAAAGAAAGGGAAAGTAGAGTCGATTTAGAAAACATATCAGCATTCCAAGTTTTAAGCCATAAAGCTCTTCTAGCTAAAATAGCTAGAGACATAAACCTGACATCAACTCTGATAATATCAAAAATGGCATCACAGATAAAATTATTAGCATGTTGAAGAAGAATAATAATATTATGAGAATCATGATCTGTTACTTGTTGCGCTAAAGTTTCCAACCAAAAAGTTGAAGCTGCAGCAACATCAGCCAATGATATAGCAGGTCTAAGAAGATTACCTGAACACAGATAAGCTTTTCTTAGAAAGGATTCCATTTTCCTATCTTAAGGATCCTTAAAGGAAGTACCATCTGCCGTAGGAATAGTAGTACGTTTAGCAAGGGTAGAAATAGCCCCATCAACTTTAGGGATTTTGTCCCAAAACTCTAATCTGTCGGACGGTACAGGATATAATTGCTTAAAACGTTTAGAAGGAGTAAATGAATTAACCAAATTATTCCATTCTCTGGAAATTACTTCAGAAATAGCACCAGGAACAGGAAAAACTTCTGGAATATCCACAGGAGATTTAAAGACCTTGTCTAAACGTTTAGATTTAGTATCAAGAGGACCAGAATCCTTAATTTCTAATGCAATTAGGACTTCTTTAAGTAAAGAACGGATAAATTCCATTTTAAATAAATATGACGATTTATCAGCATCAACCTCTGAGACAGAATCCTCTGTATCAGAAGAATCATTAGAATCAGAATGATGATGTTCATTTAAAAATTCATCTGTATAAAGAGAAGTTTTAAAAGACTTTTTATGTTTACCAGAAGGAGGAATAACAGACATAGCCTTCTTAATGGATTCAGAAACAAAATCTCTTATGTTATCAGGAACACTCTGAACATTAGATGTTGATGGAACTGCAACAGGTAATGGTACTTTACTAAAGGAAATATTTTCTGCATTAACAAGTTTGTCATGACATTTAATACAAACAACAGCTGGAGGAACAACTACCAAAAGTTTACAGCAGATACACTTAGCTTTGGTAGTTCCAGCACCAGGCAGCGATTTTCCAGTAGTATCTTCTGACTCAGTTGCAACGTGTGACATCTTGCAATATGTAATAGAAAAAACAACATATAAAGCAAAATTGATCAAATTCCTTAAATGACAGTTTCAGGAATGGGAAAAAATGCCAGTGAACAAGCTTCTAGCAACCAGAAGCAAAAAATAACGAGACTTAAATAAAGTGGAGACAAAAATTGACGCCCACATTATTTGGCGCCTAAATGCTATTAGCGCCAAAAATGACGCCACATCCGGAACGCCAACATTTTTGGCGCGAAAAACGTCAAAAATGACGCAACTTCCGGCGACATGTATGACGCCGGAAACAGGAAAAAATTTTCGCGCCAAGAAAGTCCGCGCCAAGAATGACGCAATAAAATGAAGCATTTTCAGCCCCCGCGAGCCTAACAGCCCACAGGGAAGTCAAATTTTAAGGTAAGATAAAAATGATATATTCAAATGCATTATCCCAAATATGAAACTGACTGTCTGAAATAAGGAAATGTTGAACATCCTGAGTCAAGGCAAATAAATGTTTGAATACATATATTTAGAACTTTATAAAAAAGTGCCCAACCATAGCTTTAGAGTGTCACAGAAAATAAGACTTACTTACCCCAGGACACTCATCTACATGTTGTAGAAAGCCAAACCAGTACTGAAACGAAAATCAGCAGAGGTAATGGTATATATATAAGAGTATATCGTCGATCTGAAAATGGAGGTAAGAGATGAATCTCTACGACCGATAACAGAGAACCTATGAAATAGACCCCGTAGAAGGAGATCATTGAATTCAAACAGGCAATACTCTCCTCACATCCCTCTGACATTCACTGCACGCTGAGAGGAAAACCGGGCTCCAACCTGCTGCGGAGCGCATATCAATGTAGAATCTAGCACAAACTTACTTCACCACCTCCATAGGAGGCAAAGTTTGTAAAACTGATTTGTGGGTGTGGTGAGGGGTGTATTTATAGGCATTTTGAGGTTTGGGAAACTTTGCCCCTCCTGGTAGGAATGTATATCCCATACGTCACTAGCTCATGGACTCTTGCTAATTACATGAAAGAAATATTTACACCAATCATATTTGTTGTGACAGTATTCTTAGTAATTAAAAATTAAAATTTGTGTTAATAGTTGTTGTGAATCCTCAGTTTTCTGGTGCCAGTGATTAGCACTTTCCTCCTGCCTTGCAGCCTGCTGTGTGCCCGGCCCACTTAGCTAATTATTGCCAGCAATCATATTTCTTTTAACAGTATTGTAAAAATTGTCAATCATCACTGTTTTGACTGTCAGTAATCAGTCTCCTAGTGTCCTTGAATTGCATTTACCTCCTGCCTGCCAGCCTTTTGTGCCAGGCCGTCTTGCCAACTATTTACACCAATCATAATTGTTGTCACAGTATAGTTACTAATTAAAATTAAAAAAATTCTTGATTGTTGATGATCTTAATCCTCAGTTTGCTCGTGCCCTAGAATTGCACTTTTCTACTGCCTTCCAAGCCTGTGTGCCAGGCCTACTTGAAAAATATTTACACCAATCATATTTGTTGTGACAGTATTCTTAATAATTAAAAAATAAAATTTTTGTTAATAGTTGTTGTGAATCCTCAGTTTGCTGGTGCCATTGAATAGCACTTTCCTCCTGCCTTGCAAAAATTGTCAATCATCACTGTTTTGACTGTCAGTAATCAGTCTCCTAGTGTCCTTGAATTGCATTTACCTCCTGCTTGCCAGCCTTTTGTGCCAGGCCGTCTTGCCAACTATTTACACCAATCATAATTGTTGTCACAGTATAGTTACTAATTAAAATTAAAAAAATTCTTGATTGTTGATGATCTTAATCCTCAGTTTGCTCGTGCCCTAGAATTGCACTTTTCTACAGCCTTCCAAGCCTGTGTGCCAGGCCTACTTGAAAAATATTTACACCAATCATATTTGTTGTGACAGTATTCTTAATAATTAAAAAATACAATTTTTGTTAATAGTTGTTGTGAATCCTCAGTTTGCTGGTGCCATTGAATAGCACTTTCCTCCTGCCTTGCAGCCTGCTGTGAGCCAGGCCCACCTAGCCATTTGTTGCCAGCAATCATATTTCTTTTAACAGCATTGCAAAAATTGTCAATCATCACTGTTTTGACTGTCAGTAATCAGTCTCCTAGTGTCCTTGAATTGCATCTACCTGTGCCAGGCCGTCTTGCCAACTATTTACACCAATCATAATTTTTGGTCACAGTATAGTTACTAATTAAAATTAAAAAATTCTTGATTGTTGATGATCTTAATACTCAGTTTGCTTGTGCCCTAGAATTGCACTTTTCTACAGCCTTCCAAGCCTGTGTGCCAGGCCTACTTGAAAAATATTTACACCAATCATATTTGTTGTGACAGTATTCTTAATAATTAAAAAATACAATTTTTGTTAATAGTTGTTGTGAATCCTCAGTTTGCTGGTGCCATTGAATAGCACTTTCCTCCTGCCTTGCAGCCTGCTGTGAGCCAGGCCCACCTAGCCATTTGTTGCCAGCAATCATATTTCTTTTAACAGCATTGCAAAAATTGTCAATCATCACTGTTTTGACTGTCAGTAATCAGTCTCCTAGTGTCCTTGAATTGCATCTACCTGTGCCAGGCCGTCTTGCCAACTATTTACACCAATCATAATTTTTGGTCACAGTATAGTTACTAATTAAAATTAAAAAATTCTTGATTGTTGATGATCTTAATACTCAGTTTGCTTGTGCCCTAGAATTGCACTTTTCTACTGCCTTCCAAGCCTGTGTGCCAGGCCTACTTGAAAAATATTTACACCAATCATATTTGTTGTGACAGTATTCTTAGTAATTAAAAATTAAAATTTGTGTTAATAGTTATTGTGAATCCTCAGTTTTCTGGTGCCAGTGATTAGCACTTTCCTCCTGCCTTGCAGCCTGCTGTGTGCCCGGCCCACCTAGCTAATTATTGCCAGCAATCATATTTCTTTTAACAGTATTGCAAAAATTGTCAATCATCACTGTTTTGACTGTCAGTAATCAGTCTCCTAGTGTCCTTGAATTGCATTTACCTCCTTCCTGCCAGCCTTTTGTGCCAGGCCATCTTGCCAACTATTTACACCAATCATAATTGTTGTCTACAGTATAGTTACTAATTAAAAATAAAAATTTTTTTATTGTTGATCTTAATCCTCAGTTTGCTCGTGCCATTGAATTGCACTTTTCTACTGCCTGCCAGCCTGTGTGCCAGGCCCAACTATCCAATTAGTGCCAGCAATCATATTTCTTTTAACAGTATTGCAAAATTTGTCAATCATCACTGTTTTGACTGTCAATCTGCAGTCTACTAGTGCCCTTGAATTGCATTTTCCTCCTTCCTGCCTGCCTGTGTGCCAGTCCCAACTAGCCAATTAGTGCCACCAATCATATTTATTGTAACAGGATTGGAATTTTTGTTAATCATAACTGTTTTGACTGCGATTTTTCAGTATCCTAGTGCCATTGAATTGCAGTTTCCTTTCTCCCAGCGTGTGTGCCAGACAGGCCCATTTGCCAACTAGTGCCAAACAATCATATTTGTTGTCACAGTACTTGTAATATTTTAAAAAATTAACAATTTGTGATTTTTAAAACATCTGTCTTTTTTGTTGTTGTCAGTCTCACAGCGTATACTGTGCCCACTTTCACAGTGCCACCACTCAATTGGTGTAATAGTATTGTTAGTGCCAATTTAAAAAAAAAATGACAGTCAGAGGCAGGCCACCCAGCAGGTTCCGTGGTCATGGTTGTGGTGCTGTGATTCCTTTAGACCCTACAAATATGCACTTTGTTCAGACGCCGGGTGCCAGGGGGGACACAAAAATGCACCATCTAAGTCCAGCTGTGCTTTGGGCAGGTCTCAAGTGACCAGTGCCACTCCCCCGCCTGTCGCTACCACCAACACTAGCACCACAGCCGCTTCACTTGATCTGTCACAGGAGTTATTGACACATCATTTGGAAGAAATGAGTGATGCGCAACCATCATTGAGAGAGGATGTAGATAATAGTGATCAGTCTCAGTCAGGCAGCATTACCGACATGGAGGTACGGTGTGATGATGATGATGATGATGTTGTACCCGCTGCTGCTTCCTTTCTTGATGTTTCAGATACAAGTGAAGCGGTTGATGATGATGTGTCGGTGGATGTCACGTGGGTGCCTGCTAGAAGAGAAGAAGAAGAGGGGGAAAGTTCAGATGGGGAGACAGAGAGGAGGAGGAGACGATTTGGAAGCACGGGGAGGTCGTCTCAAGGAGCTAGTGGCGCAGTCAGACAGCATGCATCGTCACCAGGGATCAGCCAGACAGCACGCTGACGCCCATCAACGCATGCTGTTGCCACCACCAGAATGCCGTCATCGCAGAGCTCAGCAGTGTGGCATTTTTTTGTGTGTCTGCCTCTGACAACAGCGATGCCATTTGCAACCTGTGCCAATAGAAACTGAGTCGTGGGAAGTCCAACAGCCACCTAGGTACAACTGCTTTGCGAAGGCACATGGTCTCCCATCACAAAGGCCGATGGGAAGAACACATGAGTAGAATCAGCACACAAAGTGAAAGCCGCCCTCTCCTCCTGCTCCAGCATCTTCAACCACGTCAACCAGTGCTGTCCTCCTTGCCCCCTCTCAACCATCCTCCACTCAGTCTCTCTTACGTAGCAGTTCCTGGTCATCTGCCCACAGTCAGGTGTCTGTCAAGGACATGTTTGAGCGTAAGAAGCAATCTCTCAAAGTCACCCCCTTGCCCGGCGTCTGACAGCTGGCTTGTCTGAACTCTTAGCCCGCCAGCTTTTACCATACAAGCTGGTGGAGTCTGATGCTTTCAAAAAATTTGTATCTATTGGGACACCGCAGTGGAAGGTACCTGGCAGAAATTTCTTTTCACAAAAGGCAATCCCAAACCTGTACTCTGTTGTGGGAAAGGAAGTTATGGCATGTCTGGCACACAGCATTGGGGCAAGGGTCCATATGACCACGGATAGCTGGTCTGCAAAGCATGGTCAGGGCAGGTATATCACCTACACTGCACATTGGGTAAACCTGCTGAATTCTGACAAGCATGGAATGCGTGGCTCTGCAGAAGAGTTGGTGACACCGCCACGACTTGCAGGTAGGCCTGCTGCTACCTCCTCTACTCCTCCTACTCCATCCTCTTCCATAACCTCTTCCTCGGCTGAGTCCTCTTCAACTTCTGCATCTTGCTCCACATCTATGACACCCCCCGAGCTCCCCATGTACTATGCTACATCCCGGGTATGGCAGTGTCACGCCGTCTTGGGGTTGACTTGCCTGAAAGCGGAGAGTCACACTGCACCAGCACTCCTGACCGCCCTGAACGCACAGGTGGATCAGTGGCTGACTCCGCACCAACTGGAGATTGGCAAGGTTGTTTCTGACAATGGAAGTAATTTGGTGGCGGCATTGAAATTGGGCAAGTTGACACATGTGCCGTGCATGGCACATGTGTGTAATCTAATTGTACAACGATTTGTCCATAAGTACCCAGGCTTACAGGACGTCCTGAAGCAGGCCAGGAAGGTGTGTGGCCATTTCAGATATTCCTACACGGCCATGGCGCACTTGTCCGATATCCAGTGTCGAAACAACCTGCCAGTGAGGCGCTTGATTTGCGACAGCCCGACACGCTGGAATTCAACACTCCTAATGTGTGACCGCCTGCTCCAACAAGAAAAAGCTGTTAATGAGTATTTGTATGTTCGGGGTGCTAGGCCAGCCTCTGGGGAGCTGTGGATATTTTTTCCAAATTACTGGACACTCATGCACAATGCCTGTAGGCTCATGTGTCCTTTTGAGGAGGTGACAAACCTTGTCAGTTGCACTGAAGGCACCATCAGCGACATCATACCATTTGTTTTTTTTCCTGGAGCGTGCCCTGCGAAGAGTGCTGGATCAGGCAGTAGATCAGCGTGAAGAGGAAGCGGGGGAGTTGTGGTGTCCATCACCACCGCAAACAGCCGAATCAGCATCGCTTGCTGGACCTGTGAGGAAGAGGAGTCAGAGGAGGAATGTGGCTTTGAGGAGGAGGAGCGGGAGGAAGACCGAGCACAACAGTCATCCCAGGGTGCTCGTTGTTGTCACCTCTCTGGTACCCATGGTGTTGTACGTGGCTGGGGGGAAGAAGATACCATCAGTGAGATCAGTGAGGAGGAACGCGACATGATTAGCTCAGCATCCAACCTTGTTCAAATGGGTTCTTTCATGCTGTCGTGCCTGTTGAGGGACCCTCGTATAAAAAAGCTGAAGGAGAACGGCCTGTGCTGGGTGTCCATGCTCCTCGACCCCCGGTATAAGCATAAAGTGCCTGAAATGTTACCAAATTCCCGCAAGTAGGAAAGGATGGAGCATTTTCATAATAAATTAAAAACTATGCTTTACACAGCGTATAAGGGTGATGTCACAGCACCACGGGAATGTAACAGGGGAAGAGATGAAATTAATCCTCCTCCTCCCACGACCACGGCGGCAAGGACCGGACGCTTTCCTGACATCTTGTTGATGGAGGACATGCATACCTTTTTAACTCCCATGCACCATCAGAGCCTTTCGGGATCCAGCCTTAGAGAAAGACTCAACCGACAGGTAGCAGACTACCTAGCTTTAACTGCGGATCTCGACACTCTCAGGAGCGATGGACCCCTTGACTACTGGGTGTGCAGGCTGGACTTGTGGCCTGAGCTATCCCAATTTGCAATGGAACTTCTGGCCAGCCCCGCTTCAAGTGTCCTGTCCGAAAGGACTTTTAGTGCAGCAGGAGGTTTTGTCACTGAGAAGAGAAGTCGCCTAGGTCAAAAAAGCCTTGACTTTCTCACTTTTATAAAAATGAATGAGGGCTGGATCCCGAAGGGACTGACATTGGGTGATACATTTGAATAAAAAAGGCCTGATGATGAGATGAGCTGGCTTGGGCTACAACTGGTACACAGGCTGGCCTTTTTTTTTTTTTTTTTATAAAGCCGGAGGACTTGCTTGACTTATCCGCCAACAACTGGTGTTCAAGCCACAAGCTTTTAGGGCACTTTATAAATGTTTTACAAACATCGATTTTTCTGGCCACTGCTACAGCAGTTGCTACAACAATACCCCAATTTTTCAGTCATTTGTACATTCCTAATTTTTCTGGCCTCTGCTGCAGCTCTGTGGATACAAAACTCAAATAAAAAAAAACAAGGCACATAACACTAGTGATTAAACTGTTACGAATTGTACAACTTAGCACACCACTCATATCTGGTGGACCATTAAATTGAACGCGAAATGGCACAAATTTGAAAGAGTAGGACCGACCAAGCATCTTTATCCGTCTCTTGGTTGCGCAAAATTATCTCCGTGTTCCATCTATGCCATACCTGTACTCTATTGTGCAAAAGGTTGGCATATGTGGTGTTTCATGCTGTTGTGCCTGTTGCGGGTCGTGGCCCATGGTATAAAAAGGCTGAAGGAGAACGACCTGTAATGGGTGCCCCATCAAATTTTTAGAAAAATGTTCCTGGTTCCTCTCAATTATCTCTGGGTTTCTAAAATGGATGCCATACCTGTACTCGCTTGTGCAAAAGGATGGCGTACGTGGTGGTGTTTCCTGCAGTTGTTTCTGTTGAGGGTGCTGGACCCTCTTATAAAAAAGCTGAAGGAGAACGACCTGGAGTGGGAGTCCAAGCATGGTTTTTGGGGCTATTTCACTTTTCCAAACAATTATCTGTGGGTTTCTAAAATCAATGCCGTACCAGTACTCTATTGTTCAAAAGTATGCCATATGTTCTCTTTCCTGCTGGTATTTTGTTTGAGGGTCCTGGACCCTCTTATAAAAAGGCCTAAGGAGAAAGAGGTGTACTGGGTGTCCACTCATTTTTTTTTTTCTATTTCACATTTGACCAAAATTATCTCTGGGTTTGTAAAATTAATGCTGTACCTGTACTCTATTGTTCAAAAGGATGCCATACGTCCTCTTTCCTGCTGGTGTTTTTTTTTGAGGGTCCAGGACCCTCTTATAAAAAGGCCTAAGGAGAAAGAGGTGTACTGGGTGTCCACTCATTTTTTTTTTCTATTTAACAATTGACCAAAATGATCTCTGGGTTTGTAAAATCAATGCTGTACCTCTACTCTATTGTTCAAAAGGATGCCATACGTCCTCTTTCCTGCTGGGTTTTTTTTGAGGGTCCAGGACCCTCTTATAAAAAGGCCTAAGGAGAAAGAAGTGCACTGGGTGTCCATCGAATCATTTTTTTTATTCAAATTTCCATTTGCAAAAAATTATCTCTGGGTTTCTAAAATCAATGCCTTTCCTGTACTGTATTGTTCAAAAGGATGCCATATGTCTTCTTTCCTGCTCTTGTTTTTGTTGGCGGTCCGGAACACTATTCTAAAAAGGCAGAAGGAGAACAACCTGTACTGTACTTGGTGTCCAATCATGTTTTTGTTTTCAATTTCAAGGTTCATAATAAATATCGCCGTGTAACTAAAATCAATGCCATACCTGTACTCTGTTGTTCAAAAGGATGGCATATGTGGTGTTTCATTCTGGTTGTTGAGGTTCGTGGCCGTGGGACAGCGTATAAAAGGGCTGAAGGAGAACAACCTGTACAGCCTTGCTCCTCTTTTTAGGCAGGTCAGCTCTTTGCATACATGCCCACAGACTCTGTAATGCATGCCTCTTTTAGGGAGAGGTGCAGCCATAATGCAGGGTCAGAACCTCTGCCTGCAACTGTTATACTCGATTTTGCGAAAGGAAGTAACCTTACCATGGTTCCCTGCACGCACGTATTTTTGTTATATTTTTAGTGAGGGTAATCATGATGGCCATGTAGACCACCTCCACTGAGAGTCCTGAAAGTAACAGGGATGAGATGAAAGAGCTAAGAATAGTAGAACTTGAAACAACAGAGTTAGCCATGGGTGTTAGCGCAAAACCGCTTTACTTTTTTTTGGCTTTGGGTGCGGCTATTCATGCAGGCCATATAGAGCTGCCACCATTCGGTGTCGTATCAGCTATTAAACTAATAAGAACAGTACTACCAAAATACAGCCAATGAAGGGCCTTAGGAAGACTGAGCCAAGGTTGGATTGTAGTATTTGGTTAGGCTAATCATGATGGCCATGTAGACCACCACCGAGAGTCCTGGAAGTAACAGGGATGATGAGATGAAAGTGCTAAGAATAGTACTACTTGAAACAACAGAGTTAGCCATGGGTGTTAATCCAAGACCGCTTGGATTTATTTTTGTATTGGGTGCGGCTAATCTTGCAGGCCATATAGAGCTGCCACCATTTGGTGTTGTATCAGCTATAAAAATAATAAGAACTGTACTATCAAAATACAGCCAATGAAGGGCCTATGAAGACTGAGCAAAGGTTGGATTGTAGTATTTTGTTCGGCTAATCATGATGGCCATGTAGACCACCCGTAACAGGGATGAAAGTGCTAAGAATAGTACAAATTGAAACAACCAAGTTAGCCATGGGTGTTAGTCTAAGACCACTCGGCTTTTTTTTGGGTTTGGGTGCAGCTAATCATGAAGGCCAGATAGACCTGCCACCATTTGGTGTTGTAACAGGTATTAAACTGCAAAGATCAGTACTACTTAACACAACCTACTTACCATGGGTCACAGAGCATATGTTTGGTTATTATATTTTGTAAGGGTAATCATGAAGACCATATAGACCTCCACCGATGGGGTGAGTATGAGTAACAGCTATTAAAATGCAAAGGACATTACTAATTAACACAACATAGTTACCATGGGTCGCAGACCAAGAGCAGATGTCTTATTATTATATTTTGTATGGGTAATCATCCAGGCCGTATAGACCTCACCAAATAGGGGGAGTTACAGAGATTAAAGTGCTAAGAATGGTAGTACTTAAAACACAACCTAGTTAAAATAGGTACCAGACCAGTCTTATTATTATATTTTTTCAGGGTAATCAGGCAGGCCATATAGAACACCCCCGATAGGGGGGGGGGAACAGGGATTAAAGTGCTAAGAAAAGTACTAATTAACACAAGCTAGTTGGGTCCAAGAACGCATGTTTAATTATTAGACTTTATTAGGGTAAATTATATATCTAACAAATCTATCTATTTCTCTTCTATCGATTCTATCTAACTATCAATCTATGTATATCTATCTATCCTATCTATCAATCTATCTTCTGTCTGGGATGTTTTGAGACAGCCACTTTGGGAATGTTAGTTGATTTAGGCCCATTATGGCTTAAAAGCAGACTCTGCATAAACTATGTAATTTTCCATGGGAGTTTTGCCAGGGATCCCCCTCCAGCATGCGACAGTCCAGGTGTTAGTCCCCTTGAAACAACTTTTCCATCACTATTGTGGCCAGAAAGAGTCCTTGTAGGTTTTAAAGTTCGCCTGCCTATTGAATTCAATGGCGGTTTGCGCGGAAGTTCGAGTCCGCCGTTCGCGAACCGAAAATTTTAGGTTCGCGACATCACTATATATATATATACATTCTAATATAAAAAAATAGGTTTGTACACCATATTTAAATGTATGTGTGTACAATTCTAATATAAAAAAATAGTTATTCCTAGTAACATGCCATTTAGCATTTTTATTTTTTTAGATGTTGTATATCTTTTATTATTTTTTATTTTGTTTTTGCTACAGTGAACTCAGTATTTCACTTTGCTGTGGTGTTAAGGATAGGAATTAATTTAGTGAATCATTGAGAGGTGCAACAAGAATGGTACCCAACGGCTTACACTTAAAATATTTCCTCCCTTGGTGCGTGCGTCTGTCACCTTTTCTCACAACACGTTTTAACTATTTTAACCCACTTGCACAGCCTGAGTATATACCCAAAATACAAATGTGTTTAAGTTTTAATGACTTCAATTAGATAATTTATATTTCTGAATGTTGGTTTTAATTAATATTAAAATTCATTAGGTAGTTGCAATATTCTTTTACTATTCGAATAAACAGTAAGCAGCAATTTTTCCTAAAGATAAAGGCTTTGGAGGAGAGAAAAAAATACATCTGAGCATAAAGAAAATAAGGATAAACTGTGTTCCAGTTCGTAAAAGTGTATAATGATGTATAATTGCTGATCTTAAACCACCATCATTTAGTGGAGGCCTGTTACATTTGTGTGAGCATGTATGAATGATTTTATAAGCCATGAAATGTATTAGATTATTATAATTCAACAAGACATTTGTTCACTGATAAAAAATATTTAGTCTGTGATAAGAGACATTTCCTGAAATATAAACCAGATTATATGAAACAGAGCTGTAGGGGCCGATTTATCATGTGTCTGGTGGACATGATCCGCTGTCTGCATTTATCATTGCACAAGAATTTTGTGTGAACTGCTTGCGCAATACTGCCTTCTGCACATTCACAGCCAATCAGCCGCTAGCAGGGGGTGTCAATCATCCGGATCGTATCCGATTGAAATTATTGCTGTCGACCACCTCAGAGGTGGTGGACGAGATACTGCTTCTTAACTTATGTTTCAGGGGATCCTGAAACTACAGGGGGTAGATTGGAGCATCCGCTACTTGGTAAATCTACCCCGTAGTGTGAAAAGATATTCAATATAAACATTGCATATCTGTTGCTATCAGAATCAATTAAGAACATTTGCTTTTAACCATAACATTTAGTTATTTGAGGTACCCACACAAATCTTAAAGTGACAGTAAAGTCACAATTAAACTTTCATGATTCAGATAGGACATGCAATTTTAAACAACTTTCCAATTTAGTTTTATCATCAATTTGTCTTTGTTCTCTTGGTAGTCTTTGTTGAAGACTAAACCTAGGTGTACTCATAGGCTGATTTCTAAGCCTTTGAAGGCCGCTTCTTATCTCAGTGCATTTTAATAGGTTTTCACTGTTAGACATTGCTAGTTCATGTGTTAGCACTAATTGGCTGAAATGCAAGTTTGTAAAAAGTACTGAGATATGGGGCAGTCTGCAGAAGTTTAGATACAAGATAATCCTAGAAGTAAAATTGTATTAATATAACAGTGTTGGCTATGTAAATTGGGGAATGGGTAATAAAGGGATTATCTATCTTTTTAAAACAACACAAATTTTCAAATAGACTGTCTCTATACATTGGTTTTTAAGCAAACTTTAACGTTATAAAATGTTAAATTTATCTTCTGAAATTATTATTATTTATACTACAGGTATTGATAAAGTTAATTAGTTCCCTTTTAGTTTTGAATAGCCTTATTTCCTTCAATTAACCAAAAAAATGCTTTTAGTAAAAGCAGTGACAGTTTTTAACACGCACAAGGCATACAGAGCATATGCGTTGTTCACCTACATTTAAACATAGCTGATGTTGGCATGTATAATGTTACTGATGAATTAAAGGGACGTGAAAAACATCATTTTTCTTTTATGATTCATACAGACCATGCAATTTTAAACAACTTTCTAATGTACTTCAATTGTGAAGTTTTATTCGTTTTCTTTATCATTATTATGAAATTAAGGAGAAAAATGTTTTTTGGAATTATTGGCTTCATGCTTGAGGACTATTATTGGATCTATAATGTGATTGTGATTGCTAGAAGCTGGCATTCAGAAATATATATTAGCAGACAATAGTTAAAGTGTGATCAATCCCTGTACTTGTTTTTAAGGGGTCCAGGTAACCCCTGGGTTTCTGTCCCTCCCTGAATATTTTAAAAAGACAGGGATTCAATGTTTTCGTTCTAAGATTGTGTTTTAATTGTTCTGTTAATTATATTTTGCGTCAGAATGTGCAACTGCTTCCATGAAACAATTTTCCTACTATGGGGCCGAATTATCAAGCTCCGAATGGCTTGCCGGAAACAGCAGTTAAGAAGCAGCGGTCTTTAAAGGGCAGTAAACCCCCCAAAAATATTTAATGATTCAGATAGAGAATACAATTTTAAACAACTTTCTAATTTACTTTTTTTATCTAATTTGCTTCATTCTCTTGGTACCCTTTGCTGAAAAGCATATCTAGATATGCTAAGTAGCTGCTGATTGGTGGCTGCTCATAGATGCCTCATGTGATTGGCTCACCCATGTGCATTGCTATTTCCTAAACAAATTATATCTAAAGAATGAAGCAAATTAGATAATAGAAGAAAATTAGAATGTTGTTTAAAATTGTATTCTCTATCTGAATCACAAAATATTTTTTTTTAATTTAATGTCCCTTTAAGACTGCTGCTCCATAACTGGCCTGCTGCCTCTGAAGCTGCGGTCTGCAATCCGCTCAATCCTTTACGATCGGGCTGATTGACACCCCCTGCTAGCTGCCGATTGGCCACGAATCCGCAGGGGGCGGCATTGCACAAGCAGTTCTTGTGAACTGCTTGTGCAATGTTAAATGCCAATAGCATATATCATGTCGGACAGACATTGATAAATTGGCCCATATATATATATATATATATATATATACAACAAACTAACTACAATTCATAAGGTCTGAGTAAAAAAAAAAAATCACAGATTACAAGTGGAGCGCTCTTGATAGCACAGGGTATGCTAGCAATGTCACATAAACAGCTAAGATTAGTGCTCAATCTAGTATTACAAGTCCATGGTAAACAGAATAAGCAGAGAATCCCTTTAGTGCACGCTATACTTTTACAGGATTGCGTGAACATGCTAAACATAGCTCTTATTGCAAGTTGAAAGTTTTGTGTTGCATGCAAGTGTAACACTTTATAGCAATAAGAAAATTAGCATGACTAAAATAAAACACATGTAAACATATTAAAATAAAGTATTACAATTTTTAAAGCATTAACACTTTTAAAAAAGTAAAAATAAAAAAAATAAAAAAAAGTGAAATAGCATTGTTATTCACTTAGAAGTCCCTGAGGGCAGCCTGGAATAGAGCCACTCAGCCCATATGGCATCCTAGAGCATAGCTATTTTTGCTTATAGCCTATTGCTTCACATGATAGCCACGGCACATGTGGGGCAGGCGTCTTGAGCGGCAGGCTGGAGTAGAGTTGGTTGTAGTGGTTTCCCAACCTACAGACAAGGCTAAGAAAGGACCCCAGCTCAGCTCATATGTAGACCTTTCTTCCAGGGACACCCAGGCACTTTCCATTCAGTATAATCTGCATGTGGGTCTGTCTCCAGTGTCCCCATTGACTGCATGCCTTCACAGTCTGACAAGCACAGTCACACACTCACATACACACAGGGTTTTATTTGTCCCCAAATTTCATTAAAAAAAAAGTGGAAAATGTGATGTCCCCTGTGTCCCTATTGACTGCCTACCTTTACAGTGCTGACTTGCACACACACACACACACAGAAACACGCACACACACATACTGTACATACACACACACACAGAAACACGCAAACACACATACTGTACATACACACACACACAGAAACATGCACACATACACAAAGTTTAAGTTAATTAAACTTAGTTTATTCCATTGCTGTCAATGCAGAGGCCTTACAGTTTTGTTTACTATAAATTTGATATAGTAAATTTGCTGCTTTAAACCCATTTTTATTTAATTAAACTTAGTTTGATGCTAATTACTGTGTTGTGTGGTTATTTTATACTGTTTATAATGCTGTTTAACATTTATAGTATTCATTTCAATGCTTTAAATATAATGTATTATGTAACTTATGTCAATTTTGAGAGGGGCCTGGAACCTAAATTCCTCACTTCCCATTGACTTACATTATATACTGGGTTTCAATTTACACTTTTTTTACAATGATTCCTTCAGGAACCTAGCCCCAGTGTAAATTGAAGTCTATCTGTACTAGGGTTAGGCATCTGGAGTATGTAACACAAATCATCATGGCAACTGGAAAATTAGCATTTTGTTGACTTAAACCAAAGAAAAAAGGAAATTAAGTAATAAATATTTAACAAATATTTGCCCAGATTTTTTTTTTTTACTATACGCAGTTATTATTTATTTTTTTTAAGCAAAGTTTTTTATTTAGGTATTTAGCATTATAACATAATGACATGCAGAATTGACTCTATTTCACATGGTTATGTTGAAGAAAAATGACATAAGGAAAATACAAAAATTAAAATACATTTTGTGGAAACAGTCATCATACAGTCAACCATTCTTTTCTATGAGTATTCTAACATATATATAGTAATTTGATACCTAGTTTTCTAGAAAACAAAAAACAAATACAAGCTTGTTTCCCTAGATAAGTATTTTGCCAAGTAGAATATCTAACAAGAAATGATATATGTTAAAGATGATGTTCTATATGAAAATATGGGAGACTGAATCAGATTATAAATATCAGTGTATTAGTATATATTGCCTAATAACAGAATAATGACAAACAATCTGTGCATAGACATACTAGCAATGATATATACAGCTCATAAGCTCTTTTGGGTCTAGATAGGCTTGCAACACAACAATAGGATGAGTTAGTCTTTGTTGTGGTCTCTCTGGTGTTTATATACAGTATATATAGACATGAGTTAGTAACTGATAAGTACAGTAAAAAGAGTAGCTTACACACATTTAGGTATCTATACGTAAATAACTGCATCATAAGATGATAGTGTCACATAGCTTTGAAACACTTAGTTAGACCACTATTACAAAGGCTTTGAAAAATAAAGGATTTGTTTATGAATGCAATAAACATTTGAGAAAATAAACATAATACCCTATTGTCAGAGAAAAATTGCACACAGATAATAAACCACTTTTGAGCTCGCAAACATATGTATGGCTTACTAAAAGAAAATATGCTTGTCATACAGCTAGCTTAATGGGTGGTCAGAAAAGACCTATTAAGTATAACCAGAAACATCCTAAAATTATCACAAAGGAAACCCCATGTTTGATATCTTTGTTTAAAAAAAAAAAAAAAACTTAATGGCATATAATAATTCTTTATTTATACATTAGGAGGCTCTTAGGGCAGCATGAGAAGAGTTTTTCAAGAAATATCTATACCCCTTTCTTTGGAGATTAGTATGCACCCATAGCGCTGGGGGAAAACGTAGTGTAATGCTAACTACTTGAAAAGCGTCCCAGCATAGATGTTCATATGAGCTAATATCAAAGCATTCACCTTTCGGGGTTGATAAGTGCAAACTAGTTCAACAGACCTAATGATATGGAGGAATACATACTTAGAGGGCTAGAAGAGATCTGTACACATTTTTAAAGGCAAGCCTAGCTGCACTCATAATATTGCCCCTTCTAAGCAAACTGTGAACCAGTAAAATAGGGTTTGTGCATAATAAAAGTAGTAACAACCTTTGTTTCTGAACATACACCCTAAGCATGCCTGGTGGGGTTCGTATATATCATTAACAAGCATGGTCACTTATCCTATATCTTCCGTTATGTGCCAAATGATAACGCTGAGTATAAGATTATGTAAAAAAGACAAGGACATGACAGTATTATATACAGTATATAGTAATGAGGATTTAGAAAAAAAACTTTAATTGCACTCCCTCAACAAGAATGTTCAAATTCCACAACAGTCTGGAAATCCAAATCTAATGTGGAAAGTCATGGCAGCCACTGCAGAGCGTCCATCCTTAACCAACACCAACTCTAGTGCGGCGATTGAGAGGAAGGTAGAGCCCAGCTCGCAATTTTGTACACCCAGCTCGCAGCGTTGTAAATCCGGGCACATAGACACCAGCAAAAGACATGGTAGGCCATAATCCTACCTGCCTATGCAACAGAATCTCCATGCTGTCACTCCCCTGCACGCTGCTGACTAGTATCTTCAAAGCTACTGGGATCCCGGTATCATCCATTTCAGTCTCATTTTCAGTGTAGTTACAGAGCCCTCATTACCCCCTCGGGGACCGGCCGCTTCCCCTCTCGGAGGAGTCGAGGGCAACAAGGGACCATCTGTGCGTTGTTCCTCTGATATGGGACTTCTCTGGGCTTGAGATTGAGGCGCCAAGTTAGGGCCGTATAAGATCTCATGTGAGAACTGTTTAGATCGCGGATCTGAAGATTCGTCATGCCCAATAACACTCACGGTCTCCCGCATGTCTCCTTACACTGCAGTATGTGAGCCCACCGCTCTTGATGCCCTACATATGTCTCTTAGGTCCACAAACCAGCAATCCACTAGCCGGTCCAAGGCTTCTAATTTAACTTGTAAAATAGTATGGAAGTCTTCTATGTTATCAACTTGATGTGATGTTCTGGCTTAAATAGCAAATTATAGCAGATTAATACTGCTCTATTTGAGTAATTAGTGTACTCGAGGGGGGTAAAGTATACATATGAGAATTTGCAGCCTACTTTCCAGGTTCTATTCGTTTGAACCCAGCACAAGATATCATACAGTTTGACATGTCCAACAGCTCTCTTTCTTCTCTGATGTTAGCTCAATTTCTTTCAATGCAAAATTACTCATTTGAGAAGAGATATTTCCATATATATTGAAATCCACTTGAGGAGCTTCATGAAAATGCTTCTGATCATGGCCGCCGTCCAGATACGCAGTTATTATTTTATATCACAATCAAAAAGTGTTTCAGATCCATTTAAGGTCACAAATCTTATAATAACTGCCAGAACAAACTGCTGCTTTTCTATACTTTTAGACCTGGCCTCTGCCTTTGGAACTGTGAATAACCCCCTACTCCTCCAAATTACTTCATGACATTACCATGAGTTCTTTTTTTGTTCAAGTCATAACTCTCTAATGATTCTTTGAGATCTTTCTCTTTTACCTCATGCTCAGTACTTTTGTTTTTCATGTATTTTAGTTTTAGTTTTGGACCTTTTTTTTATTGAGGTTTTGCACAAGAAAAACATACAATAAATGTCATGACATAACTGACAAAACTTTTATGAAACACAAAACAAGGATGTAAGTAAGAAGCAAAATGATTACTAAAATATGAACGTACATAGGATAAATGCCTATTGACACAAATGACCTAACTTTCATAGGTCACAATACAGTATAGTAAGTAAATGAAAAAAAGCAGAAATAAAATAATTGACATATTATTCATTGAAACCTCTATTTTAAAGGTTTAGTAGCTTTTACATATGACTAATTGACTGGCCCTGTGATGTAGGTATGGAGGCGGAGCATGATAGTCATGTCAGAGACCCTGTTGGGTCAAATGATACGTAGTAGATATGTGGGTATATTCAAAATGATAATAGTAGGATGTAAATCAGGAAGTTGTTCAGCGTGTAAGCACCACTGAGATATGAGAATGAGTGATCTATACAGAGGAGATTAGTATATATAATTTATGGTCTCTAAGAGACTTATATTCATAAGTATAAGCAGAGAAGTCTGCCAATCTAGATCAGAGGATTGAATTTATGATTCTGCAAACTAGGAGGAGGATCTAAGGAGCTACTCAAGCTACTTATACAATATAGTTGAACAGCAGGGGGGGGTTATACAGATATATTTAACTACAGAGCTGTTATTTTAAGTGCATATGTAAAATTTATAAACATGAGCTGGTGGCTATTGAACATTTGTTTGCATAAATAATAATCGGACCATATGGCCAATCACAAGTCCAGAGAGTGATATAAAGTAGTATAATCTGAGTTAAGTCAGTAACAAATACACTCTTTATAGAGATTGTCTCTTATTTTGAGCCCAATGGTTATGCAAAAGGTAAGTCCAGAGATGTCAGGGCACTGGCTGAAACACACGAATGGGGTATAGGATTGTGGTAGATATTAAGAGGAAGATTTAGCTGGCACCTACCTATGCTCTTAAGCATAATAGGGTAGAGTATGCTTGAGGAAAATAATATATCAGTACAATGATGTTGTACAACTGACTACTCTAGGTTATAAATTGGCCCCACAGGAAACAAGAATAAATTCAGTAGATGCTAACAGTTAGGGTACTTAAGTGAGGCAAGATTGCTTTTTCTGACATCATCACGAGATATAAAGACCTACAGGGTTCTAAAGTACAGTGAAATTGCTTTTCTGGCTTTGTAGACAAAAGAAAAATAAGTTGCGCTAAATTCTGACTCTAAATCAACATATATTATCTTATTGATTTATATAGCCACACAGAAAAAATGAATAACTGCAATTATAAATTTTAGAATATTGCAATCCTAAATTTTAAACTCTTAACGTTTTAAACAATCATAGGACAAAGTTGAACTTGTTGATACAGTTCCTGATGTTTTAGTTAACTGTATTTGACAGTGTTTTTTGCAGTACCTTTATAGGGTTACCCTTATACAAGGGTCAGTATATGGAGTCTGTAGGAGCTGTCTGCTTTGAAGTTTCCAGTTTATAATGGGACCCAGCGGTATGATGGATGATGATATATATGTCTTCTGATAGATATTTAGAAAAATTCTTTAGATTACAGATGCAGTTGAGTTGCCGTATCCGTGCCGCCATTGACCAGCCAGGTGTTCAAGAACCTTAGCTCAGATGCGATAACATAGAAGAGAAAGAAGAAAAAGGCGCACAGGGCCAGACTCAAGTGAAGGTTTTTATTATAAATTACTACACACGCAAAACCAATTACACTTACTGGATTCACAAATAAAACAAGCATTCAAGTGGAGCGCTGTGTTCCTCCAGCTACTTTGTCTCACACGGTAGGCATAGTTGGTCTGCCTATTAGCCACAAACAATGTCAGGCACAGTTTCCGGATCCTCTGCACAAACTCCGTGTGGCTGGTGGGTACAGAAGCGGCTTGTAAGTCACTATCACCTCCAGGTGATATGCAAAGCCTAACACGTTTCCTCTGATCTGCGGCCGGGCTTCTTCAAGAGGGAAGTTAAAAGGACGAATATCCCCAATAAAGCGCCTTTTAAATTTAAAGGCACAATGTCCAATCATAGTTGAGGGGTGTGTTCAATAACCAATCATAGTAGGAGGTGTCTCTGGTGTTCCGTCAAAAAATTACATCAAAGATCTGAAATTTCATATGCTATACATTACAAAGCCTGTAATAGAATGTGTCTATAAACAATTTACAATGTTTAAACATTTAAATATTAAAAGGTTTGACATTTGAGAAGTTTGACAAGTTTGACATATAAAAGTACGTAAAAAACATATACGGCTAGATTTAGAGTTTGGCGTTAGCCGTCAAAACCAGCATTAGAGGCTCCTAACGCTGGTTTTGGGCTACCGCCGGTATTTAGAGTCAGTCAGGAAAGGGTCTAACGCTCACTTTGCAGCCGCGACTTTTCCATACCGCAGATCCCCCTACGCCATTTGCGTATCCTATCTTTTCAATGGGATCTTTCTAACGCTGGTATTTAGAGTCGAGGCTGAAGTGAGCGTTAGAAATCTAACGACAAAACTCCAGTCGCAGAAAAAAGTCAGTAGTTAAGAGCTTTCTGTTCTAACGCGGTTTATAAAGCTCTTAACTACTGTGCTCTAAAGTACACTAACACTCATAAACTACCTATGTACCCCTAAACCGAGGCCCACCCACATCGCCGCCACTCTATTAAAATTTTTTAACCCCTAATCTGCCGACCGCACACCGCCGCCACTTACATTATACCTATGTACCCCTAATCTGCTGCCCCTAACACCGCCGACCCCTATATTATATTTATTAACCCCTAATCTGCCGCCCCCAACGTCGCCTCAACCTACCTACAATTATTAACCCCTAATCTGCCGACCGGACCTCACCACCACTATAATAAATGTATTAACCCCTAATCTGCCTCACTCCCGCCTCAATAACCCTATAATAAATAGTATTAACCCCTAATCTGCCCTCCCTAACATCGCCGACACCTAACTTCAAGTATTAACCCCTAATCTGCCGACCGGACCTCACCTCTACTCTAATAAATGTATTAACCCCTAAAGCTAAGTCTTTTTTACAATTTTAAACTAATTACACCTACTCTAAGCCCCCTAATAAAATAACAAAGCCCCCCAAAATAAAAAATGCCCTACCCTATTCTAAAATTAAATAGGCCCTTAAAAGGGCCTTTTGCGGGGCATACCCCAAATAATTCAGCTCTTTTGCCTGTAAAAAAAAACCATACAATACCCCCCCAACATTACAACCCACCACCCACATACCCCTAATCTAACTCAAACCCCCCTTAAATAAACCTAACACTAAGCCCCTGAAGATCTTCCTACCTTGTCTTCACCATGCCAGGTATCACCGATCGCTCCAGGCTCCAAAGTCTTCATCCAAACCCAAGCGGGGGCTGGAGATCCATCATCCGGCTGAAGTCTTCTATCAAGCGGCGGCTGAAGAGGTCCAGAAGAGGCTCCAAAGTCTTCCTCCTATCCGGGCAGAAGAGTAGATCCAGACCGGCAACCATCTTCTTCCAAGTGATGACAAGCGGCTCCATCTTGAAGACCTCTGGCGCGGATCCATCCTCTTCTTCCGACGTCCTAAGTCCGAATGAAGGTTCCTTTAAATGACGTCATCCAAGATGGCGTCCCTCGAATTCCGATTGGCTGATAGGATTCTGGATCAGCCAATCGGAATTAAGGTAGGGAAAATCTGATTGGCTGATTGAATCAGCCAATCAGATTGAGCTCACATTCTATTGGCTGTTCCGATCAGCCAATAGAATGTGAGCTCAATCTGATTGGCTGATTGGATCAGCCAATCGGATTGAACTTGAATCTGATTGGCTGATTCCATCAGCCAATCAGATTTTTCCTACCTTAATTCCGATTGGCTGATAGAATCCTTTCAGCCAATCGGAATTCGAGGGACGCCATCTTGGATGACGTCATTTAAAGGAACCTTCATTCGGACGTCGGAAGAAGAGGATGGATCCGCGCCGGAGGTCTTCAAGATGGAGCCGTTTGTCACTACTTGGAAGAAGATGGTTGCCGGTCCGGATCTACTCTTCTGCCCGGATAGGAGGAAGACTTTGGAGCCTCTTCTGGACCTCTTCAGCCGCCGCTTGATAGGAGACTTCAGCCGGATGATGGATCTCCAGCCCCCGCTTGGGCTTGGATGAAGACTTCGGAGCCTGGAGCGATCGGTGATACCTGGCATGGTGAAGACAAGGTAGGAAGATCTTCAGGGGCTTAGTGTTAGGTTTATTTAAGGGGGGTTTGGGTTAGATTAGGGGTATGTGGGTGGTGGGTTGTAATGTTGGGGGGTGTATTGTATGGTTTTTTTTACAGGCAAAAGAGCTGAATTCTTTGGGGTATGCCCCGCAAAAGGCCCTTTTAAGGGCTGGCAAGGTAAAAGAGCTTTTCGATTTAAATTTTAGAATAGGGTAGGGCATTTTTTTATTTTGGGGGGCTTTCTTATTTTATTAGGGGGCTTAGAGTAGGTGTAATTAGCTTAAAATTGTTGTAATATTTTTATTATGTTTGTAATTAATTTTTTTATTTTTTGTAATTAGCTTTTTTTATTTTTTGTACTTTAGTTAGTTTATTTAATTGTATTTATTTGTAGGTATTTTATTTAATTTATTTATTTATAGTGTAGTGTTAGGTTTAATTGTAGATAATTGTAGGTATTTTATTTAATTAATTTATTGCTAGTGTAGTGTTAGGTTTAATTGTAACTTAGGTTAGGATTTATTTTACAGGTAATTTTGTACTTATTTTAACTAGGTAGCTATTAAATAGTTCTTAACTATTTAATAGCTATTGTACCTGGTTAAAATAAAGACAAAGTTGCCTGTAAAATAAATATAAATCCTAAAATAGCTACAATATAATTATAATTTATATTGTAGCTATATTAGGGTTTATTTTACAGGTAAGAATTTAGCTTTAAATAAGAATAATTTATTTAATAAGAGTTAATTTATTTTGTTAGATTTAAATTATATTTAACTTAGGGGGGTGTTAGTGTTAGGGTTAGACTTAGCTTTAGGGGTTAATAAATTTATTAGAGTAGCGGCGAGGTCCGGTCGGCAGATTAGGGGTTAATACTTGAAGTTAGGTGTCAGCGATGTTAGGGAGGGCAGATTAGGGGTTTATACTGTTTATTATAGAGTTAGTGAGGCGGATTAGGGGTTAATACATTTATTATAGTAGCAGTGAGGTCCGGTCGGCAGATTAGGGGTTAATTATTGTAGGTAGGTGGAGGCGACGTTGGGGGCGGCAGATAAGGGGTTAATAAATATAATATAGGGGTCTGCGGTGTTAGGGGCAGCAGATTAGGGGTACATAGGGATAACGTAGGTTGCGGCGGTGTACGGAGCGGCAGATTAGGGGTTAAAAAAAAATATGCATGTCTCAGCGATAGCAGGGGTGGCAGATTAGGGGTTAATAAGTGTAAGGTTAGGGGTGTTTAGACTCGGGGTACATGTTAGGGTGTTAGGTGCAGACTTAGGAAGTGTTTCCCCATAGGAAACAATGGGGCTGCGTTAGGAGCTTAACGCTGCTTTTTTGCAGGTGTTAGGTTTTTTTCAGCTTAAACTGCCCCATTGTTTCCTATGGGGATATTGTGCACGAGCACGTTTCTGAAGCTGGCCGCGTCTGTAAGCACTGCTGGTATTGAGAGTTGCAGTGGCGGTAAATTATGCTCTACGCTCCCTTTTTGGAGCCTAACGCAGCCATTCTGTGAACTCTAAATACCAGCGGTATTTAAAAGGTGCGGGGGAAAAAAAGCATGCGCTAGCTACGCGGGTCTTTACCGAGAAAACCCTAAATCTAGGCGTTAATGCGCTAAACTTATACTATATATCCTTAAACTGCGTTTGCATCCAGTATAAAAAGCAAATGTACAATGAAAAAATGTTAAAAATCACATGTTCAATAAATTTTAAAATGAATGTTAGATAAATTTTAAAATGAATTTTAAAATGCAACTAAGAACTTATGTACATATCATGATAATGCTACAACTACTATTGAGTCTGCATGGGGCTTTTTCTCTCTGGTAGAATAACAAGTACGCTATTTAAATGACTGCTGCGTTGTCTCTTGAACCCTAATGCATTTGTTCAAAGGACTAACACAGTGCTTTATTACTCTCCACTATATTCAGAGCTCAGGGTTAACTATCAAGCAGTTAATTAGAACCTAGTTTTAAAATATCTTAAGGAAATATGTACTGTATCTATGGTCATTAAAATCAAATGCATATAAAAACATATTTAGATACCAAAAATTCATAGAACAATGAAATTAATATATATTTAATGTATATTTAATGTTAAGCCAAAACAATAGTTACGGCTAGTAACTTACTGTTATATATCAAATACTTAACTGCATATATTGATGTTCCCTAATGATTATAATGCACCTTGTTACAAACATAGAAATATTAAATATAAAATTTTGAGAAATAGACATATTGAATTTTAAAAAATAGACTACATGAAAGCTGCTACGTCTATATCAATGTTGAGACCTAAAGGTTGTAGTATCTTTAACCTGTAGATCCATTTGGTCTCTAATTTTCTAAGTGCAAGTAACCTATTGGGTTTTGATTGAGGGACCCAGTCTATAATCTGTATTTTTAGGGGACTGGGATTACTGCCATGACAATCAAGGAAATGTTTGGGAACACTATGTTTAACTCATTTTTCCTTAATGTTATAAATGTGTTCATTAAATCTGCGTCTAGCCTTGCTTTTTGTGTGGCCAACATATAAGAGGCCACACCCACATTCTAGTAAATATACTACAGGTATACCCCGCTCATACAGCGGGTTAGGGACTGGAACCCCGGTGTAAAGTGAAAACCGCCTTAAAGTGAAACAAGGCAGTTTTAGCTTTCTTTTCACTTGCCAGTGTGTTTAAAAACTTGAAAACATGTTTGAAATAACATATATTAGGGGTGCAATAGTGCTAGGTTTAGTTTAACACTAGCACAGCACAGTATTTAATAAATACTGTACCTGTAAAATAGTGACAATTACTGTAGTAAAATTTGCCAGACTATAGCACTGAGACACAGATTGCATTGTAATGCTGTAAACAGAGTGAACTAATCATAACAAAATGGTGATGATTACTGCACTGTTTCAAGATCACTGGAGGATGAACTTCAGCTCCACAAAGCGCTGTATTAGCGAAACGCTGTAAAGTGAAGCGCTGTAAAGTGAGGTATACCTGTATGTATGTAGAATCGCAGTTACTTTTAAACATAATGTTAAATGTTTCTGTTAGTTCACTATTGTGGAAAGTTGGAGTTTTATTAATATGTTTACACATATTGCACCTTGTTTTGCCACATTTCATTGTGCCTTTCCATTCTTTGAGCCAATTACTACCCCATTTATCATTATTCAACTCCTTAGATGGTTAGATTTTGCTTGGAGCAAGTAAATTTCTAAGGCTTTTATCTTTTTTATAAGTAATAGTGGGTTTTGTATCTAAATGTGGCCCTAACAAGGGATCAGATCTTAATAGAGGCCAATGTTTTCTAAGAATACTTTCTAACTTTTTTGAGCCTTCATTAAAGGTAGTGAAAAATCTTATAGGATTATTCTTTGTGGATTTTAATTTTATAAATTCCTTGTGTATATTATTCCCTAGGGCTTTTGGATGTCCATGTTCTTTGCTAAGAAAGGACTTCCTATCTCTCGATGCTGCTTTAAACTTGGCTTGTTGAATAACATCTTGGCTGTATCCCTTATCCACAAATATTCTTTAGAGAATATTGGCTTCTAGCTCATAGTCTGCTGAATGAGTGCAGTTTCTCTTGATTCGTGAGAATTGACTATATACATTGTTTAGCCAACTTTTTTTATGTGCACTCTTAGCTTGTATGAAGCTATTCCGATCAGTGCTTTTTCTGAAATTCTTAACCGCTACTTTACCCTGATTGTCTTTGAAGAGTACTACTGTAGATCTAAAATTTCAATCTGTTCGTTTTCTGGCTTTGTCACAAAGTACAAACAGTGTATTAAGTTTATAAGGCACCTTAATTGCTCTGCTACCAGAAGGAGAGCAGTATTCCATAATAATGACAATCATATATAGACTAGTCTAGGTATCTGCCTATATGACGATAGTTTACCATCTATCTTATGTAGGTATGTAGGAGCTCAAACAGACATACACAGGTTAAAGGAAGAAAAGAACATTTAAAAAATAAGATATATATAAATTTACAATGTTATCAAGATGAGGGCTTATACAAACAGTGAGTGGAGAAAATCACAGTGTGGCAAATATACAAACTTAAAAGTTTTTTTGAGTAAATACAAAACTAGAGTCTCTGTAGAGAGTAATGTGTGGCATTACTATATTCACCCAATACCACACTTCTGTAAATGAGCAAGCCCTACTGCGATAATATTAGAGGTCCGGGACTGTTTATATGAAATCTCCATGGGTCATATAATTCCTCACGTCAACAGATCCAGAATATTGGGCTGAAAAGTTGCCATCGTGCTGCAGGGATCTTTCTTATAGCTCTTCTGGTTTGACTATGAGAGCCTCTTTGTCCCCTCTGTGTTTCAAAAGTTTCATTTCTCAGGGCACAAACTGTGATGTCTTTACAAACCAGGAGGCCGGTCGCACCATCCCAGATTTCAGTTGACAGAAATTCCTGTACAGATCTATGTTCATGTGTAGTGGCATGAGGAGTACCTGTTCTGTCAGGGTTCATGGATTCCAGCTTTCCATATGCTTTGCCTTACACTGTCCAGTGGAGGGGGTTGAAGGAATCCCTCTGTGCAATAATCCACTTGTGACAAAGTAATATGCACCTCTGCCCCCATCTTGCATGTGCAGTAGTCACTTTAAAATTGAGTAGTTCTAATTATTAGAGTGAGTTCTTCCGGCCTGCTGTGTAACCTCCGCTCCATATCTTGAAGGAGAGCTTTAATTAGCAGATGATAATCTATCTCCATGTTTATCTTCTCTACATGGGAAGCCCAGGGGAGCATGTTAAGTGTCAAAAATCTAGGCCTTACTTCGGCCTCTTGTAGTCCGATGCAGTGCTCAGTTGTAGTTACGCCAGTCCAAGAGGAACAGCATTTGTCTCCTCAAGGTGTCATAATCTCAAAACTGCATCTTATCAGATTGTATACTTGGGTTAGTCACAGAAATGTGGTAGATTATTTGTCTGAATAGCAGAGCTTCAAGTTTTTGCTGCCTGTTATGGCCACTGCTCGGACACGCCCCCCCCCCCCCCCTGGTTTTGGACCTTTTAATCTTCTAATATCTTGGGATGATAGTCAGCCATTTTGTATATGTATAACATTATCATGCTAATGAAGACAAACAGATATTTCAGCCCTTTATCTCTCACCTTTCATTTTACCTTATGTCTTTAAATACCTATCCAACTTTTGATGGTGGCCTATCACATAAAGATACAAATCACAGAGACAAAAATTTACTGCCGACTTCCACCTTCTAGCACAACATCTTTTACACTCTTTTCTTATGATGAACTAACAGCCAACTCCTTAAGCTGACATTCTTAGAATCAAATTTCTTCCCCTTTAACCCCTGTAAATGGACATTAATAACTAAATAGATTTTATGCACCTCCCTTTAACTATGAGTGCAGCCATTTTAGATCTTAGGTTACACTGTTGGTATTGGAAGGAGAGTTACTCCACATATGCAAATTTATCACCACTGAAATGCAATAAAAAGTCAATTTCAATATGGCAGCCCCCATGACTAGCAGGAGGTGGTGAATAAAATGTATATAGTGTTTAATGTCCCTTTAACAATACCTGCGTAACCCATATGTGAGCTGCCTTTTACACTAAGAAGACTAATAGCATGGGTCTCACTAATCAGGAAGTGAGGCATGCAGAAATAGTGCCATTGGCAAGATCCGCACTGTTAAAGCCCTGAAAGCAACAGGTACATGTTATCATTTTGCCATTAGGGGGTTCAAATCTTTCCTCCTTAAAGTGATTGTAAAGTTGAATGACTTAAAGCCCAGCATTTAAAAATAATCTTAAAAACCTGGGCACTTTAAGTCAATAAACTTTACAATTATGCTTCTTTTTAAAAATACTTATCTTTTTGTTACTGTAAATTTACTGCCGTTCCACCGCCCGCATCTCCTTCAGCATTGAGCAGATCGAATACGGCTTCCTCCAATCATTGTGTGCCCCGTTTGGTGTCCAGCTCATGAGGCGCACAGCGATTGGAGGAAGCCGGATCATCATTGACATGCTAAATACTGAAGAAGATGCAGGCGGAGGATCGGCAGTAACAAAAAGGTAAGTATTTTAAAAAAGCATAATTGTAAAGTTTAATGACTTAAAGGGCCCATGTTTTTAGGGGAATGTATTAATACTGGGCTTTAAATCTTTCAACTTTGCAATCCCTTTCATATTATTGAGATACAGTTTTTGCAAAGCAGCATCTTAATGTTGAGAGTGGCACAGCATGGATGTGTCTGGTGTCAATCTCTGTGTTTATATGAGAAAATTGTATATTTGTGCTGCCTCAGAGAGGCTTTAATGCATTCTGAGGAAATGAGAACCCTTACCCTTGCACATGCTGCATGCAAAATACCATTCATAAATGATTTTTAAAATAAAATTATGTGTGCAGATCTTTTGCAATGCAATGACTCTTTTCTAATACATATAAAAACTTTAATGTTGCTTTAACAGGGTCAATGCTAGCAATTTAAATTGTAGCCATTTTTTTTTCTTATATATTCTAGTATAAAATTACTGTGGTTTCTAAGGTAAATTAAACTCTAATTACAGGCGGCACATCATTTTTTACATTTTTTTTCTTTTTATCGAAATGGTTCAAACACAAATATCGGCAACGCTTTACAATTATTAAAAAAATGTTTGTCTGTCTGTATCTAATAGAATGTTTTGCAGTTTTTTAACTAATAAATACTTCTTTTTATATATATATATATATATATATATATATATATATATATATATATATATATATTAATTTCTGGCAGTATTATATGAAACAATGAACATAGCATACATTCCCTTGTGTCCCCAATCAATACTAATGCATTTTTCATTCTTGCTGAAAATATGCCAATCCTCCATATTGTTTGAAGTAATGTTTTTATTCTTTATTTTTTGGGGGTATTTTCAAAGGGTCTATTGGCAGAGATCTAACTCTAATCTGAACAAAAAGCAAGATGAATTGCCTTTCATTCAAACAGTAAAACTTTAAGAGCTTGGGGAAATGCACATAATTCTTAGGAAAATGCAGAATGTTAAAATGTTTTTTTTCTCTCTCTATTGTTTCCAGAACTATGTGAATAAAGGAGGTGTTGTAAACACTCTTATTAAAGGTATTTAATAAATATATTTTCAAGCATATTTAAGTCTAACACAAAATGCAAATAAGCAAAGCAGAACATACATACAAGTCATAATTAAGAATTTAGGATATTACAAATGTTGCTGTTACAAATGTTGTGTTGAAAACCCCCCCATAGAAGAACCATATAAAAAAATACAAAAAAATGGAAAGTAATATGTATGACTATTCATATAAAAACATCCAAATTAATATGATTTTTTATACTACTAAAATTCTTTAAAACTGCTATATAAATACCAATTTTAAACCAATATAATCTGGGGTTCTCATTCTCTGATGGGCCAATGCTTCCAGACTGTAATGGGTGTCTCTCCAGATCAGGTCTGCACTCTCAGCAGTCTAATGACTCCATTTAACAAGCTGCGGAGGCAACTTTGGCACGCCTTCAGTGAAAGCTTTATGATAGTTAATGTGATGTTAAACTTACATGTGAAATCCAGATTATGTATAATGGCACCTTTTCTTTGTTGTAACACTATATGGCTACCAAAAATATTTGATGAACAATGAATACGTCCTCGCTGGAAAAAAAAAGCTTCCTTTAAAGTGTGCCTGTTGCGGCGGGTGCAAAGAGGATAAACTATGGAGCAATATAAACCACCCAGGAATAGTGTTACAACTATGAAAAGCTTCCTTTAATGCAATTTTTATTTCATATGTACAGTATGTTGCAATCTTGTTAAGTTTACCATCACTTTAACACTGTTGCTTCCTAACCTAAATGTCAGTTTTGAGCTGGCAGTTTGCAATCACCCTGGACTAGTTAGACCGGGTTTATTGACAGCCCCTGTTCACACGCATTTGGCTGCGCACGAGCAGGAGGCAGTGTTGCATAAGCAGGCGCTAGCTGCAAATTTCTTAAATAGAACCCATATAAAACTATCTTTAACAGTATGTATCCAAAATTAAGAATAGTTACTGGAACCTTGTCTCACAGGTGACAATAAACTCTGGGAGTTGATTTCTCACAAGACTCTGCCACGAGGTATGCCCATTTAGGGCTAGATTACCAGTGAAGTGGTAATGTGAGCTCCCCACTCGCGTGTTAACAATGCTAGAAGTGAGTTTTTCAAATAACACCCAAAAAGTTGTATAAATCTCCAATGTTCTTCACATAGAAGATTATTTTCTATAAATTCTTAAATAAATATATATATATATACTTGTTGACGCTAGATGGGCTGGTCTGAGTATTTAAAAAACTGCTGATCTACTGGGATTTTTAGGCACAACCATCTCTAGGGTTTACAGAGAATGGTCTGAAAAAGAGAGAATATCCAGTGAGCAGCAGTTGTGTAGAAGAAAATGCCTTGTTGATGTCAGAGGAGAATGGGCAGACTGGTTCAAGATAATAGAAAGGCAATAGTAACTCAAAACACCACTCGTTACAACCAAGTTATGCAGAATACCATCTCTGAATGCAAAATACAATGAACTTTAAAGCAGATAGGCTAGGCAGCAGAAGACCACACCGTGTGCCACTCCTGTCAGCTAAGAACAGGAAACTGAGGCTACAATTTGCATAGGCTCACCAAAATTGAACAACAGAAGATTGGAAAAACGTTGCCTGGTCTAATTATTCTCGGTTTTAGCTGAGACATTTAGATGGTAGGGTCAGAATTTGGGGTAAACAACATGAAAGCATGGGTCTTTCCTGCTTTGTATCAACTGTTTAGGCTTGTGGTGGTGGTGTAAAGGTGTGGGGGATAGTTTCCGGCACCTTGTCAAATTTATGCCACAAAGAATTAAGGCAGTTCTGAAGGCAAAAGGGGGTCCAACTCGATAATAGCAAGGTGTATCTAATAAAGTGGCCGGTGAGTATATATATATATATATATATATATATATATATATATATATATATATATATATATACTGTATGCATATAAATACATATAAAATTAAATATAGGTATAGATATTTTTAGCTACATATAGGAATATCTATTTAAAATATTTAGAATGTATTCCCCTATTGAGATGTGAAATATTAAAAGCAAATACATGGTTAAACACTTTCACCTAGATTACGAGTTTTGCGTTCATGTTTTAACGCTGAAAAAATGGCTATTTCAGTATTAAAACAGCAATGCAGCAATTATGAGTCATGTCGGTATAGCTGAACCGCAAGCCTTTTAGCCTGTAACGCAACGTCAGTCCAGCACTCAAAAAAATTATGTTTTTTCGTGGGATTTCCATAGCACTGCCATTATGAGTTTTGCAGTGAGGCTAAAAAGCTTGCGTTACACCCTATAACGACACGATCCGTCCCACAATCTGAGACCAGTAGTTATGAGTTTTACACAACAAAACGGTTACACAAAACTCATACCTAAACTGTTAAAAAGTGCACTAACACCTATAAACTACTTATTAACCCCTAAACCA
The DNA here is from genome assembly GCF_027579735.1 of Bombina bombina. NCBI lineage: Eukaryota > Metazoa > Chordata > Amphibia > Anura > Bombinatoridae > Bombina > Bombina bombina. The sequence continues at coordinate 967,534,518 of NC_069504.1, read as the reverse complement.
AGGCCCTTCCACATTACAAACACTATATTAAACTCATTAACCCCTAATCTTCTGCTCCCAACATCGCCACCACTAATAAAATGTATTAACACCTATTCTGCCGCTCCCCAACATTGTTGCCACTATACTAAAGTTATTAACCCCTATTCCCCCACACCCCAACATTGCCCACACTCTAATAAAGATATTAACCCCTGTTCCGCCGCTTCCCGACATCGCTGCCACTAAATAAAGTTATTAACCCCTAAACCTCTGGCCTCCCACATCACTACCACTAAATAAACCTATTAACCCCTAAACCGCCAGTCCCCCACATCACCAAAAACTAAATTAAATGAATAACCCCTAAACCTAACAACCCCTTAACTTTACATTAAAATTACAAGATCAATATCTTAAAATAAATAAAAACTTACCTGGGAAATAAAAAAAAAACTAAGTTTAAACTATAAATTAACCTAGCATAACTATTAGACTAAAATTAAAATAACTACAAATTAAATAAATTAAATTACTCATTAAAAAAAACTAACGCTAAATTATGAAAAATAACAAACAAAATTATCCAAAAAAAAAACCAATTACATCTAATCTTATAGCCCTAGAAAAATAAAAAAGCCCCCCAAAATAAAAAAACCCTAGCCTACAATAAACTACCAATAGCCATTAAAATGGCCTTTTGTAGGGCATTGCCCTAAAGAAATCAGCTCTTTTACCTGAAAAAATACAAAGACCCCCAACAGTGAAACCCACCACCCAACCAACCCCCTAAAATAAAAACCTAACTCTAACAAAAACCTAAGCTACCCATTGCCCTGAAGTGGCATTTGTATGGGCATTGCCCTTAAAAGGGCATTCAGCTCTTTTAAGATTGCCCAATAGCCCTAATCTAAAAAAAAAAACACCCCCCAAAAAAACAACACTAACCCCTCTTTAGGTACTCACAGTTGCTGAAGTCAGGCTTGATCGATCTTCATCCCAGCAGCTCCATCTTCATCCAGATGGCTCCATCTTCATCCATCGAGGGACCGGCATCTTTTTCATCCCTGCGAAAGCGGAGTGGTTGGTGCGCAGAGGAGGAGGTCCAGGCAAAGGTCCAAGGTGGAGTCCCAGGCGGAGGTCCATTGATCCGATGTGGAGGTCCTCTTCATGCGATTGTCCCCCGCACACTAAGGATTGAAATGCAAGGTACTCCTTTTATACTGGGGGTACCATTGCATTCCTACTGGCTGAAAATTTGAAATCAGCCTATAGGAAATAGAGCTGCTAAAATCCTATTGGCTGTTCAAATCAAATTGGTAGTTTATTATAGATTAGGGATTTTTTTTTATTTTGGGGTGTTAGAATAGTAATATTTTTTTGTGTTTTGGATAATTTCCTTTGTTATTTTTTGTAATAGTAGTTTTTTAATTTGTGGGATGTGGGGGCGGCGGTTTAGGGGTTAATAGGTTTATTTAGTGGCAGTGATGTGAGAGGCCAGAGGTTTAGGGGTTAATAACTTTATTTGGTGGTGGCTATGTCGGGGAGCGGAGGAATAGGGGTTAATATCTTTATTATAGTGTAGGCGATGTTGGGGTGCGGGGGAATAGGGGTTAATAACTTTATTATAGTGGCGGAAATATCGGGAGCGGCAGATTAAAGGTGTTTAGACATGGGGTTTATGTCAGAGTGTTAGGTTTAAACGTAACTTTTTTCCCCCATAGACATCAATGGGGCTGCGTTTTTTTCTAACACTCTCCCCATTGATGTCTATGGGGAAAGCGTGCACAAGCACGTCAAAGCAGAGCTTGTATTTTGTGTAGTATTAAGCTCATAGCCACCATATCGCACGCACAAGGCGGCTTTTCAAAAACCTGTAATGGCAGTGCTATGGAGGGTAAAATAACGCAACTTTTGTTGCGTTTGTTTTGTACCCTCTATAGCGCAACATTTGTAAACTAGGGCCCCTATTTAACAAAGGTCTTTTGGACCTGATTTGACAGTGCGGATCCGTATTCAGCATTGCACCAGCAGCTCACAAGGTGCAACGCCTCCCCCTGCAGACTCGCGGCCAATCAACCGCCAGCAGGGAGGTGTCAATCAACCCGATCGTACTCGATTAGGTTGAATTGTGGCGATTACTGTCCGCCTGCTCACGGGCCATCAAGCTGCTTTCGGAGCTTGATAGATAGGCCCCTAGGTGTCTGTTAAATATGAATATTGCATAAATATGATTTTCATGATTTGAGCTACTTGACTGCAAAGGGCTCAAATGCACTTATATATGTCTACATATTTACACATGTATTTATGTTTTTATATGTGTATGTATGATATATATAAATATATATATATATATATATATATATATATATACATATAGTATATATATGTGTGTGTACACATTTAGACATGTTATACTTATAACTTTTAATGCAATTTAAAAAAAACAAAAAAAAACATTTTTATTAGACTATGTTAATATGAGAGTAACTGTACTGTTAAATTTGTTTTGATGTGTTTTGTGAAACTTTTTGTCTTGTTTAACAGTTAACTATAGCTCTAAAGTTGCGCTATCCCGACATGCATTACATTTGATTGCGCTTATGCGGACACATTTACTTTCAAATCGTAATATGCTCACTACGTCTGACTCGCGCGAAGACCAGAGATAAAGCCATTTTCACTTAGCATGCCACCTGTAATCTATCGCTTACATTTATAAATAAAGAAGTTAACCATTGCTTGACTTCCTTTCTGTTATATCAAAGCATGTAAATAAATACATGCACACTAATATAGCTTATTCATGTTTCCAATATATTTAATACATAAATAAATAACCATTTTTACATATAATTAAACATAGTGGCCTAGAGGAGCTATTGTGTGTTAACAACACTTAACTCACCACTTGTAATATGAGCACAAGCAAATCCCTAACAGCAAATCCTGCATAGTCAATTAAAAGTATAAGGTATTTTTGCTAAAATTTTGTCCATATTAAGATGTTTTGTTTAGAATATTTAACCACCCATTTGTAATACCAGTTGTGCGTTATTATTTGTGGTTGTTCAAATACAGCGTCCTGCGCTATAGATTTTACTTCTCTTGTAATTTAGCCATTTTTTTGGTATTCTGTTCTCATTCCAAGATAAAACAAGTTTAATTAGATATTTAATTTTTAAGAAGCAATATAGGACCAACATCAAATTAGTTTCTAACTGGCAAAGGCTTTGCTATTAGTTTATTAGAGGACTGTTTTACTATCCTTAGATAAGTATTTAAGCTGATCTAAAGGACACAAGGGATGGTACATTTACAGGAATATATGACTGACTTATTATCAAAAGCAGCTGTTGCATTTACTTCTCTTTGTCCCACATTATGTATGTATAAAATGCAAGTCAATACATTTACTTGAGTAGTGCTTCAAAAATGTTTTTGGTTGTGAAACTCCAGGGCCTCAAAATAACTGAGACGAACTCCACAGATTTATATTACAGAATCATAATCATAACATAGCAAAATAACTCTACACTAATAAAGATCTAAACTGCCACATACCAACCGCAAGTGTCTATCCTATTAATCCCTAAACTGCCACATACACACCACAAGTATTAAACTATTAACCCCTATACCACCACATACCCACTGAAACTACTATAGTAAACCCTTTACTGCCACATACCAACCACAAGTATTAAACTATTAACCCCTATACCACCACATACCCACTGAAACTACTATAGTAAACCATTTACTGCCACATACACACCACAAGTATTAAACTATTAACCCCTATACCACCACATACCCACTGAAACTACTATAGTAAACCCTTTACTGCCACATACCAACCACAAGAATCTATCCTATTAACCCTAAACCGCCACATACCCACCACAAGTACAAAACCATTAACGCCTATACTGACACATACCCACTGCAAGTACTAAACTAATAACCCCTATACCGCCACAGATTAAACCTAAATTGCCACAACCTCAAATGCAATCTAACCGCCTATCTAAACTAAACCCCCTAAGTTACAATAAAAAAAATATAATACATAAAAAATAATAAACTATAATATCCAAAATAAAAAACACCATTGTACCTAACACTAATCTACATGCCCCATAAAATAAAAAACCCACCCAAAACAAAAAACTAAACACTAACACTAAAATAAATTACAATAGCCCTTAAAATTGCCTTTTGTAGGGCAGTGGCCTAAAGTGATTTCAGCACTTTTACATTTAAAAAACAATCACAAAACCCCTCTACAATAGAAGTAACCCTACCCCTCAAAATAACAAAATCTACCTAAAAAAAATATCCAAGAAAAGAAAAGTAAAAAAGCCTATTCTTAAAGTTAAAAAAACACCCCTAAAAAGCGCAAACTATCCACAAAAGTAGTACTCACCGTTGGGAAATCTGGCTCCTCTTTATCCAAAGAGGGGCCTTCCTCATGCTGGTTCGTGGCGATGGGGCCCCATCTTCGCGGTTGCAGAGGCGGACTTCAGCAGCTTCTCCTCTGCTCCGCATCTTCTTTTCTTCAGCTCTCTTGTGCAAGATCATGCAGTCCCCGCTGCACACTGAAATTCCGGAAGCACAGAACCTCTATATATACAGTTGTAATCAAACTTTGCATACCCTGGCAGAAATAGTGAAATTTTGGCATTGATTTTGAAAATATGACTGATCATGTCAAAAAACTGTCTTTTATTTAACCCCTTAACGACCAATGACGTATGGGGTACATCCTGCAAAAAAATTCAGTTAACGACCAAGGACGTACCCCGTACGTCGTTGGTCTTTGAAAGTGGTGGAAGCGATCCTTATCGCTTCCAGACGCTTTCATGTTATTCTCGATATTGAGGCATCCTGCAATAACTGTTTTTAGCCATCCAATGCAGAGAGAGCCACTTTGTGGCCCTCTCTGCATCGACGATCGATGGCCGTTATCGTTGGTGGGTGGGAGCTCATCCAGGGAGGCGGGTGGGTGGTCATCGGTGGAGGAGGGGGGAGGGATCATGTGCAGGTGCGCGCGCGTGCACGGGAGCATGCACGCGCGTGCACTGTGGTGCGCGTTCACGTGAGATCACTACAAACAGCATCAATATGCTGTAGATCTGAGGGTGGGAGAGAGGATTGGGGAGGGTGGGATTTTAAAATTAAGGGATCTGGGAGAGGGTGGGGGTTGGATGTTGAAGGGGGGCAGCTACACTACAGAAATATAGCAATACTTTACTTAAATAAAAAATAAAATAAAAATATGTCTTATTTCAAACTGGGTACTGACAGATATATGTATATGGCGCACAAATAGGCAGAGGGGGGTTAAAGAGCTGTTTGGGGGGGATCAGGGAGGTTGGGGGCTAAGGGGGGGTCCTACACAGCAGAAGATTTTTTTTTTATTTTTTTTTTAAACCCCAAAAAAAACTTTTATTTTAGTACTGGCAAACTTTCTGCCAGTACTTAAGATGGCGGGACAATTGTGGGGTGGGGGAGGGAAGAGAGCTGTTTGGGAGGAATCAGGGGGGCGGATGTGTCAGATGGGAGGCTGATCTCTATACTAAAGCAAAAATTAACCCTGCAAACTCCCTACAAGCTACCTAATTAAAGCCTTCACTGCTAGACATAATATACGTGTGATGCGCAGCGGCATTTAGGGGCCTTCTAATTACCAAAAAGCAACGCCAAAGCCATATATGTCTGCTGTTTCTGAACAAAGGGGATCCCAGAGAAGCATTTATGACAATTTGTGCCATAATTGCACAAGCTGTTTGTAAATAATTTCAGTGAGAAACCTAAAATTGTGAAAAAAAATAAGTTTTTTTTAATTTGATCGCATTTGGCGGTGAAATGGTGGCATGAAATATACCAAAATGGGCCTAAATCAATACTTGGGTTTGTCTACTACACTACACTAAAGCTAAAATTAACCCTACAAGCTCCCTACATGCTCCCTAATTAACCCCTTCACTGCTGGGCATAATGCACGTGTGGTGAGAAGTGGCATTTAGCGGCCTTCTAATTACCAAAAAGCATCGCTAAAGCCATATATGTCTGCTGTTTCTGAACAAAGGGGATCCCAGAGAAGCATTTACAACAATTTGTGCCATAATTGCACAAGCTGTTTGTAAATAATTTCAGTGAGAAACCTAAAATTGTGAAATATTTAAAGTTTTTTTTAATTTGATCGCATTTGGCGGTGAAATGGTGGCATGACATATACCAAAATGGGCCTAGATCAATACTTGGGTTTGTCTACTACACTACACTAAAGCTAAAATTAACCCTACAAGCTCCCTACATGCTCCCTAATTAACCCCTTCACTGCTGTGCATAATACAATTGTGGTGCGCAGTGGCATTTAGCGACCTTCTAATTACCAAAAAGCAATGCCAGAGCCATATATGTCTGCTATTTCTGAACAAAGGGGATCCCAGAGAAGCATTTACAACCATTTTTACCATAATTGCACAAGCTGTTTGTAAATGATTTCAGTGAAAAACCTAAAGTTTGTGAAAAAATTTGTGAAAAAGTGAACAATTTTTTTTATTTGATTGCATTTGGCGGTGAAATGGTGGCATAAAATATACCAAAATTGACCTAGATCAATACTTTGGGATATCTTCTAAAAATATATATATATATATACATGTCAAGGGATATTCAGGGATTCCTTACAGATACCAATGTAACTAGCGCTAATTTTGAAAAAAAGTGGTTTGGAAATAGCAAAGTGCTACTTGTATTTATTGCCCTATAACTTGCAAAAGAAGCAAAAAGAACATGTAAACATTGGGTATTTCTAAACTCAGGACAAAATTTAGAAACTATATCATGGGTGTTTTTTGGTGGTTGTAGATGTGTAACAGATTTTGGGGGTCAAAGTTTTAAAAAAATTGGATTTTTTTCAATTTTTTCCTCATATTTTATAAAAAAAAATTATTGTAATTTATAAGATATTATGAAAATATTAGTATCTTTAGAAAGTCCATTTAGTGTCGAGAAAAACGGTATATAATATGTGTGGATACAGTAAATGAGTAAGAGGAAAATTACAGCTAAACACAAACACTGCAGAAATGTAAAAATAGCCTTGGTCCCAAATGGTCAACAAATGGAAAAGTACTCTGGTCACTAAGGGGTTAATGATAGTGATCATATGAAAACATTTAGTATCACATAGTTGTTGGGCTCTTTTTTAAATCATAATGTAACAGAAATCACCCAAATGACCCTGATCAAAAGTTTACATACACTTCCCGACATCGTTGCCACTATACTAAAGTTATTAACCCCTTTTCCCACACACCCCAACATTGCCCACACTATAATAAATATATTAACCCCTATTCCGCCGCTCCCCGACATCGCCGCCACTAAATAAAGTTATTAACCCCTGAACCTCTGGCCTCCCACATCACTACCACTAAATGAACCTATTAACCCATAAACCGACAGCCCCCCACATCGCAACAACCTAAATTAAACTATATTAACCCCTAAACCTAACCGTAACCATAACCCTCAACCTAACACCCCCTAACTTTAACATAAATAAAATAAAGCTAAATTACCTATTTAAAATTAAATACATACTTACCTGTGAAATAAAACCTAAGCTGGTTACACTATAACTAATAGTATTGTAGATAGCTTAGGTTTTATTTTTATTTCACAGGTAAGTTTGTATATATTTTAACTAGGAAGACTAGTTAGTAAATAGTTATTAACTATTTACTAACTACCTAGTTAAAATAAATACAAACTTACCTGTGAAATAAAACCTAAGCTGCCTTAGGTTTTATTTCACACTAAAATTACAAAAAATTAAAAACCTACCATTAACAAAAATAACAAACAAATTATCCAAAACAAAAAAAAAAAATATTCCTATTCTAATACCCTGTTTAAAAAAACAACAAAAAAAACACCCTAAAATAAAAAATCCTAATCTATAATAAACTACCAAGGGCCCTTAAAAGGGCCTTTTGTAGGGCATTGCACTAAATAAATCAGCTATTTTTCTACAAAAGAAAAACATACACCCCCTTATCGTATACAAACCCCCACCCAAACCCACAAAATAAAAATAAAGTAAAACCTAATCTACCCATTGCCCTGAAAAGGGCATTTGCATGGACATTGTGGTTAAAAGGGCATTCAGCTCTTTTGATGCCCATTAAAAATAAAAAATAGCTATTCTAAAAAACAAAAAAACACCCCAAAACGAAAAAAAAACCATTACACAAAATAACAATGGGTAGATTAGGTTTTACTTTATTTTTATTTTGTGGGTTTGGGGGTGGGGTTTTGTATACTGTTAGGGGGTGTATGTTTTTATTTTGTAGAAAAAGAGCTGATTTCTTTAGGGCAGTGCTTTCCAAACTGTGTGTCATGACACATTAGTGTGTTGGCAGCAGTGTGTAGGTGTGTCCCTGCTTCAGCACAAATTTTTTTTTAATTTAATTTTTTAAAAAAATTTTTTGGGGGGGTTTACGACTTTTCACCTGATTGCTACGCATATCACATGGTTGACTCATGATGGATACCTAGTGGGTCACAGATCATCTTTACCTATTGGCGCAGCTCAGTGGGAACTGAAACTATTCCCTTTGGTGGTATATTGGCTCCTGACTGCACGTGTAGTCTCCTCAATTAGCTCGCGACTGCACGTGTAGTCAGTGAATGGGATAGTGTGTTTGCAGTGCGGGCAGTAATCAGTCGGACTCGCAGAGCTCTGAGGGTGGCAGCTTAAATGCTGAGCTGAAGTCAGAAGTCAAAGTGTTGTTTTTTTTCTGCAGCTACCTCCCAGTAGTGCAATGCTGCTCCTGATCTTGATATATGGATAGGAAGTGGAAGCTTAAAAATGCTTGATGATGAAATGAGAGTGTCTTTATCTAATATTCCACAAAATATTCAAAAACTGTGTTCATCCCATCAGCCTCATACATCCCATTAAAATAGTAAGTAGCTATTGGTGGTATTAAACTTTTTTTAAATTCTTGCACATAATTACATACTGTTACTTGTAAATACATTTCGTTATTATATCACTTATGTATGTGTCTCTTAAAACAAGTTAGTTTAGCCTCCTGTTTGCTAGTACAACTGAACCACTGTGCTGCAAAATTGTGTAGGTTTAAAAAGTGTGTCGCCAACATGAAAAGTTTAGAAAGCTCTGCTTTAGGGCAATGCCCTACAAAAGACCCTTTTAAGGGCCTAAAAAAGACCCTTTTAAGGGCCCTTGGTAGTTTATTATAGATTAGGGGTTTTTATTTTGGGATGCTTTTTTTTTTTAAACAGGGTATTAGAATAGGTATTATTTTTATTGATTTGGATAATTTTGTTTGTTATTTTTTGTAATGGTAGGTTTTTTATTTTTTGTAATTCTTGTATTTTTTTATTTTTGGTAATTTTTTATTTTTTTATTTTTGTTTACTAACCAGTCTACCTAGTTAAAATAAATACAAACTTACCTGTGAAATAAAAATAAAACCTAAGCTAGCTACAATATAACTATTAGTTATATTGTAGCTAGCTAACGTCTAGATTTAGAGTTCTGCATTAGCCGTCAAAACCAGCGTTAGGGGGTCCTAACACTGGTTTTGGGCTACCGCTGGTATTTAGAGTCTTGTAGGTAAGGGTCTAATGCTCACTTTCCAGCCGCGACTTTTCCATACCGCAGATCCCCCTATGCCAATTGCGTAGTCTATCTTTTCAATGGGATCTTTCTAACGCCGGTATTTAGAGTCTTGACTGAAGTGAGCGTTAGAAATCTAATGACAAGACTCCAGCCGCAGAGAAAAACCAGAAGTTAAGAGCTTTCTGGGCTAACGCGGTTCATAAAACTCTTAACTACTGTGCTCTAAAGTACACTAACACCCATAAACTACCTATGTACCCCTAAACGGAGGCCCCCCCACATCACCGCCACTCTATTAAATTTTTTTAACCCCTAATCTGCCGACCGCACACCGCTGCCACCTACATTATCCCTATGTACCCCTAATCTGCTGCCCCTAACATCGCTGACCGCTATATTATATTTATTAACCCCTAATCTGCCCCCCCAACATCGCCGCTACCTACTTACACTTATTAATCCCTAATCTGCCGACCGCACACCGCCTCAACCTACATTATCCCTATGTACCCCTAATCTCCTGCCCCTAACACCGCCGACCCCTACATAATATTTATTAACCCCTAATCTGCCCCCCCCAACGTCGCCGCTACCTTACCTACAATTATTAACCCCTAATCTGCCGACCAGAGCTCACCGCTACTCTAATAAATGTATTAACCCCTAATGCTAAGTCTAACCCTAACACTCACACCCCCCTAAGTTAAATATAATTTTAATCTAACGAAATAAAATAAATCTTATTAAATAAATTATTCCTATTTAAAGCTAAATACTTACCTGTAAAATAAACCCTAATATAGCTACAATATAAATTATAATTATATTGTAGCTATTTTAGGATTAATATTTATTTTACTGGCAACTTTGTATTTATTTTAACCAGGTACAATAGCTATTAAATAGTTAATAATAATTACAAAATTACCTGTAAAATAAATCCTAACCTAAGTTACAATTAAACCTAACACTACACTATTAATAAATTAATTAAATAAACTACCTACAATTATCTATAATTAAACCTAACACTACACTATCAATAAATAAATTAAATACAAATACCTACAAATAAATACAAATAAATACACTAACTAAAGTACAAAACATAAAAAAAGAACTAAGTTACAAAAAATAAAAAAGAACTAAGTTACAAAAAATAAAAAAATAATTTACAAACATTATAAAAATATTACAACAATTTTAAGCTAATTACACCTACTCTAAGCCCCCTAATAAAATAACAAAGCCTCCCAAAAAAATGCCTTACCCTATTCTAAAATAAAAATTGAAAAGCTTGTTTACCTTACCAGCCCTTAAAAGGGCTTTTTGCGGGGCATGCCCCAAATAATTCTGCTCTTTTGCCTGTAAAAAAAACATACAATACCCCCCCAACTTTACAACCCACCACCCACATACCCCTAATCTTACCCAAACCCCCTTAAATAAACCTAACACTAAGCCCCTGAAGATCACCCTACCTTGTCTTCACCATGCCGGGTATCACCGATCCGTCCAGAAGAGGGTCCGAAGTCTTCCTCCTATCCGGGCGATGTCTTCATCCAAGTGGGGGCTGAAGAGGTCCATCATCCGGCTGAAGTCTTCATCCAAGCAGGGGCTGAAGAGGTCCATCATCCGGCTGAAGTCTTCTATCAAGCGGAATCTTCTTTCTTCCGGCTCCATCTTCATCCCGCCGACGCGGAACATCCATCCTGGCCGACGACTTCCCGACAAATGACGGTTCCTTTAAGGGACGTCATCCAAGATGACGTCCCTCGAATTCTGATTGGCTGATAGGATCAGCCAATTGGATTGAACTTGAATCTGATTGGCTGATTCCATCAGCTAATCAGAATTTTCCTACCTTAATTCCGATTGGCTGATAGAATCCTATCAGCCAATCAGAATTTGAGGGACGCCATCTTGGATGACGCTTTTTGGGGGGGCTTTGTTATTTTATTAGGGGGCTTAGAGTAGGTGTAATTATTAGGGGGCTTAGAGTAGGTGTAATTAGCTTAAAATTGCTGTAATATTTTTATAACGTTTGTAAATTATTATTTTATTTTTTTGTAACTTAGTTCTTTTTTTATTTTTTGTAACTTAGTTCTTTTTTTATTTTTTGTACTTTAGTTAGTGTATTTATTTGTATTTATTTGTAGGTATTTGTATTTAATTTATTTATTGATAGTGTAGTGTTAGGTTTAATTGTAGATAATTGTAGGTAGTTTATTTAATTAATTTATTGATAATGTAGTGTTAGGTTTAATTGTAACTTAGGAAAAAATGGGGCTGCGTTAGGAGCTGAACAATGCTTTTTTTGCAGGTGTTAGGTTTTTTTTCAGCTCAAAAGGCCCCATTGTTTCCTATGGGGGAATCGTGCACGAGCACGTTTTTTAAGCTGGCCGCGTCCGTAAGCACCGCTGGTATTGAGAGTTGCAGTGGCAGTAAATTATGCTCTACGCTCCTTTTTTGGAGCCTAACGCAGCCCTTCTGTGAACTCTAAATACCAGCGGTATTTAAAAGGTGCGGGGGGAAAAAGCATAGCGTAGCTAACGCACCCCTTTGGCCGCAGAACTCTAAATCTAGCCGTAAGGTTTTATTTCACAGGTAAGTATGTATTTAGTTTTAAATAGGTATTATTTAGTTAATAATTGTAACTTTAATTTAGCTCTATTTTAATTATGTTAAAGTCAGGGGGTGTTAGGGTTATGTTTAGGGTTAGGTTTAGGGGTTAATAGTTTAATTTAGGTTGTTTCGATGTGGGGGGCTGGCAGTTTAGGGGTTAATAGGTTTATTTAGTAGTAGTGATGTGAGGCTAGAGGGTTAGGGGTTAATAGCTGTATTTAGTGGAGGCAATGTCGGGGAGCGGCGTAATAGTGGTTAATACATTTATTATAGTGTGGGCGATGTTGGGGTGAGGGGGAATAGGGGTTAATAACTTTAGTACAGTGTTGGCAATATCGGGAGCATCAGATTAGTGTTTAATAGATTTATTTCATGTGGGTGATATTGGGAGCCGCAGATTAGGGGTTAATACATTTATGTAGGTACTGGCGATGTCGGGGGCAGCAGATAAGGGGTATTTAGATGTTGGGTTTATGTTAGGTTTAATCATTACTTTTTTTCCCCATAGATATCAATGGGGTTGCGTTACAGAGCTTTTTCATTCAGCGCTTCAGGTGTTCATTTTTTTTCTAACACTTTCTCCCCATTGATTAACTGAGAGCTTGTAAGTGAGTACTGGACTTTCTCTGTTTGCTGTATTAATTTGTTTTGTAATTTTCCCTATGGTTCTTGCACCCAGACCTGTCTGGGGTTAACTGCTTGTGACTCTGGGGACAGCACAGCTTCCTGTGAGTGCCGGTGAGCACCCAGGGCTGAGCATGTTACAGGGTCATGGGATGTGTACCCAGTCCGGTGTTAGAGTGCAGTTCCCTTCCATGTTTTGTATATGTCTAGGGTGATGACATAAGCCTGTGCACCCTTCCCTTGTTCCCAGTCTGTTTGGATTTGAGAGCTTGCATTGTGTGGCTGCTTTATGGTCTCAGGTATTGGAAAGGACCTTGACGTGGTACCTGAGCTTGTCCTATTTAGCCAGATGCGGTAATTAACCTTTCCATTTTTGCTTTTAAATTTTAGCTGAGAGCGTGTAAGTGAGTGCTGGACTTTCTCTGTATATATATATATATATATATATATATATATATATATATATATATATATATATGTCTGAGGAAGGGGAGTGTTATCCCAGAAATGTCACATTAAAGCACTGTTATCAAGTGAAGTCTAGAGAGTGCAAGCCTTCTTTTGGTATGGATTGCTGTTCTGCTTGCACCCTGGTAGTTAGCCTAACTGAGTGAGAGTGTACTTCCAAGCTGAATCTATGTATCCATCTATCTATCTATCTATCTATCTATAAATATATACACTCACCGGCCACTTTATTAGGTACACCTTGCTAGTACTGGGTTGGACCCTTTTTTGCCTTCAGAACTCCTTAATTTTTCATGGCATAGATTCAACAAGGTGTTGGAAACATTCCTCAGAGATTTTGTCCAAATTGACATGATAGCATCATGCAGTTGCTGCAGATTTGTTGGCTGAACACCCATGATGCAAATCTCCCGTTCCACCACATCCCAAAGGTGCTCTATTGGATTGAGATCTGGTGACTGTCGAGACTATTGGAGTACAGTGAACTCATTGTCATGTTCAAGAAACCAGTTTGAGATGATTTGAGGATTGTGGCATGGAGCATTATCCTGATGGAAGTAGCCATCTGAAGATGGGTACACTGTAGTCATAAAAGGATGGACATGGTCAGCAGCAATACTCAGGTAGGCCGTGGTGTTTAAATGATGCTCAGTTGGTACTAAGGGGCCTAAAGTGTGCCAAGAAAATATGCCCCACACCATTGCACCACCACCAGCCTGAAATGTTGGGACAATGCAGGATGAATCCATGCTTTTATGTTGGGTACGCCAAATTCTGACTGTGAATGTAGAAGCTGAAATCGAGACTCATCAGACCAGGCAACATTTTTCCAATCTTCTATTATCCAGTTTTGGTGAGCCTGTTGCGAATTGTAGCCTCAGTTTCCTGTTCTTAGCTAACATGAGTGACACCCAGTGTGGTCTTCTGCTGCTGTAGCCAATTTGCTTCAATGTATTGTGAGTTAAGAGATGGTATTCTTCATACCTTGGTTGTAACAAGTGGTTATTTGAGTTACTGTTGCCATTCTATCGCCTTGAACCAGTCTACTCATGCTCCTCTGACATCAACAAGCATTTTCGTCCACACAACTGCCGCTCACTGGATATTTTCTCTAGAGATGGTTGTGTGTGAAAATCCCAGTAGATCAGCAGTTTTTGAAATACTCAGACCAGCCCATCTGGCACCAACAACCATGCCACGTTCAAAGTCTCTTAAATTCCTTTTCTTCCAAATTCTGATGCTCAGTTTGAACTTCAGCAAGTCGTCTTCACCATGTCTAGATGCCTAAATGCATTGAGCTGCTGCATGTGATTGGTAATTCGTTTTACCAGGCAATTGAACAGGTGAACCTAATAAAGTGAACGGTTAGCGTGTGTATATGTATATATATATATATATATATATATATATATATATATATATGTGTGTGTGTGTGTATACAAGGGTTAATACAGCGCCTATATATCCATTAAAATATGGGTTATGTACAGGAATATGAATGGAAAAAAAAAAATAATAAAAAAAAAATATATAATAAAATAAATAAAATAAAATAAAATAAAGAAATAAAAAGTATATAAAATGTGAAACAATGTTCATATAAGTCTTTAGAATGTATATAGTCCGTAATAAGTCTTCAGCTAAAGTTGATATGCAGTAATAGATGGTATATAATACCCTTAACAGATATTACCCCAATCTAATGAGGTAAGTATGCCGCACTGGGGGTATATATAGATAGTAGAATCTTCTCCTTGTATCCAGATGTGATGCCTCTTGGGTTTTCATTAGCCTCCTGGAGTATGCAGGGATGTGTTTCTGGTTGTAAATAAATCCCTTGAACTTCCTGTGGGTTGGTAGTTAGCCTCTTGGAGTACCTTTTCTGTCTTGGTATAAACTTTTGTCGGCTGCGTAATGAAGCTTTTAGTCCGCAAGCAGCGCCTCCTTTCTAAGATCAAACACAGAATTCACTTCCAGTCACTTCTCCGTTTGTCAAAGACTAAAAATCCTGCAGCGTACTTTATCCTCTGGGTTTGATGGATTCTTTCAAACACTAAAATCTGCTGCTTTCTCTGCCTTTCAGCTCTTACTCTCAGCTGAAAGGCAGAGAAAGCAGCAGATTTTAGTATTTGAAAGAATCCATCAAACCCAGAGGATAAAGTACGCTGCAGGATTTTTAGTCTTTGACAAACGGAGAAGTGACTGGAAGTGAATTCTGTGTTTGATCTTAGAAAGGAGGCGCTGCTTGTGGACTAAAAGCTTCATTACGCAGCCGACAAAAGTTTATACCAAGACAGAAAAGGTACTCCAAGAGGCTAACTACCAACCCACAGGAAGTGCAAGGGATTTATTTACAACCAGAAACACATCCCTGCATACTCCAGGAGGCTAATGAAAACCCAAGAGGCATCACATCTGGATACAAGGAGAAGATTCTACTATCTATATATACCCCCAGTGCGGCATACTTACCTCATTAGATTGGGGTAATATCTGGTAAGGGTATTATATACCATCTATTACTGCATATCAACTTTAGCTGAAGACTTATTACGGACTATATACATTCTAAAGACTTATATGAACATTGTTTCACATTTTATATACTTTTTATTTTTTTATTTTATTTTATTTTATTTATTTTATTATATATATATATTTTTTCCATTCATATTCCTGTACATAACCCATATTTTAATGGATATATAGGCGCTGTATTAACCCTTGTATACACATTTACTCTTACTGATTGGGGTCATACATCTCAACCAGTACTTGTCCTATATAGCTGCCACTATACCCTACTTAATATTGACTAGCGCCAATTATAGAGTATCACTTGTATCTACCCAGTATACTGAGTGGACACATTTTACTTGCTTCTCTCTCTCTCTCTCTCTCTCTCTCTCTCTCTCTCTCTGTATATATATATAAAACCTAGTCAAAAACCTTTAAACATGCAATATAATTTGTATACATTTTTAATATGTTTTAAGTAAATTATATTAATATGTAATAAATAATATAAATACTTGAAATTTTTATGTTCTTCACATAGAAATGTTTTTTCTGTTTATTTTCAAATAGATAATTTTATATATATATATATATATATATATATATATATATATATATATATATATATATATATATATACATATATATATATATATATATATATATATATATATATATATATATATATGTGTGTGTGTGTATTTATCCTATATGTTTATACAGGGGTTGAAAAAGTTGTCCCAGAGCTAGTGGTCCCATGAAATTTAATCATACTTAAACTTGTATTATGCCGTTAAATGCTTCTAATAAACATTTGTATAAAGAATAAACACGTTTTGTATACAATTATATACTACTAAATATTTTAAACTTATTCTCATATCTAAAAAGAATATATTCTTTTTCACATGGCAGCAAGCTGAGGCAGGGATAATTGCACGCTTACATATATAGCCAGGAATATACACACACAGACACACACAAATGACTTTATTTGTTATTTGAAAATAGTTGTGTGGGACAGTATAAGAAAAAGTAGTAGTAACATAATATGAGAAAATCATAATTTAAATTTGTTCCAGCAGCATATAAATGTAAACACATTTTATTAAATTGTGGCTTATGCTGTATAAAAATAGATATACATACTATTCCCTTAATATACCATAATATTTTCTGTTGACCACTTAACTTGTAAATTGTGCACAAATGCTGAGAGTTTGGTTTACCCTTATACAACCCATCCTGACTGGCTTGCTTATCATTCAGTCAGAGTGGAGTAGCTGTACAATAATTTAAAGTTTATTTGAAGCATTGTTATATTTTAAGAAAACAAAAATCTTTATAAAAATTAAAGTTTTTATGACAGATAAATGTTGAAAATAGCAGACCATTTTTCTGTCGTCCCAAGAAATTTGTCAACTCTGTGCATATTGCGTTAGCCTTAAAAAGCAGCGTTGAGAGGTCCCAATGCTGCTTTTTAACACCCGCTGGTATTACGAGTTTGGCAGGTACAGGTGTACCGCTCACTTTTTTTTCCAAGACTCGAGCATACCGCAAATCCCCTTACGTCAATTACATATCCTATCTTTTTAATGGGATTTTCCTAACACCGGTATTACGAGTCTTGGAAGAAGTGAGCGGTACAGCCTCTCCTGTCAAGACTCCTACCGCATTTAAAAGTCAGTAGTTAAGAGTTTTATGGGCTAACGCTGTAACATAAAACTCTTAACTAAAGTGCTACAAAGTACACTAACACCCATAAAGTACCTATTAACCCCTAAACCGAGGTCCCCCCACATCACAAACACTATAAAAAAATGTTTAACCCCTAATCTGCTGAACCGGAGATCGCCACCACTATAATAAATGTATTAACCCCTAAACTGCCGTACTCCCACATTGCAAACACTAGTTAAATTTTTTTAACCCATAATCTGCCGTCCCTAACATCACCGACACCTACCAACATTTATTAACCCCTAATCTGCTGCCCACAATGTCACCGCCACTACATTTACTATTATTAAATAAATGATTCCTATTTAAAACTTAATACTTACCTATAAAATAAACCCTAAGATAGCTACAATATAACTAATAGTTACATTGTAGCTATCTCAGGGTTTATTTTTATTTTACAGGCAACTTTGTATTTATTTTAACAAGGTAGAATAGTTATTAAATAGTTATTAACTTTTTAATAACTTCCTAGTTAAAATAAAAACAAATTTAACTGTAAAATAAAACCTAACCTAAGTTACAATTAAACTACACTATCATTAAATGAATTACCTAAACTAACAAAATTAAATACAATTAAATTAAATAAACTAAATTACGGAACTCCCCCCCCACTAAATTACAAAAAAAAAAATTGCATTTTTTAAAACTAATTACACCTAATATAATCCCCCTAATAAAATAAAAAAGCCCCCCAAGATAATAAAAATCCCTACACTATACTAAATTACAAATAGACCTTAAAAGGGCCTTTTTTGCCCCAAAGTAATCAGCTCTTTTACCTGTAAGAAAAAATACAATACCCCCCAACATTAAAACCAACCACCCACACACCCAACCATACTCTAAAACCCGCCCAATACCGCCTTAATAAAACCTAGCACTAACCCCTTGAAGATCATCCTACCTTGAGATGTCTTCACCCAACCGGGCAGAAGTGGTCCTCCAGAGGGGCAGAAGTCTTCATCCGATCCAGGCAGAAGAGGACCTCCAGACGGGTAGAAGTCTTTATCCAGGCGGCATCTTCTATCTTCATCCATCCGGTGTGGAGCGGGTCCATCTTCAAGCCAGACGACACGGAGCATCCTCTTCCAACGACTTCCAAATGAAGAATGAAGGTTCCTTTAAATGACGTCATCCAAGATGGCGTCCCTTGAATTCCGATTGGCTGATAGGATTCTATCAGTCAATCGTAATAAAGGAAGGAAAAATCCTATTGGCTGATGCAATCAGCCAATAGGATTGAGCTCACATTCTATTGGCTGATTGGAACAGCCTATCGGAATTCAAGGGAATTCAAGGGAATTCTATTTTAACTAGATAGCTATTAAATAGTTAATAACTATTTAATAACTATTTTACCTAGTTAAAATAAATACAAAGTTGCCTGTAAAATAAAAATAAATCCTAAAATAGCTACAATGTAATTATTAATTATATTGTAGCTATCTTAGGGTTTATTTTATAGGTAAGTATGTAGTTTTAAATAGGAATAATTTAGTTAATAATAGTAATTTTATTTAGATTTATTTAAATAATATTTAAGTTAGGGGGTGTTAGGGTTAGGGTTAGACTTAGGTTTAGGGGTTAATAACTTTATTATAGTGGCGGCGACATTGGCGGCGGCAGAACAGGGGTTAATACATTTAATAGGCTATGTGGGCTATGGCGGTTTAGGGGTTAATACTTGAATAGGTTTATTGCGTTGTGGGTTAATGGCGGATTAAGGGTTAATCGGTTTAAGAGGTAGTTTGCAATGTTGGGGTTGGCGGATTTAGGGGTTAATAATTTAGTTATTACTTGTGGTGCGGGTTTGATGGCGGATATAGGGGTTAATAGACTTTATTCGTTATTGTGGTGGGGGATTGGGGTTGACAGCTAGATAGACATTGCGCATGTGTTAGGTGTTAGTTTATTTTTGCAGGCATTTTCGGGAGTTACGGTGCTCCCATACTCAGCGCAAGGCCTGCTACGGCTGCCTTTTATGGCGAGGTAAAAATGGAGTAAGATTTCTCCATTACTGCCACATAAGGCCTTGCGCTGGATATTTAAAAGTCAGTACTTAAGAGTTTTATGGGCTAAGGCTGTAACATAAAACTCTTAACTAAAGTGCTACAAAGTACACTAACACCCATAAAGTACCTATTAACCCCTAAACCGAGGTCCCCCCACATCACAAACACTATAAAAAAATGTTTAACCCCTAATCTGCTGAACCGGAGATCGCCACCACTATAATAAATGTATTAACCCCTAAACCGCCGTACTCCCACATTGCAAACACTAGTTACATTTTTTTAACCCATAATCTGCCGTCCCTAACATCACCGACACCTACCAACATTTATTAACCCCTAATCTGCTGCCCACAATGTCTACGCCACTATATTAAAGTTATTAACCCCTAAACCTAAGCCTAACCCTAATTCTAACCCCCCCAACTTAAATATAATTTAAAATAAATCTAAATAAATTACTATTATTAAATAAATGATTCCTATTTAAAACTTAATACTTACCTATAAAATAAACCCTAAGATAGCTACAATATAACTAATAGTTACATTGTAGCTATCTCAGGGTTTATTTTTATTTTACAGGCAACTTTGTATTTATTTTAACAAGGTAGAATAGTTATTAAATAGTTATTAACTTTTTAATAACTTCCTAGTTAAAATAAAAACAAATTTAACTGTAAAATAAAACCTAACCTAAGTTACAATTAAACTACACTATCATTAAATGAATTACCTAAACTAACAACATTAAATACAATTAAATTAAATAAACTAAATTACGGAACCCCCCCCACTAAATTACAAAAAAAAAATTGCATTTTTTAAAACTAATTACACCTAATATAATCCCCCTAATAAAATAAAAAAGCCCCCCAAGATAATAAAAATCCCTACACTATACTAAATTACAAATAGACCTTAAAAGGGCCTTTTTTGCCCCAAAGTAATCAGCTCTTTTACCTGTAAGAAAAAATACAATACCCCCCAACATTAAAACCAACCACCCACACACCCAACCATACTCTAAAACCCGCCCAATACCGCCTTAATAAAACCTAGCACTAACCCCTTGAAGATCATCCTACCTTGAGATGTCTTCACCCAACCGGGCAGAAGTGGTCCTCCAGAGGGGCAGAAGTCTTCATCCGATCCAGGCAGAAGAGGACCTCCAGACGGGTAGAAGTCTTTATCCAGGCGGCATCTTCTATCTTCATCCATCCGGTGCGGAGCGGGTCCATCTTCAAGCCAGACGACACGGAGCATCCTCTTCCAACGACTTCCAAATGAAGAATGAAGGTTCCTTTAAATGACGTCATCCAAAATGGCGTCCCTTGAATTCCGATTGGCTGATAGGATTCTATCAGTCAATCGGAATAAAGGAAGGAAAAATCCTATTGGCTGATGCAATCAGCCAATAGGATTGAGCTCGCATTCTATTGGCTGATTGGAACAGCCTATCGGAATTCAAGGGAATTCAAGGGAATTCTATTTTAACTAGATAGCTATTAAATAGTTAATAACTATTTAATAACTATTGTACCTAGTTAAAATAAATACAAAGTTGCCTGTAAAATAAAAATAAATCCTAAAATAGCTACAATGTAATTATTAATTATATTGTAGCTATCTTAGGGTTTATTTTATAGGTAAGTATGTAGTTTTAAATAGGAATAATTTAGTTAATAATAGTAATTTTATTTAGATTTATTTAAATAATATTTAAGTTAGGGGGTGTTAGGGTTAGGGTTAGACTTAGGTTTAGGGGTTAATAACTTTATTATAGTGGCGGCGACATTGGCGGCGGCAGAACAGGGGTTAATACATTTAATAGGCTATGTGGGCTATGGCGGTTTAGGGGTTAATACTTGAATAGGTTTATTGCGTTGTGGGTTAATGGCGGATTAAGGGTTAATCGGTTTAAGAGGTAGTTTGCAATGTTGGGGTTGGCGGATTTAGGGGTTAATAATTTAGTTATTACTTGTGGTGCGGGTTTGATGGCGGATATAGGGGTTAATAGACTTTATTCGTTATTGTGGTGGGGGATTGGGGTTGACAGCTAGATAGACATTGCGCATGTGTTAGGTGTTAGTTTATTTTTGCAGGCATTTTCGGGAGTTACGGTGCTCCCATACTCAGCGCAAGGCCTGCTACGGCTGCCTTTTATGGCGAGGTAAAAATGGAGTAAGATTTCTCCATTATTGCCACATAAGGCCTTGCGCTGGATATTGGATACCAATTTACGACGTGGTCCCATGTTAGCCTATGGGAGTAATAATTGCAAGCGAAGGGTGAAATATACGCACGCAACTTTTATGCTACGCCGTATATGTAATACCAAAATCGCGTAAAAACTGGCGGTGGAAGATTTTGCGGGCAACGCTGCATATGTAATGGACAGGGATAGGCACGAGCCAAGGCTGTGGCGGACATTTTCTAAAGTAAAGACCTTTAGTGAAGGACTCCAAGGTACATTTACAATTAAAACTATTATTTTATAGTGCTGAATTTTAATATACTGATGCAGATACCACTGATCCTATAACCAGCCCTTGTCTGGCTATACACATGTGCCAGTGTCACTTCTGTGTCTTTGTATAGAGCTGGGTGTTATTATACAGATGCAGAAGATACACATCCAGTATTTTACTCAGGCTTTATTTATTCCATAACTTATCACCCAATATTGCTAGCAGTCTCTTGACAAGCCACTAACTTTATTCACACTAAATATTTTCCCTTTCCTATTATTTAATCAGAAAGAAAAGATATACTAAGGTTATGAATCACAACCTTACCATATCTTTTCTTTCTATTTAAATACTACTTATAATAAACCTCAGGTGTTGGTTAAAGTACTTTACCTTTGCATATAAAGTTCCAGGGACACAGTGGAAGCTTGCTTCTTGAATCTTCCCTCTCTCTCTGTCTCACTCAGAGTCATTTTCTGGTACTAAGCGGCATCATGTGGGAGGGGCCACAACCCTGTGAAATGTGGCGCCGCGTATGTTAAGGAGGAGTCAGGACCAGTATTCACCTGTCTTACTCCTCCCTCCCCAAAGCAAAATGGGCGGCGGACACTGCAAGGGCCAGTCACGGACACCTGTGTCCGTGTACGGACACCTTGCCTATCTCTGGTAATGGAGGCCTAGATGTTGATAGTTAGCTAAAGATTTACTCATATATTATTAAAGAAATAGAACGCTGTAGGAAAGTCACTTCAAATTTTTACACTTAAGATCAATTTTACCACCCAATAAATAGAAAATATTAAAATAATTTTTAAAATTTAAACAAAAATCATTAAGAAGAATATTAAGGAACCTTCAGGTTCGCCAGAAACAGAAGTTATGAACAGCAGTCTTAAGACCGCTGCTCCTTAACTGGTCCACTGCCTCTGAGGCTGCGGACATCAATCCACCTGATCCTATACGATCGGGTTGTTTGACACCCCCTGTTACTGGCTGATTGGCCGTGGATCTGCAGGGGGCGGCATTGCACAAGCAGTTCACCAGAACTGCTTGTGCAATGTTAAATGCCGACAGCGTATTCTGTCGGCATTCAGTGATATCTGGCGGACATGATACGCTGCAGCGTATCATGTCCACCAGAATTTGATAAATCAGCCAATAAGTCTCTTTTGAAATATGCACAGTCTAACTATATATATAGTATTGCTTATTATATATATAACCCTTACTAGTTATATCTCATTAGTTAACTAATAACTTTTCCCGCTCAGAATTTTATTTTATTTGAAAATGTATTATTTAATCAAATAAAGAGATCTATTCCATCTTAAAAATTAAACACTGATACAAATAATACATTAATATATTGTTAGAATATTGTTTTATTTTATTCCCTACTCCCATTTTATTGAAAATGTGTATTTCTTAAAATTTGTATATATGTTTCTAAATTCTTTTTATATATGAAATGTTATAATAATCCACAACTAATACTTTAGAACAAAAACTAGAGCTGTGACTGCACCAAAAACCACACAATTCCACCTTAACATTTGGGAAGCAAGAGGACCAATGAGAATGAGAGGAGGGCTATTTAACAAGTGAGCGGAAACAAAATAATTATGTCTTGATAAAGCCCATGAAGTAGTGAAACGCGTTGATGTAACTACTATCTACTAGCTAAAAAATATTTCTCTGACCCTAAGGAGTTTACATGGTGAACGGAGGGCAAGAGGAAAAGTCTTAATTCTGCAACATTGTATTCAATGTGCTGCATTTGTTCTGATATTCATTTTGTGAAAACTAGACGAGTATCAGCGTTTCATTAATGAATGTTCATTCACAACGAAATCAATGCACATGTCTCAATTATGAACATTTAGTCCAAACAAATGCAGAAAATAGGTAAAAAGTATCGCTTTTACTGGTTCAGTGCACCAGTTCCCTCACTCAAATTTGGAAAAAGAAGAAACTCAATAAAGTAAATAAACTACATAGATTAGACATTTCCATCCTTTTTTCACATAGTGCTTTCCTGCTAGGATGGCTTCTGGTCAGGAATACAGCAAAAGTCATATTCCAACCTATGTAATGAATGGCATGATCTAAGCTGTCAATCATAGGAATGCAGTGATGCTGTTGATGTCCGAGATGTACATATTTTCATAGTAAAGCGGCAGGATGACATTGGAAGGAAAGAGGTGTTTCAATATAGTTAAGTAACATTAAAAATAAAATCAAAAGGGCATTGCATATTCATTATGTTATGAAGTTTACTATATATATATATATATATATATATATATATATATATATATATATATATATATATATATATATTTATATTTATTTATTGTGTGTGTGTACAACTATGTTAAAAGCAAAACTTTAATAGGTAGAAATGTTTGAGCATATAAAACAATATATTGATACATTTGAAATGTTAACATATATCTAAATTAAATTAATCCATCAATAGTGTGCTTTATATAAAACTATTTTTGAAATATTTCACACATCGCCTGTTTTAACACTAAGTCCAAACACCAAGCTTCAGCATTTGTGAAATAAGGATATATTTAATTTCTTAATGGAGAAATTCTTGTGAACATGAAATAGATACAAAGAAAACCAAATGTTACTTTTAAATGCTTGCATTTTCTTTTGATATATACTGTGTGTATATCTGTATATATATATATATATATATATATATATACAGGTAGCCCTCAGTTTACGCCAGTGTTAGGTTCCAGGAGGAATGGTTGTAAATCAAAACCGTTGTAAATTGAAACCCAGTTTATAATGTAAGTCAACGGGAAGTGAGGGAGTTAGGTTCTAGGCTCCTCTCAAAATTGTCATAAGTAACACCTAATACATTATTTTTAAAGCTTTGAAATGAAGACTTTAAATGCTAAACAGCATTATAAACTTAATAATAGTGATGTCCCGAACTGTTTGCCCGCGAACGGTTCACAGCGAACATAGCTTGTTCGCGTTCGCGTTTGTGGGCGAACACATGGCGATGTTCGATCCGCCCCTATGTGTCATCATTGAGGAAACTTTGACCCTTTATGTCACAGCCGTCTGACACATTAGAGCCAATCAACATCAGACACTCCCTCACAGACCCTCCCAGCTACTCTGAATCCACCATTTTAGAATCATAACGACCTTGCTTTCTTAATGAGAGGACGTGTTGTGTATTTGCTCCTGACATTAATAGGAAAAACATAGCTAGGCTAGTGTATTTACAGTCCAGAAGGACTCCACTCATCTCTGCTGCAAGCACAGCACCCCAAAAAAACCTTTTTAGGGCTATATGTCGTGCCGTTTTATTTTTTTTTTATTTATTTTTTTATTAGCATTTTCCTGGCTTTCAGGCTGTGTATTTAAGGCTCACAGCATATGCTGTGATTACTGCCACCACTGATATCTCCCTAACAACATTAGTTTAAATTTAACTAACCAAAAAATTAAATTATTTTGCTAGTGTAATTTTTTTTCATTTTCTATCAGGCCTGTGTCACACAGCATATACTCTGGTTCATTGTGCCAGCCACAAGTGTTAATATCCGTTTATAACATTATTTTAAATTTAAAAAAAAAAAACACAAAAAAAGACACAGGCCTGTGTCTGTCAGGCTCACTCAGCATTAATATACCTCATTTTTTTCAGTCTTTTGGTTAATTGGTCTGTGCCAGGCAGCCACCCAGCACTCATATCTTCTTCACCTTAATTTAAATATAAAAAAAAAGTTTAAATTTGTTTGCTAGTGTAATCTAATATAATTTTCTATCAGGCCTGTGTGTTTTGCTGACATAATACAGAGCCTACTGTGCTTACTTGCTGCCCTCCCTAGTTTATGAGCCACGACTCATATGTGTTTAACCTTTTTTTAATTCCCCCCAAAAAAAAATAATTTAAATCATTTTTCTAGTGTAATCTAATAGTATTTTCTATCAGGTGTGTGTGTATGTGACTTACAGAGCCTACTGTTTTTAATAGCCCTTCCAAGGCTATCAGCCACGACTCATATGTATGTGCTTAACCTTTTTCTTTAAATTCCCCCAAAAAAGTCTTTAAATCATTATGCTAGTGTAATCTAATTGTTTTTTCTATCAGGCCTGTGTCTAACTGTCTATCTGACTTACACAGCATACTGTTGTTAATTGCTGCCCTACGTAGCAGCCAACCAGTGCGACCACTCATATGTGCATTGCACTTCTTAACATAATTTTAATATTCAAATCTAAAATTTTAAAATATTTTAATATTCAAATCTAAAATTTTAAAATATTTTGCTAGTGTAATCTAACTTAATTTTCTATCAGGCCTAAATTGCTGCCCTACCTACCATCCACGACTCATATCTGCCAGCCTGTGTGCCAGGCCCAACTAGCCAATTAGTGGCACCAATCATAATTCTTGTAACAGTATATAAAAAAATAAAAATCATAATTTTTTGGACTGCAAATATTCAGGCTCCTAGTGCCATTGAATTGCATTTACCTCCTGCCTGCCACTGCCAGCCTTTTGTGCCAGGCCGTCTTGCCAACTATTTACACCAATCATAATTGTTGTCACAGACAGTATAGTTACAAATTAAAATTAAAAAAAATTTGATTGTTGATCTTAATCCTCAGTTTGCTCGTGCCCTAGAATTGCACTTTTCTACTGCCTTCCAAGCCTGTGTGCCAGTCCTACTTGAAAAATATTTACACCAATCATATTTGTTGTCACAGTATTCTTAATAATTAAAAATTTAAATTTTTGGTAATAGTTATTGTGAATCCTCAGTTTGCTGGTGCCATTGAATTGCACTTTCCTCCTGCCTTGCAGCCTGCTGTGTGCCAGGCCCACCTAGCCAATTATTGCCAGCAATCATATTTCTTTTAACAGTATTGCAAAAATTGTCAATCATCACTGTTTTGACTGTCAGTAATCAGTCTCCTAGTGTCTTGAATTGCATCTACCTCCTGCCTGCCAGCCTTTTGTGCCAGGCCGTCTTGCCAACTATTTATACAAATCATAATTGTTGTCACAGTATAGTTACTAATTAAAATTAAAAAATTCTTGATTGTTGATGATCTTAATCGTCAGTTTGCTCGTGCCCTAGAATTGCACTTTTCTACTGCCTTCCAAGCCTGTGTGCCAGGCCTACTTGAAAAATATTTACACCAATCATATTTGTTGTCACAGTATTCTTAAAAATTTAAATTTTTGGTAATAGTTGTTGTGAATCCTCAGTTTGCTGGTGCCATTGAATTGCACTTTCCTCCTGCCTTGCAGCCTGCTGTGTGCCAGGCCCACCTAGCCAATTATTGCCAGCAATCATATTTCTTTTAACAGTATTGCAAAAATTGTCAATCATCACTGTTTTGACTGTCAGTATTCAGTCTCCTAGTGTCCTTGAATTGCATTTACCTCCTGCCTGCCAGCCTTTTGTGCCAGGCCGTCTTGCCAACTATTTACACCAATCATAATTGTTGTCACAATATAGTTACTAATTAAAATTACAAAAATTCTTGATTGTTGATCTTAATCCTCAGTTTGCTCGTGCCCTAGAATTGCACTTTTCTACTGCCTTCCAAGCCTGTGTGCCAGGCCTACTTGAAATATATTTACACCAATCATATTTGTTGTCACAGTATTCTTAATAATTAAAAATTTAAATTTTTGGTAATAGTTGTTGTGAATCCTCAGTTTGCTGGTGCCATTGAATTGCACTTTCCTCCTGCCTTGCAGACTGCTGTGTGCCAGGACCACCTAGCCAATTATTGCCAGCAATCATATTTCTTTTAACAGTTTTGCAAAAATTGTCAATTATCACTGTTTTGACTGTCAGTAATAAGTCTCCTAGTGTCCTTGATTTGCATCTACCTCTTGCCTGCCAGCCTTTTGTGCCAGGCCATCTTGCCAACTATTTACACCAATCATAATTGTTGTCACAGTATAGTTACTAATTAAAATGAAAAAAATCTTGATTGTTGATCTTAATCGTCAGTTTGCTCGTGCCCTAGAATTGCACTTTTCTACTGCCTTCCAAGCCTGTGTGCCAGGCCTACTTGAAAAATATTTACACCAATCATATTTGTTGTCACAGTATTCTTAATAATTAAAAATTTAAATTTTTGGTAATAGTTGTTGTGAATCCTCAGTTTGCTGGTGACATTGAATTGCACTTTCCTCCTGCCTTGCAGCCTGCTGTGTGCCAGGCCCACCTAGCCAATTATTGCCAGCAATCATATTTCTTTTAACAGTATTGCAAAAATTGTCAATCATCACTGTTTTGACTGTCAGTAATCAGTCTCCTAGTGTCTTGAATTGCATCTACCTCCTGCCTGCCAGCCTTTTGTGCCAGGCCGTCTTGCCAACTATGTACACAAATCATAATTGTTGTCACAGTATAGTTACTAATTAAAATTAAAAAATTCTTGATTGTTGATGATCTTAATCCTCAGTTTGCTCGTGCCCTAGAATTGTACTTTTCTACTGCCTTCCAAGCCTGTGTGCCAGGCCTACTTGAAAAATATTTACACCAATCATATTTGTTGTCACAGTATTCTTAATAATTAAAAATTTAAATTTTTGGTAATAGTTGTTGTGAATCCTCAGTTTGCTGGTGACATTGAATTGCACTTTCCTCCTGCCTTGCAGCCTGCTGTGTGCCAGGCCCACCTAGCCAATTATTGCCAGCAATCATATTTCTTTTAACAGTATTGCAAAAATTGTCAATCATCACTGTTTTGACTGTCAGTAATCAGTCTCCTAGTGTCCTTGAATTGCATCTACCTCCTGCCTGCCAGCCTTTTGTGCCAGGCCGTCTTGCCAACTATTTACACAAATCATAATTGTTGTCACAGTATAGTTACTAATTAAAATTAAAAAATTCTTGATTGTTGATGATCTTAATCCTCAGTTTGCTCGTGCCCTAGAATTGCACTTTTCTACTGCCTTCCAAGCCTGTGTGCCAGGCCTACTTGAAAAATATTTACACCAATCATATTTGTTGTCACAGTATTCTTAATAATTAAAAACTAAAATTTTTGGTAATAGTTGTTGTGAATCCTCAGTTTGCTGGTGCCATTGAATTGCACTTTCCTCCTGCCTTGAAGCCTGCTGTGTGCCAGGCCCACCTAGCCAATTATTGCCAGCAATCATTTTTCTTTTAACAGTATAGCAAAAATTGTCAATCATCACTGTTTTGACTGTCAGTATTCAGTCTCCTAGTGTCCTTGAATTGCATTTACCTCCTGCCAGCCAACCTTTTGTGCCAGGCCGTCTTGCCAACTATTTACACCAATCATAATTGTTGTCACTAGTTACTAATTAAAATTAAAAAAAATTTGATTGTTGATCTTAATCCTCAGTTTGCTCGTGCCATTGAATTGCACTTTTCTACTGCCTGCCAGCCTGTGTGCCAGGCCCAACTATCCAATTATTGCCAGCAATCATATTTCTTTTAACAGTATTGCAAAAATTGTCAATCATCACTGTTTTGACTGTCAGTAATCAGTCTCCTAGTGTCATTGAATTGCATCTACCTCCTGCCTGCCAGCCTTTTGTGCCAGGCCATCATGCCAACTATTTACACAAATCATAATTGTTGTCACAGTATAGTTACTAATTAAAATTAAAAAATTCTTGATTGTTGATGATCTTAATCCTCAGTTTGCTCGTGCCCTAGAATTGCACTTTTCTACTGCCTTCCTATGCCTGTGTGCCAGGCCTACTTGAAAAATATTTACACCAATCATATTTGTTGTCACAGTATTCTTAATAATTAAAAATTTAAATTTTTGGTAATAGTTGTTGTGAATCCTCAGTTTGCTGGTGCCATTGAATTGCACTTTCCTCCTGCCTTGCAGCCTGCTGTGTGCCAGGCCCACCTAGCCAATTATTGCCAGCAATCATATTTCTTTTAACAGTATTGCAAAAATTGTCAATCATCACTGCTTTGACTGTCAGTATTCAGTCTCCTAGTGTCCTTGAATTGCATTTACCTCCTGCCAGCCAGCCTTTTGTGCCAGGCCGTCTTGCCAACTATTTACACCAATCATAATTGTTGTCACTAGTTACTAATTAAAATTAAAAAAATTTTGATTGTTGATCTTAATCCTCAGTTTGCTCGTGCCATTGAATTGCACTTTTCTACTGCCTGCCAGCCTGTGTGCCAGGCCCAATTATCCAATTATTGCCAGCAATCATATTTCTTTTAACAGTATTGCAAAAATTGTCAATCATCACTGTTTTGACTGTCAGTAATCAGTCTCCTAGTGTCATTGAATTGCATCTACCTCCTGCCTGGCAGCCTTTTGTGCCAGGCCGTCTTGCCAACTATTTACACAAATCATAATTGTTGTCACAGTATAGTTACTAATTAAAATTAAAAAATTCTTGATTGTTGATAATCTTAATCCTCAGTTTGCTCGTGCCCTAGAATTGCACTTTTCTACTGCCTTCCAAGCCTGTGTGCCAGGCCTACTTGAAAAATATTTACACCAATCATATTTGTTGTCACAGTATTCTTAATAATTAAAAATTTAAATTTTTGGTAATAGTTGTTGTGAATCCTCAGTTTGCTGGTGCCATTGAATTGCACTTTCCTCCTGCCTTGCAGCCTGCTGTGTGCCAGGCCCACCTAGCCAATTATTGCCAGCAATCATATTTCTTTTAACAGTATTGCAAAAATTGTCAATCATCACTGTTTTGACTGTCAGTAATCAGTCTCCTAGTGTCCTTGAATTGCATCTACCTCCTGCCTGCCAGCCTTTTGTGCCAGGCCGTCTTGCCAACTATTTACACAAATCATAATTGTTGTCACAGTAAAGTTACTAATTAAAATTAAAAAATTCTTGATTGTTGATGATCTTAATCGTCAGTTTGCTCGTGCCCTAGAATTGCACTTTTCTACTGCCTTCCAAGCCTGTGTGCCAGGCCTACTTGAAAAATATTTACACCAATCATATTTGTTGTCACAGTATTCTTAATAATTAAAAATTTAAATTTTTGGTAATAGTTATTGTGAATCCTCAGTTTGCTGGTGCCATTGAATTGCACTTTCCTCCTGCCTTGCAGCCTGCTGTGTGCCAGGCCCACCTAGCCAATTATTGCCAGCAATCATATTTCTTTTAACAGTATTGCAAAAATTGTCAATCATCACTGTTTTGACTGTCAGTAATCAGTCTCCTAGTGTCTTGAATTGCATCTACCTCCTGCCTGCCAGCCTTTTGTGCCAGGCCGTCTTGCCAACTATTTATACAAATCATAATTGTTGTCACAGTATAGTTACTAATTAAAATTAAAAAATTCTTGATTGTTGATGATCTTAATCGTCAGTTTGCTCGTGCCCTAGAATTGCACTTTTCTACTGCCTTCCAAGCCTGTGTGCCAGGCCTACTTGAAAAATATTTACACCAATCATATTTGTTGTCACAGTATTCTTAAAAATTTAAATTTTTGGTAATAGTTGTTGTGAATCCTCAGTTTGCTGGTGCCATTGAATTGCACTTTCCTCCTGCCTTGCAGCCTGCTGTGTGCCAGGCCCACCTAGCCAATTATTGCCAGCAATCATATTTCTTTTAACAGTATTGCAAAAATTGTCAATCATCACTGTTTTGACTGTCAGTATTCAGTCTCCTAGTGTCCTTGAATTGCATTTACCTCCTGCCTGCCAGCCTTTTGTGCCAGGCCGTCTTGCCAACTATTTACACAAATCATAATTGTTGTCACAATATAGTTACTAATTAAAATTACAAAAATTCTTGATTGTTGATCTTAATCCTCAGTTTGCTCGTGCCCTAGAATTGCACTTTTCTACTGCCTTCGAAGCCTGTGTGCCAGGCCTACTTGAAATATATTTACACCAATCATATTTGTTGTCACAGTATTCTTAATAATTAAAAATTTAAATTTTTGGTAATAGTTGTTGTGAATCCTCAGTTTGCTGGTGCCATTGAATTGCACTTTCCTCCTGCCTTGCAGACTGCTGTGTGCCAGGACCACCTAGCCAATTATTGCCAGCAATCATATTTCTTTTAACAGTTTTGCAAAAATTGTCAATTATCACTGTTTTGACTGTCAGTAATAAGTCTCCTAGTGTCCTTGATTTGCATCTACCTCTTGCCTGCCAGCCTTTTGTGCCAGGCCATCTTGCCAACTATTTACACCAATCATAATTGTTGTCACAGTATAGTTACTAATTAAAATGAAAAAAATCTTGATTGTTGATCTTAATCGTCAGTTTGCTCGTGCCCTAGAATTGCACTTTTCTACTGCCTTCCAAGCCTGTGTGCCAGGCCTACTTGAAAAATATTTACACCAATCATATTTGTTGTCACAGTATTCTTAATAATTAAAAATTTAAATTTTTGGTAATAGTTGTTGTGAATCCTCAGTTTGCTGGTGACATTGAATTGCACTTTCCTCCTGCCTTGCAGCCTGCTGTGTGCCAGGCCCACCTAGCCAATTATTGCCAGCAATCATATTTCTTTTAACAGTATTGCAAAAATTGTCAATCATCACTGTTTTGACTGTCAGTAATCAGTCTCCTAGTGTCTTGAATTGCATTTACCTCCTGCCTGCCAGCCTTTTGTGCCAGGCCGTCTTGCCAACTATTTACACAAATCATAATTGTTGTCACAGTATAGTTACTAATTAAAATTAAAAAATTCTTGATTGTTGATGATCTTAATCCTCAGTTTGCTCGTGCCCTAGAATTGTACTTTTCTATTGCCTTCCAAGCCTGTGTGCCAGGCCTACTTGAAAAATATTTACACCAATCATATTTGTTGTCACAGTATTCTTAATAATTAAAAATTTAAATTTTTGGTAATAGTTGTTGTGAATCCTCAGTTTGCTGGTGATATTGAATTGCACTTTCCTCCTGCCTTGCAGCCTGCTGTGTGCCAGGCCCACCTAGCCAATTATTGCCAGCAATCATATTTCTTTTAACAGTATTGCAAAAATTGTCAATCATCACTGTTTTGACTGTCAGTAATCAGTCTCCTAGTGTCCTTGAATTGCATCTACCTCCTGCCTGCCAGCCTTTTGTGCCAGGCCGTCTTGCCAACTATTTACACAAATCATAATTGTTGTCACAGTGTAGTTACTAATTAAAATTAAAAAAATCTTGATTGTTGATGATCTTAATCCTCAGTTTGCTCGTGCCCTAGAATTGCACTTTTCTACTGCCTTCCAAGCCTGTGTGCCAGGCCTACTTGAAAAATATTTACACCAATCATATTTGTTGTCACAGTATTCTTAATAATTAAAAACTAAAATTTTTGGTAATAGTTGTTGTGAATCCTCAGTTTGCTGGTGCCATTGAATTGCACTTTCCTCCTGCCTTGAAGCCTGCTGTGTGCCAGGCCCACCTAGCCAATTATTGCCAGCAATCATTTTTCTTTTAACAGTATAGCAAAAATTGTCAATCATCACTGTTTTGACTGTCAGTATTCAGTCTCCTAGTGTCCTTGAATTGCATTTACCTCCTGCCAGCCAACCTTTTGTGCCAGGCCGTCTTGCCAACTATTTACACCAATCATAATTGTTGTCACTAGTTACTAATTAAAATTAAAAAAATTTTGATTGTTGATCTTAATCCTCAGTTTGCTCGTGCCATTGAATTGCACTTTTCTACTGCCTGCCAGCCTGTGTGCCAGGCCCAACTATCCAATTATTGCCAGCAATCATATTTCTTTTAACAGTATTGCAAAAATTGTCAATCATCACTGTTTTGACTGTCAGTAATCAGTCTCCTAGTGTCATTGAATTGCATCTACCTCCTGCCTGCCAGCCTTTTGTGCCAGGCCATCTTGCCAACTATTTACACAAATCATAATTGTTGTCACAGTATAGTTACTAATTAAAATTAAAAAATTCTTGATTGTTGATGATCTTAATCCTCAGTTTGCTCGTGCCCTAGAATTGCACTTTTCTACTGCCTTCCTATGCCTGTGTGCCAGGCCTACTTGAAAAATATTTACACCAATCATATTTGTTGTCACAGTATTCTTAATAATTAAAAATTTAAATTTTTGGTAATAGTTGTTGTGAATCCTCAGTTTGCTGGTGCCATTGAATTGCACTTTCCTCCTGCCTTGCAGCCTGCTGTGTGCCAGGCCCACCTAGCCAATTATTGCCAGCAATCATATTTCTTTTAACAGTATTGCAAAAATTGTCAATCATCACTGTTTTGACTGTCAGTATTCAGTCTCCTAGTGTCCTTGAATTGCATTTACCTCCTGCCAGCCAGCCTTTTGTGCCAGGCCGTCTTGCCAACTATTTACACCAATCATAATTGTTGTCACTAGTTACTAATTAAAATTAAAAAAATTTTGATTGTTGATGTTAATCCTCAGTTTGCTCGTGCCATTGAATTGCACTTTTCTACTGCCTGCCAGCCTGTGTGCCAGGCCCAATTATCCAATTATTGCCAGCAATCATATTTCTTTTAACAGTATTGCAAAAATTGTCAATCATCACTGTTTTGACTGTCAGTAATCAGTCTCCTAGTGTCATTGAATTGCATCTACCTCCTGCCTGGCAGCCTTTTGTGCCAGGCCGTCTTGCCAACTATTTACACAAATCATAATTGTTGTCACAGTATAGTTACTAATTAAAATTAAAAAATTCTTGATTGTTTATAATCTTAATCCTCAGTTTGCTCGTGCCCTAGAATTGCACTTTTCTACTGCCTTCCAAGCCTGTGTGCCAGGCCTACTTGAAAAATATTTACACCAATCATATTTGTTGTCACAGTATTCTTAATAATTAAAAATTTAAATTTTTGGTAATAGTTGTTGTGAATCCTCAGTTTGCTGGTGACATTGAATTGCACTTTCCTCCTGCCTTGCAGCCTGCTGTGTGCCAGGCCCACCTAGCCAATTATTGCCAGCAATCATATTTCTTTTAACAGTATTGCAAAAATTGTCAATCATCACTGTTTTGACTGTCAGTATTCAGTCTCCTAGTGTCCTTGAATTGCATTTACCTTCTGCCTGCCAGCCTTTTGTGCCAGGCCGTCTTGCCAACTATTTACACCAATCATAATTGTTGTCACTAGTTACTAATTAAATTAAAAAAAATTTGATTGTTGATCTTAATCCTCAGTTTGCTCGTGCCATTGAATTGCACTTTTCTACTGCCTGCCAGCCTGTGTGCCAGGCCCAACTATCCAATTAGTGGCAGCAATCATATTTCTTTTAACAGTTTTGCAAAATTTGTCAATCATCACTGTTTTGACTGTCAATCTGCAGTCTACTAGTGCCCTTGAATTGCATTTTCCTCCTGCCTGCCTGCCTGTGTGCCAGTCCCAACTAGCCAATTAGTGCCACCAATCATATTTATTGTAACAGGATTGGATTTTTTGTTAATCATAACTGTTTTGACTGTGATTCTTCAGTCTCCTAGTGCCATTGAATTTCAGTTTCCTTTCTCCCAGCGTGTGTGCCAGACAGGCCCAATTGCCAACTAGTGACAAACAATCATATTTGTTGTCACAGTACTTGTAATATTTTAAAAAATTAACAATTTGTGATTTTTAAAACATCTGTCTTTTTTGTTGTTGTCAGTCTCACAGCATATACTGTGCCCACTTTCACAGTGCCACCACTCAATTGATGTAATAGTATTGTTAGTGTCCATTTAAAAAAAAAATGACAGGCAGAGGCAGGCCACCCCGCAGGTTCCGTGGTCGTGGTCGTGGTGCTGTGATTCCTTTAGAATCTACAAATATGCACATTGTTCAGACACCGGGTGCCAGGGGGGACGCGAAAACTTCTGAGGAGGACCTAGTTGAATGGCTAACACAGGACACCCAATCTTCTTCAGCTTCCGCTGCTAGTCCTCCTAACCTTGACGCACCATCTACGTCCAGCTGTGCTTTGGACAGGTCTCAATTGACCAGTGCCACTCCCCCGCCTGTCGCCACCACCAACACTAGCACCACAGCCGCTTCACTTGATCTGTCACAGGAGTTATTGACACATCATTTGGAAGAAATGAGAGATGCGCAACCATCATTGACAGAGGATGTAGATAATAGTGATCAGTCTCAGTCAGGCAGCATTACCGACATGGAGGTACGGTGTGATGATGATGATGATGTTGTACCCACTGCTGCTTCCTTTCTTGATGTTTCAGATACAAGTGAAGCGGTTGATGATGATGTGTCAGTGGATGTCACGTGGGTGCCTGCTAGAAGAGAAGAAGAAGAGGGGGAGATTTCAGATGGGGAGACAGAGAGGAGGAGGAGACGATTTGGAAGCATGGGGAGGTCGTCTCAAGGAGCTAGTGGCACAGTCAGACAGCATGCATCGTCACCAGGGGTCAGCCAGACAGCACGCCGACACCCATCAACGCAAGCTGTTGCCACCACCAGAATGCCGTCATCGCAGAGCTCAGCAGTGTGGCATTTTTTTTGTGTGTCTGCCTCTGACAACAGCGATGCCATTTGCAACCTGTGCCAAAAGAAACTGAGTCGTGGGAAGTCCAACACCCACCTACGTACAACTGCTTTGCGAAGGCAAATGGTCTCCCATCACAAACGCCAATGGGAAGAACACATGAGTAGAAGCAGAACACAAAGTGAAAGCCGCCCTCCTCCTCCTGCTCCAGCATCTTCAGCCACGTCAACCAGTGCTGTCCTCCTTGCCCCCTCTCAACCATCCTCCACTCAGTCTCTCTTACTTAGAAGTTGCTGGTCATCTGCCCACAGTCAGGTGTCTGTCAAGGACATGTTTGAGTGTAAGAAGCCAATTTCTCAAAGTCACCCCCTTGCCCGGCATCTGACAGCTGGCTTGTCTGAACTCTTAGCCCGCCAGCTTTTACCATACAAGCTGGTGGAGTCTGATGCTTTCAAAAAATTTATATCTATTGGGACACCGCAGTGGAAGGTACCTGGCAGACATTTCTTTTCACAAAAGGCAATCCCAAACCTGTACTCTGTTGTGAGAAAGGAAGTTATGGCATGTCTGGCACACAGCGTTGGGGCAAGGGTCCATATGACCACGGATAGCTGGTCTGCAAAGCATGGTCAGGGCAGGTATATCACCTACACTGTGCATTGGGTAAACCTGCTGACTTCTGACAAGCATGGAATGCGTGGCTCTGCAGAAGAGTTTGTGACACCGCCATGACTTGCAGGCAGGCCTGCTGCTACCTCCTCTACTCCTCCTACTCCATCCTCTTCCATAACCTCTTCCTCGGCTGAGTCCTCTTCAACTTCTGCATCTTGCTCCACATCTATGGCACCCCCCTAGCTCCCCAGGTACTATGATACATCCCGGGTACAGCAGTGTCACGCCATCTTGGGGTTGACTTGCCTGAAAGCGGAGAGTCACACCGCACCAGCACTCCTGACCGCCCTGAACGCACAGGTGGATCAGTGGCTGACTCCGCACCAACTGGAGATTGGCAAGGTTGTTTCTGACAATGGAAGTAATTTGCTGGCGGCATTGAAATTGGGCAAGTTGACACATGTGCCGTGCATGGCACATGTGTGTAATCTAATTGTACAACGATTTGTCCATAAGTACCCAGGCTTACAGGACGTCCTGAAGCAGGCCAGGAAGGTGTGTGGCCA
Organism: Bombina bombina; assembly: GCF_027579735.1. NCBI lineage: Eukaryota > Metazoa > Chordata > Amphibia > Anura > Bombinatoridae > Bombina > Bombina bombina. The sequence goes on along the minus strand of NC_069504.1, from coordinate 967,496,819 downwards.
TTTCAGGCGTTCCTACATGGCCATGGCGCACTTGTCCGATATCCAGCGTCGAAACAACCTGCCAGTGAGGCGCTTGATTTGCGACAGCCCGACACGGTGGAATTCAACACTCCTAATGTTTGACCGCCTGCTCCAACAAGAAAAAGCTGTTAATGCGTATTTGTATGACCGGGGTGCTAGGCCAGCCTCTGGGGAGCTGGGGATATTTTTTCCAAATTACTGGACGCTCATGCGCAATGCCTGTAGGCTTATGCGTCCTTTTGAGGAGGTGACAAACCTTGTCAGTCGCACCGAAGGCACCATCAGCGACATCATACCATTTGTTTTCTTCCTGGAGCGTGCCCTGCGAAGAGTGCTGGATCAGACAGTAGATGAGAGTGAAGAGCAAGAGTTGTGGTGTCCATCACCCCCACAAACAGCCGAATCAGCATCGCTTGCTGGACCTGCGCCAATGCAGGAAGAGGATTGTGAGGAAGAGGAGTCAGAGGAGGAATGTGGCTTTGAGGAGGAGGAGGAAGACCGAGCACAACAGGCATCCCAGGGTGCTTGTTGTTGTCACCTCTCTGGTACCCGTGGTGTTATACGTGGCTGGGGGGAAGAAGATACCATCAGTGAGATCAGTGAGGAGGAGGAACGGGACATGATTAGCTCGGCATCCAACCTTGTTCAAATGGATTCTTTCATGCTGTCGTGCCTGTTGAGGGACCCTCGTATAAAAAAGCTGAAGGAGAATGACCTGTACTGGGTGGCCATGCTCCTCGACCCCCGGTATAAGCATAAAGTGCCTGAAATGTTACCAAATTCCCGCAAGTCGGCAAGGATGGAACATTTTAAGAATAAATTAAAAACTATGCTTTACACAGCGTATAAGGGTGATGTCACAGCACCACAGGAATGTAACAGGGGAAAAGATTAAATTAATCCTCCTCCTCCTCCTTCCATGACCACGGAGGCAAGGATAGGATGCTTTCCTGACATCTTGTTGTTGGAGGACATGCGTACCTTTTTAACTCCCATGCACCATCAGAGCCTTTCGGGATCCAGCCTTAGAGAAAGACTCAACCGACAGGTAGCAGACTACCTAGCTTTAAATGCGGATCTCAACACTCTCAGGAGCGATGGACCCCTTGACTACTGGGTGTGCAGGCTGGACTTGTGGCCTGAGCTATCCCAATTTGCAATGGAACTTCTGGCCTGCCCCACTTCAAGTGTCCTGTCCGAAAGGACTTTTAGTGCAGCAGGAGGTTTTGTCACTGAGAAGAGAAGTCGCCTAGGTCAAAAAAGCCTTGACTATCTCACTTTTATAAAAATGAATGAGGGCTGTATCCCGAAGGGACTGACATTGGGCGATACATTTGAATAAAAAAGGCCTGATGATGAGATGAGCTGGCTTGGGCTACAACTGGTACACAGGCTGGCCTTTTTTTTTGTTATAAAGCTGGAGGACATGCTTGACTTATCCACCAACAACTAGTGTTCAAGCCACAAGCTTTTAGGGCACTTTATAAATGTTTTACAAACATCAATTTTTCTGGCCGCTGCTACAGCAGTTGCTACAACAATACCCAAATTTTTCAGTCATTTGTACATTCCTAATTTTTCTGGCCTCTGCTGCAGCTCTGTGGGTACAAAACTCAAATAAAAAAAATAAGGCACATAACACTAGTGATTAAGCTGTTACGAATAGTACAACTTAGCACACCACTCATATCTGGTAGACCATTAAATTGAATGCAAAATGCCACAAATTTGAAGGAGGAGGACCGACCAAGCATCTTTATCCATCTCTTGGTTGCTCTAAATTATCTCTGTGTTCCATCTATGCCATACCTGTATTGTGCAAAAGGTTGGCATATGTGGTGTTTCATGCTGTTGTGCCTGTTGCGGGTCGTGGCCCATGGTATAAAAAGGCTGAAGGAGAACGACCTGTAATGGGTGCCCCATCAAATTTTTAGAAAAATGTTCCTGGTTCCTCTCAATTATCTCTGGGTTTCTAAAATGGATGCAATACCTGTACTAGCTTGTGCAAAAGGATGGCATTTGTGGTGGTGTTTCCTGCAGTTGTTTCTGTTGAGGGTGCCGGACCCTCTTATAAAAAGGCTGAAGGAGAATGACCTGGAGTGGGAGTCCAAGCATGGTTTTTGGGGCTATTTCACTTTTCCAAACAATTATCTGTGGGTTTCTAAAATCAATGCCGTACCAGTACTCTATTGTGCAAAAGGATGCCATATGTTCTCTTTCCTGCTGGTATTTTGTTTGAGGGTCCTGGACCCTCTTATAAAAAGGCCTAAGGAGAAAGAGGTGTACTTGGTGTCCACTCAATTTTTTTTTCTATTTCACATTTGACCAAAATTATCTCTGGGTTTGTAAAATCAATGCTGTACCTGTACTCTATTGTTCAAAAGGATGCCATAGGTCCTCTTTCCTGCTGGTGTTTTTTTTGAGGGTCCTGGACCCTCTTATAAAAAAGGCCTAAGGAGAAAGAAGTGTACTGGGTGTCCATCGAATTATTTGTTTGTTTCAAATTCCCGGTTACAACAAATTATCTCCGGGTTTCTAAAATCAATGCCTTTCCTGTAATCTAATTTTCCAAAGGATACCATATGTCCTCTTTCCTGCTGCTGGTTTTGTTGAGGGTCCTGGAGCCTCTGCTAAAAAGGCCTAAGGATAAATAAGTGTACTGGGTGTCTAATCAATGTTCTTTTAGATTTCCCGGTTGCAACTAATTATCTCTGTGTTTCTAAAATCAATGCCTTTCCTGTAATCTACTATTCACAAGGATGCCATATGTCCTCTTTCATGCTGTTGTTTCAGTTGAGGCTCCAGGACCCTCTTATAAAAAAGGCCTAAGGAGAAAGAAGTGTACTGGGTGTCCATCGAATCATTTGTTTGATTCAAATTCCCGGTTGCAACAAATTATCTCCGGGTTTCTAAAATCAATGTCTTTCCTGTAATCTAATTTTCAAAAGGATGCCATATGTCCTCTTTCCTGCTGCTGGTTTTGTTGAGGGTCCTGGAGCCTCTGCTAAAATGGCCTAAGGATAAATAAGTGTACTGGGTGTCTAATCAATGTTCTTTTAGATTTCCCGGTTGCAACTAATTATCTCTCTGTTTCTAAAATCAATGCCTTTCCTGTAATCTATTATTCACAAAGATGCCATATGTCCTCTTTCATACTGTTGTTTCTGTTGAGGCTCCGGGAGCCTCTTATAAAAAGGCCTAAGGATAAAGAAGTGTACTGGGTGTCTAATCTATGTTTTTTTAGATTTCACGGTTGCAACAAATTATCCCCGGCTTTCTAAAATCAATGCCTTTCCTGTAATCTATTATTCAAAAGGATGCCATATGTCCTCTTTCATGCTGTTGTTTCTGTTGAGGCTTCGGGAGCCTCTTATAAAAATGCCTAAGGATAAGGAAGAGTACTGGGTGTCCAATCAATTTTTTTTATTTATTTCCCGGTTCATATAAATGATCTCTGGGATTCTAAAATCAATGCCTTAACTGTAATCAATTGTTCACAAGGATGCCATATGTCCTCTTTCATGCTGTTGTTTCTGTTGAGGGTCCTGGAGCCTCTGCTAAAAAAGGCCTAAGGATAAATATGTGTAATGGGTGTCTAATAAATGTTTTTTTTAGATTTACCGGTTGAAACAAATTATCCCCGGGTTTCTAAAATCAATGCCTTTCTAGAAATCTATTTTTCAAAAGGAAGCCATATGTCCTCTTTCATGGTGTTGTTTCTGTTGAGGGTCCAAGAGCCTCTGCTAATAAGGCCTAAGGATAAATAAGTGTACTGGGTGTCTAATCAAGGTTTTTTTAGATTTCCCGGTTGCATCAAATTATCTCTGGGTTTCTCAAATCAATGCCTTAAATGTAATCTATTGTTCAAAAGGATGCCATATGTCCTCTTTCCTTTTTTTTTTTTTTCTCTGTATTTTTGTTTATTTTAGAAAATTTAATGCACTTATAGGTTCACTAAGATTGTGACTTTGCACACTGCCATTTTCCATGCAACATTATGACATGTCGTGTGATATGACTAGAAGAATGGTATGTTTTGAATCTGCTGAGCATAATAAAAAAAAAAAAAATTAATTTAACTTGAGTTAATAACTGAAGCATGACTTCAGGAGTCAGGTGTGGTCCTAGGTAGTGGTTGTTAGCAGATTCTTTTTAATGCAAATTGCAATTGCCACAGCGTGCATAAAATGTGCGTCACTAGTCTCCAAATCTTACCTTTTTAATGCCAATTGATATTGCCACAGATGGAACAACAGTAAATAACATGTGCGTCACCACAGTCTCCGAAGCTGTTGTCGGGTGTATACAAAAACACTGATAAAGTATTCCTTTCGGGGCGCAAAGAGATGGCTACCGGAACACTCCAGGAACTTCCCAAGATTCGCTGTCTTGTGTTTCTGGTGATGTTGGAGACATCTGGGTAGTGTACAGGGAGGCCCAAAATCCTCTCCATCTCTGTGCACCACAGGACAGGACGTCCTTGTCATCCATAAGCACATGAAATTGCTGGCATTTTCCTTGCTTCAAGAAGTTCAGCTTTTGTGGTGATAGTACAGAATTAAATAAACTTTGGTTTCCTACCATACTCAAGACAATCTTGTAGTTCAAGCTTCGGACTTGCTGTGGGAAACAGTGGCCTGTCCATACCAGGAAGATGATTTAGACAGAAGTGTGACACATGTTTATCGTCAATCATCAAAGGGGTTGCGTGCAGAATATGGCTGATGGCCCCTTATTCACATGTTTGTCCAGAGCCACAACATTTGCAAACAGCCAGAAGAAAGGTCGGTTCTCACCAGCCTTAAGTTGAGCTTCATTTACCAAATGCTGATATTCAAAAAATAGACAAACAGTGCCTTAAAAAACACATTTGCGATATGAATATGGATTCACCAGAGCAAGGTCATTGCAAGTACTTACCACGATAACAAAATTAAAATGCCACAACTATGCAATCTTCCCCTTCACATTATTATTGTCACACTCCATTGTACTCCTATGCCCAGCTCCCTGCTCTTGTTTTTGTTGAGGGTCCTGGAGCCTCTGCTAAAAAGGCCTATGGATAAAGAAGTGTACTGGGTGTCTATTCAATGTTTTTTTAGATTTCCCGGTTGCAACTAATTATCTCTGTGTTTCTAAAATCAATGCCTTTCCTGTAATCTATTATTCAAAAGGATGCCATATGTCCTCTTTCATGCTGTTGTTTTGGTTGAGGCTCCGGGACCCTCTTATAAAAAGGCCTAAGGATAAATAAGTGTACTGGGTGTCTAATCAATTTTTTTTTTTTTTTTTTTTTTTTTTTTTTGCAATTTATTTTTATTGAGGGTAATAAAGTATACAACATACAGGTTACTCAATGAAACATATACACATATATCGACTAACAAGAATATCTCACAGTATGGTAGGCAAACTGGGGAGCAACCTCTCCGCCACCCTCTATTTTTGTCCCTCCATAATTGCTCAGGCCGCTTTTGGACCCTCGATTACACATCACACTAACTGAGGGGTTTAGCGGGATATAGACCACTTTTGGGCCTATAGATAACAATCACATAGAATACACAGAAGCAATTATACAAGTCGGGCATAGCTGGTAATTAGGTAACATTAGGTAGGTATCTAAGGTCACTACACAGAATCACATTAAGCCCTTATAGATATTCAGTTTATGGGGGGACTTAGTTATACATATCATATAATAGCAAAAAATTAAATGACCCCACAGAAGATTTGCTAAGGATCAGCTGTAATATGTCTAATAAGAACTCACACATGCTTTAGTTCAAATACACTTTGACAGGGAGTTATATACAAAAGACCAGGACCTCCCCCACTGCTAAAGTGGGATTTAGACAATGCTATCCAGAGGCAAACCCATAGTTAGGTCTATCATTAAATGCTGTGTTTCCCCACACAGAGACAATTCTAGGGCTAAATATTATGCTCATGTAGGTTATCCAGAACTGTCTAGTAATTATTACACACAATTGTGGTGCATTAAACATTGCACAAATACCTATTTAAGACAACAAAAATGATCATATTACTATCATGGGAAAAACAACATACATTCACAAAGTACAGTAGCTAATTTGTTATGCACTGAAAATCCTCTCAGGAAGGTCCTCCAGGACTGTTTAGTAATTATTACATACAACTGTGGTGCACTAAACACCACATAAGTACATATTGAAGGCAATAAAAATGTCTATAATACTATCATGTGAAAAACATCATACATGCACAAAGTACAGTAGCTTATTTGTTATGATCTGAAAATCCTCACAGGAAGGTCATCCAGTACTGTCTAGTGATCATTACACACAGCCGTGGTGCACTAAACACTTCATATTTACATATTTGAGGTAATATAAACGATTGTATTACTATAATGTGATAAACATCATACATTCACAAAGTACAGTAACTGATTTGATATGCTCTGAAAATCCTCTCAGGAAACCATTTGAGTGTCCCATAAGTCCAATGTCCTTAAAGTCTTTGCTAGATGGATTTTCAGGCCTAAAGGCCGTCGTTTAGACGTATCTTTAACCATTTTAGGGCAGGAGCAAAGTCTTTACACAGGTACTGATTTAGGGCATATGTTTCAACAAAGAAGGGGGGGGGGAAAGGGATGGGGGAATGGAGCAAGAAGTCAGAAGTTCCCAGAAGTAACACATTAGAGACTCCAAGGATGCTGGGTTTGTTATCTATCTATTGACACTATATCATTGATTGGATTAACTTACGAACAGTGTATAAATGGATCATCATACAGTTATAAGCTGCCAAATCCAAGCATGGAAGAGCTCCAACACTCAAAATAATACTACTCAGCACTAATCCACACCTTAGTCAGTAAAAAATGCATTAATACTTCACCACATATGCGGATGAGACAGACCATACATGCAAACCCACATAGTTCCCTGTAAAGAATTTGTAATAGATGCAGTATATCACAGCAAACAGCTATAGGCTTATCATGCGTCTCCAGATAAAACAGAACACAGAGTAAGGAAAAAAAGAAAAACAAATACTGTTACATCACAAAAATTTACAGTTGTGTAGATACACACAGGAGCCAGAAAAAGGTAAAACATTAGATTTGTGTGCTGTGCAGAGTGTAGCAGTGGGAATCCTCAAGATGTTTGGCAGTCTTGACATGTGTAGTACACCCAAAATCACCTTTCCCCAAGCGCTCCCCCTAACCAATACCTGCTTTAATTGACTGCATCAGACTAAACATGGCTCGTAAATCGGAACAGAGATCCAAAGAGGAGTAATGACACATAGCCTGATACTGCAATAGTGACTGGCGGTGTTCCCAGCAAGGAGGCTGTGGTAAGCCTGTAAAGCTGTTGACAGAGAAGAGCTTGTTGGGGGTGACATGAAAACTGCCGCGCCCTGAGGTGCCGGGCTGTATGCGCGGGTGGTCAATCTGTGTTCTCTTCCATGTAGACAGTCTGCTTGAAGCAGCAGAGGAAAAGTGAGGCTCCATCTCAAGGCTTGCATCTGCTGTTGTCAATGGCGAGGAGGGCGTCTGGAGAGCTGCAGGCACTTTGTTGCTTTGCGGCTCCCGTATTTCTATGCGCTTCTCTGCAGCATTGTCGCCACGTGTACGAGCCGCTTGTATTGTGCCTATAAGGGCATCAAGCCTCTCGCACATCTTCTTCCCATATTCCTCCAGTAAATCCTTGAGACCCATATAAAGCACTTGGCTCCTCATGTTGGGCAGCAGTGCATCCCGACATCCCGTAGACATTATAATACGGCTTGGAAGATTATTAGGTGCTTCTAACTGTTGCTGTGCTTTTCCCCGCTGTGTGTCTGCTGTGCTGTTCTTGTAAGCTTGTGTGCTAGCCTTGTGCAATTTGCAGCCTTATTGCTATAACTGTCCTAGAGAGACAGATATCACAAATATAAAAATTGCTGGGTCTCTGCAGGAGTATAATATTCTTTTTGAACTTAAAGATGGCGATTTTCCCGCCTCTCCAATCCTGCAGGCTCAGTCTCCTCAGTATATCTCAATAATTTCAACTTTAAATATAAAGCCAGGGAGCAGAGAAAAAAAAAAGCTTATTTTATGTAGGTTAAAGTCCGGAGTGTGCTCTTCCCACTTATGCTTTTATGAATTGTTTAGCTCCTACCTCCGGTTCCGATGTAGGCTCTGGAAGTGCTTGCACCAAATGTTTTTGTCTCGGCTCTGGGACACAAATCAGGTCCAATATCGTTTGAGCCTGTGTCCTGCTTAAGTTTGCTGCTGTTTGCTGTTATCTGTCAGCAATAATATGAGGTTTGAGAGGGTTTTAATAAATTTTTGTGCTGGAGCTCTATCTGAACACAGCTTCTCTCTATGACGGCTAGCTCCGCCCCCCCATCAATGTTTTTTTTCTATTTCACGGTTGCAACTAATAATCTCTGAGTTTCTAAAATCAATGCCTTTCCTGTAATCTATTATTCAAAAGGATGCCATATGTCCTCTTTCATGCTGTTGTTTCGGTTGAGGCTCCAGGACCCTCTTATAAAAAGGCCTAAGGATAAATAAGTGTACTGGGTGTCTAATTAATGTTTTTTTCTATTTTACGGTTGCAACTAATTATCTCTGGGTTAATAAAATCAATGCCTTTCCTGTAATCTATTATTCAAAAGGATGCCATATGTCCTCTTTCATAATGTTTTTTCTGTTGAGGCTCCGGGACCCTCTTATAAAAAGGCATAACAATAAATAAGTGTACTGGGTGTCTCCAAATCTTACCTTTTTAATGCCAATTGATATTGCCACAGCTGGAACAACAGTAAATAACATGTGCGTCACCACAGTCTCCGAAGCTGTTGTCGGGTGTATACAAAAACACTGATAAAGTATTCCTTTCGGGGCGCAAAGAGATGGCTACCGAAACACTCCAGGAACTTCCCAAGATTTTCTGTCTTGTGTTTCTGGTGATGTTGGAGACATCTGGGTAGTGTACAGGGAGGCCCAAAATCCTCTCCATCTCTGTGCACCACGGGACAGGACATCCTTGTCATCCATAAGCACATGAAATTGGCATTTTCCTTGCTTCAAGAAGTTCAGCTTTTGTGGTGATAGTACAGAATTAAATAAACTTTGGTTTCCTACCATACTCAAGACAATCTTGTAGTTCAAGCTTCGGACTTGCTGTGGGAAACAGTGGCCTGTCCATACCAGGAAGATGATTTAGACAGAAGTAACAAGCTCTGCTTGCAGGTGACACATGTTTATCGTCAATCATCAAAGGGGTTGCGTGCAGAATATGGCTGATGGCCCCTTATTCACATGTTTGTCCAGAGCCACAACATTTGCAAAAAGCCAGAAGAAAGGTCGGTTCTCACCAGCCTTAAGTTGAGCTTCATTTACCAAATGCTAATATTCAAAAAATAGACAAACAGTGCCTTAAAAAACACATTTGCGATATGGATTCACCAGAGCAAGGTCATTGCAAGTACTTCCCACGATAACAAAATTAAAATGCCACAACTCCGCTATCTTCCCCTTCACATTATTATTGTCACACTCCATTGTACTCCTATGCCCAGCTCCCTGCTCTTGTTTTTGTTGAGGGTCCTGGAGCCTCTGCTAAAAAGGCCTATGGATAAAGAAGTGTACTGGGTGTCTATTCAATGTTTTTTTAGATTTCCCGGTTGCAACTAATTATCTCTGTGTTTCTAAAATCAATGCCTTTCCTGTAATCTATTATTCAAAAGGATGCCATATGTCCTCTTTCATGCAGTTGTTTCGGTTGAGGCTCCGGGACCCTCTTATAAAAAGGCCTAAGGATAAATAAGGGTACTGGGTGTCTAATCAATGTTTTTTTCTATTTCACGGTTGCAACTAATTATCTCTGGGTTTCTAAAATCAATGCCTTTCCTGTAATCTATTATTCAAAAGGATGCCATATGTCCTCTTTCATGCTGTTGTTTCGGTTGAGGCTCCGGGACCCTCTTATAAAAAGGCCTAAGGATAAATAAGTGTACTGGGTGTCTAATCAACGTTTTTTTCTATTTCACGGTTGCAACTAATTATCTCAGGGTTTCTAAAATCAATGCCTTTCGGATGCCATATGTCCTCTTTCATAATGTTTTTTGTGTTGAGGCTCCGGGACCCTCTTATAAAAAGGCATAACAATAAATAAGTGTACTGGGTGTCTCCAAATCTTACCTTTTTAATGCCAATTGATATTGCCACAGCTGGAACAACAGTAAATAACATGTGCGTCACCACAGTCTCCGAAGCTGTTGTCGGGTGTATACAAAAACAGTGATAAAGTATTCCTTTCGGGGCGCAAAGAGATGGCTACCGAAACACTCCAGGAACTTCCCAAGATTTGCTGTCTTGTGTTTCTTGTGATGTTGGAGACATCTGGGTAGTGTACAGGGAGGCCCAAAATCCTCTCCATCTCTGTGCACCACGGGACAGGACATCCTTGTCATCCATAAGCACATAAAATTGGCATTTTCCTTGCTTCAAGAAGTTCAGCTTTTGTGGTGATAGTACAGAATTAAATGAACTTTGGTTTCCTACCATACTCAAGACAATCTTGTAGTTCAAGCTTCGGACTTGCTGTGGGAAACAGTGGCCTGTCCATACCAGGAAGATGATTTAGACAGAAGTAACAAGCTCTGCTTGCAGGTGACACATGTTTATCGTCAATCATCAAAGTGGTTGCGTGCAGAATATGGCTGATGGCCCCTTATTCACATGTTTGTCCAGAGCCACAACATTTGCAAACAGCCAGAAGAAAGGTCGGTTCTCACCAGCCTTAAGTTGAGCTTCATTTACCAAATGCTGATATTCAAAAAATAGACAAACAGTGCCTTAAAAAACACATTTGCGATATGGATTCACCAGAGCAAGGTCATTGCAAGTACTTCCCACGATAACAAAATTAAAATGCCACAACTCCGCTATCTTCCCCTTCACATTATTATTGTCACACTCCATTGTACTCCTATGCCCAGCTCCCTGCTCTTGCTTTTGTTGAGGGTCCTGGAGCCTCTGCTAAAAAGGCCTATGGATAAAGAAGTGTACTGGGTGTCTATTCAATGTTTTTTTAGATTTCCCGGTTGCAACTAATTATCTCTGTGTTTCTAAAATCAATGCCTTTCCTGTAATCTATTATTCAAAAGGATGTCATATGTCCTCTTTCATGCTGTTGTTTCGGTTGAGGCTCCGGGACCCTCTTATAAAAAGGCCTAAGGATAAATAAGGGTACTGGGTGTATAATCAATGTTTTTTTCTATTTCACGGTTGCAACTAATTATCTCTGGGTTTCTAAAATCAATGCCTTTTCTGTAATCTATTATTCAAAAGGATGCCATATGTCCTCTTTCATGCTGTTGTTTCGGTTGAGGCTCCGGGACCCTCTTATAAAAAGGCATAAGGATAAATAAGTGTACTGGGTGTCTAATCAATGTTTTTTTCTATTTCACGGTTGCAACTAATTATCTCAGGGTTTCTAAAATCAATGCCTTTCCTGTAATCTATTATTCAAAAGGATGCCATATGTCCTCTTTCATAATGTTTTTTCTGTTGAGGCTCCGGGACCCTCTTATAAAAAGGCATAACAATAAATAAGTGTACTGGGTGTCTCCAAATCTTACCTTTTTAATGCCAATTGATATTGCCACAGCTGGAACAACAGTAAATAACATGTGCGTCACCACAGTCTCCGAAGCTGTTGTCGGGTGTATACAAAAACACTGATAAAGTATTCCTTTCGGGGCGCAAAGAGATGGCTACCGAAACACTCCAGGAACTTCCCAAGATTTGCTGTCTTGTGTTTCTGGTGATGTTGGAGACATCTGGGTAGTGTACAGGGAGGCCCAAAATCCTCTCCATCTCTGTGCACCACGGGACAGGACATCCTTGTCATCCATAAGCACATGAAATTGGCATTTTCCTTGCTTCAAGAAGTTCAGCTTTTGTGGTGATAGTACAGAATTAAATAAACTTTGGTTTCCTACCATACTCAAGACAATCTTGTAGTTCAAGCTTCGGACTTGCTGTGGGAAACAGTGGCCTGTCCATACCAGGAAGATGATTTAGACAGAAGTAACAAGCTCTGCTTGCAGGTGACACATGTTTATCGTCAATCATCAAAGGGGTTGCGTGCAGAATATGGCTGATGGCCCCTTATTCACATGTTTGTCCAGAGCCACAACATTTGCAAACAGCCAGAAGAAAGGTCGGTTCTCACCAGCCTTAAGTTGAGCTTCATTTACCAAATGCTGATATTCAAAAAATAGACAAACAGTGCCTTAAAAAACACATTTGCGATATGGATTCACCAGAGCAAGGTCATTGCAAGTACTTCCCACGATAACAAAATTAAAATGCAACAACTCCGCTATCTTCCCCTTCACATTATTATTGTCACACTCCATTGTACTCCTATGCCCAGCTCCCTGCTCTTGTTTTTGTTGAGGGTCCTGGAGCCTCTGCTAAAAAGGCCTATGGATAAAGAAGTGTACTGGGTGTCTATTCAATGTTTTTTTAGATTTCCCGGTTGCAACTAATTATCTCTGTGTTTCTAAAATCAATGCCTTTCCTGTAATCTATTATTCAAAAGGATGCCATATGTCCTCTTTCATGCTGTTGTTTCGGTTGAGGCTCCGGGACCCTCTTATAAAAAGGCCTAAGGATAAATAAGGGTACTGGGTGTCTAATCAATGTTTTTTTTCTATTTCACGGTTGCAACTAATTATCTCAGGGTTTCTAAAATCAATGCCTTTGCTGTAATCTATTATTCAAAAGGATGCCATATGTCCTCTTTCATGCTGTTGTTTCGGTTGAGGCTCTGGGACCCTATTATAAAAAGGCCTAAGGATAAATAAGTGTAATGGGTGTCTAATCAATGTTTTTTTCTATTTCACGGTTGCAACTAATTATCTCTGGGTTTCTAAAATCAATGCCTTTCCTGTAATCTATTATTCAAAAGGATGCCATATGTCCTCTTTCATGCTGTTGTTTCGGTTGAGGCTCCGGGACCCTCTTATAAAAAGGCCTAAGGATAAATAAGTGTACTGGGTGTCTAATCAATGTTTTTTTCTATTTCACGGTTGCAACTAATGATCTCTGGGTTTCTAAAATCAATGCCTTTCCTGTAATCTATTATTCAAAAGGATGCCATATGTCCTCTTTCATAATGTTTTTTCTGTTGAGGCTCCGGGACCCTCTTATAAAAAGGCCTAAGGATAAATAAGTGTACTGGGTGTCTAATCAATGTTTTTTTTTATTTCACGGTTGCAACTAATTATCTCTGGGTTAATAAAATCAATGCCTTTCCTGTAATCTATTATTCAAAAGGATGCCATATGTCCTCTTTCATGCTGTTGTTTCGGTTGAGGCTCCGGGACCCTCTTATAAAAAGGCCTAAGGATAAATAAGTGTACTCGGTGTCTAATCAATGTTTTTTTCTATTTCACGGTTGCAACTAATTATCTCAGGGTTTCTAAAATCAATGCCTTTCCTGTAATCTATTATTCAAAAGGATGCCATATGTCCTCTTTCATGCTGTTGTTTCGGTTGAGGCTCCAGGACCCTCTTATAAAAAGGCCTAAGGATAAATAAGTGTACTGGGTGTCTAATCAATGTTTTTTTCTATTTCATGGTTGCAACTAATTATCTCTGGGTTTCTAAAATCAATGCCTTTCCTGTAATCTATTATTCAAAAGGATGCCATATGTCCTCTTTCATGCTGTTGTTTCGGTTGAGGCTCCGGGACCCTCTTATAAAAAGGCCTAAGGATAAATAAGTGTACTGGGTGTCTAATCAATGTTTTTTTCTATTTCACGGTTGCAACTAATTATCTCAGAGTTTCTAAAATCAATGCCTTTCCTGTAATCTATTATTCAAAAGGAAGCCATATGTCCTCTTTCATGCTGTTGTTTTGGTTGAGGCTCCGGGACCCTCTTATAAAAAGGCCTAAGGATAAATAAGTGTACTGGGTGTTTAATCAATGTTTTTTTCTATTTCACGGTTGCAACTAATTATCTCTGGGTTTCTAAAATCAATGCCTTTCCTGTAATCTATTATTCAAAAGGATGACATATGTCCTCTTTCATGCTGTTGTTTCGGTTGAGGCTCCAGGACCCTCTTATAAAAAGGCCTAAGGATAAAGAAGTGTACTGGGTGTCCAATCAATGTTTTTTTCTATTTCTCGGGTCATATAAATGATCTCTGGGATTCTAAAATCAATGCCTTAACTGTAATCAATTGTTCACAAGGATGCCATATGTCCTCTTTCATGCTGTTGTTTCTGTTGAGGCTCCGGGAGCCTCTTATAAAAAGGCCTAAGGATAAAGAAGTGTGCTGGGTGTCCAATCAATGTTTTTTTTTATTTCACATTTGCAAAAAAATTATCTATGGCTTTCTAAAATCTATGCCTTATCTGTCATCTATTGTTCAAAAGGATGCCATATGTCCTCTTTCCTGCTGTTGTTTTTGTTGGCGGTCCGGAACACTATTCTAAAAAGGCCGAAGGAGAACGACCTGTACTGTACTAGGTGTCCAATCATATTTTTGTTTTCCATTTCGCGGTTCATAATAAATATCGCCGTGTAACTAAAATCAATGCCATACCTGTACTCTGTTGTTCAAAAGGATGGCATATGTGGTGTTTCATTCTGTTGTGGTTGTTGAGGGTCATGGCCGTGGGACAGCGTATAAAACGGCTGAAGGAGAACAACCTGTACAGAAAAAACCTAATCGCTGATGGGGGCGCTCAAGATGCAGTATAATCAATAATCTAGAACAAAAGTATATATGATGGGGCAATGTTAAGCTATCATAGATGAGTATATACACAATAAAGGCAGAAAACAGTAAATTCTTAGATACTGTAGTGAAAATACACTTGCAATTGTTAAAAATTAGACAGTCCTTTATACGTTCTTCAAAGGATAAGGATTGCTGTAGCGGCTGCCTCCTCCTCACTGGATGGTCCAGGTGGTACTATATAAGATAAAACAGAATGGAGGGGCGCCTCATGTGTGGTATCATCTATTAATTAACAAGTCACAGAACTATTGCCAAATGGGTACTCACAAATTTGGAGAGCACACTTATGTGCTGGTAGGGGCGGGCTTCAGAATTAGAAAGGTCTGACAGCTCATCCACTTGAAGGCACTCTTGGCATAAGATGGTGGTGCTATAAGGGAGACAAGAAATACGGGCACCACATGTGCAGACTATTAATGGTACAACCACAACAGATTCCTTAATATGGAGGGTACTCACATATTCCCAGAGCACACCAATGTGCTTGTAGAAGCAGGCTGCAGATTGGTAGAGGTGTGGCAGCTCACCCAAACTCTAGGTATCCTGATATTTGTATGATAATGTGTTCCCTCAGGTGCTGGGCTGATCTCTCATAGGTGAACAATGGCAGATGGTGGGTAGAAATGAATCCACTCAAAGGATAAAAGTTATATCCAAATTTATTTTAAAAAGCATAAAAGTTTAAAAACAACAGCACAATGATTGCTGATGAGAGTGGATAACAGGGTGTCCAATAATCACCCAATCATGCAACGCGTTTCACGGTTCACAGACCGTTTCATCAGGCATAAAAAATCATATGTACAGCCTTGCTCCTCTTTTTAGGCAGGCCAGCTCTTTGCATACATGCCCACAGACTCGCATGCCTCTTTTAGGGAGAGGTGCAGCCATAAGGCAGGGTCAGAAACTCTGTCTGCAACTTTTGCGAAAGGAAGTAACCTTATCATGGTTCCCTGCACGCACGTATTGTTGTTATATTTTGGTGAGGGTAATCATGATGGCCATGTAGACCACCACCGAGAGTCCTGGAAGTAACAGGAATGAGATGAAAGTGCTAAGAATAGTACTACTTGAAACAACAGAGTTAGCCATGGGTGTTAATCCAAGACCGCATGGATTTATTTTTGTTTTGGGTGCGGCTAATCATGCAGGCCATATAGAGTTGCCACCATTCGGTGTTGTATCAGCTATTTAACTAATAAGAACAGAACTACAAAAATACAACCAATGAAGGGCCTTATGAAGACTGAGCCAAGGTTGGATTGTAGTATTTGGTTAGGCTAATCATGATGGCCATGTAGACCACCACCGAGAGTCCTGGAAGTAACAGGGATGATGAGATGAAAGTGCTAAGAATAGTACTACTTGAAACAACCGAGTTAACCATGGGTGTTAATCCAAGACTGCTTGGATTTATTTTTGTTTTGGGTGCGGCTAATCATACAGGCCATATAGAGCTGCCACCATTCGGTGTTGTATCAGCTATTTAACTAATAAGAACAGAACTACAAAAATACAACCAATGAAGGGCCTTATGAAGACTGAGCCAAGGTTGGATTGTAGTATTTGGTTAGGCTAATCATGATGGCCATGTAGACCACCACCGAGAGTCCTGGAAGTAACAGGGATGATGAGATGAAATTGCTAAGAATAGTACTACTTGAAACAACCGAGTTAGCCATGGGTGTTAATCCAAGACCGCTTGGCTTTATTTTTGTTTTGGGTGCGGCTAATCATGCAGGCCATATAGAGCTGCCACCATTCGGTGTTGTATCAGCTATTTAACTAATAAGAACAGAACTACATAAATACAACCAATGAAGGGCCTTATGAAGACTGAGCCAGGGTTGGATTGTAGTATTTGGTTAGGCTAATCATGATGGCCATGTAGACCACCACCGAGATTCCTGGAAGTAACAGGGATGATGAGATGAAAGTGCTAAGAATAGTACTACTTGAAACAACCGAGTTAACCATGGGTGTTAATCCAAGACTGCTTGGATTTATTTTTGTTTTGGGTGCGGCTAATCATACAGGCCATATAGAGCTGCCACCATTCGGTGTTGTATCAGCTATTTAACTAATAAGAACAGAACTACAAAAATACAACCAATGAAGGGCCTTATGAAGACTGAGCCAAGGTTGGATTGTAGTATTTGGTTAGGCTAATCATGATGGCCATGTAGACCACCACCGAGAGTCCTGGAAGTAACAGGGATGATGAGATGAAATTGCTAAGAATAGTACTACTTGAAACAACCGAGTTAGCCATGGGTGTTAATCCAAGACCGCTTGGCTTTATTTTTGTTTGGGTGCGGCTAATCATGCAGGCCATATAGAGCTGCCACCATTCGGTGTTGTATCAGCTATTTAACTAATAAGAACAGAACTACATAAATACAACCAATGAAGGGCCTTATGAAGACTGAGCCAGGGTTGGATTGTAGTATTTGGTTAGGCTAATCATGATGGCCATGTAGACCACCACCGAGATTCCTGGAAGTAACAGGGATGATGAGATGAAAGTGCTAAGAATAGTACTACTTGAAACAACCGAGTTAGCCATGGGTGTTAATCCAAGACCGCTTGGATTTATTTTTGTTTTGGTTGCGGCTAATCATGCAGGCCATATAGAGCTGCCACCATTCAGTGTTGTATCAGCTATAAAAATAATAAGAGCTGTACTATCAAAATACAGCCAATGAAGGGCCTATGAAGACTGAGCAAAGGTTGGATTGTAGTATTTTGTTCGGCTAATCATGATGGCCATGTAGACCACCCGTAACAGGGATGAAAGTGCTATGAATAGTACTAATTGAAACAACCGAGTTAGCCATTGGTGTTAGTCTAAGACCACTCGGCTTTTTTTTGGGTTTGGGTGCAGCTAATCATGAAGGCCAGATAGACCTGCCACCATTTGGTGTTGTAACAGGTATTAAACTGCAAAGAACAGTACTACTTAACACAACCTACTTACCATGGGTCCCAGAGCATATGTTTGGTTATTATATTTTGTAAGGGTAATCATGCAGGCCATATAGACCTCCACCGATAGGGTGAGTATGAGTAACAGCTATTAAAATGCTAAGGACATTACTAATTAACATAACATAGTTACCATGGGTCACAGACCAAGAGCAGATGTCTTATTATTATATTTTGTATGGGTAATCATCCAGGCCATATAGACCTCACCAAATAGGGGGAGTTACAGAGATTAAAGTGCTAAGAATGGTAGTACTTAAAACACAACCTAGTTAAAATGGGTACCAGACCGCATGTCTTATTATTATATTTTTTCAGGGTAATCAGGCAGGCCATATAGACCACCCCCGATAGAGGGGGGGGGGGGTAACAGGGATTAAAGTGCTAAGAAAAGTACTAATTAACACAAGCTAGTTATCATGGGTCCAACACCGTGTGTCTTGATGTTATACTTTGTCAGGGTAATCATGCAGGCCATATAGACGTCCCTTTATAGGGGGAGTTACAGGGATTACATTTATAAGAATAGTACTACTTAAACACAACCTAATTACCATGGGTCCAAGATCAGATGTTTTATTATTATACTTTGTCTGGCTAATCATGCAGGCCATATAGAGCTCCAACAAAACGGGGGGTAAGAGGGATTCAAGTGATAAGAAAAGTTTTACTTAACACAACAAAATTACCATGGGTCCCAGACCGCGTGTCTTGTTGTTATACTTTGTCAGGGTAATCATAATTGCCATATAGACCTCCACCAATAGGGGGAGTTACAGGGCTGAAAGTGCTAAGAATAGTACTACTTAACACAACCTAGTTGGGTCCAAGAACGCATGTTTAATTATTAGACTTTATCAGGGTAATTATATATCTAACAAATCTATCTATCAATTCTATCTAACTATCAATCTATGTATATCTATCTATCCTATCTATCAATCTATCTTCTGTCCGGGATGTTTTGAGACAGCCACTTGTGTTTCTGACATATTTGAAGTAGGAGGACAGAACAATCATCTTCTTCCATCTCCCGGTTCCACAAATGAAAGCCATATAGACCTCATCTGATAGGGGGAGTAACAGGTTGTAGTAAAATGTTAAGAATATTACTACTTAACACACCACGGGTCACAGACCACATGTCTTATTGTTATACTCTGTCAGGGAAATAATATATATTTCAAATCCATTTATTTATATATCAAATCGATCGAACTATCAAACGTATCGATCAAATGTAGATTGCATCTATTGATCAATGTAATTCGTATCTATAAAATGTATATTATATATTTTGGTTGATGTAATTCATATTTATAAAATGTATATTGCATCTTTGATTCGATAACATTCATATCTATCAAATGTATATTGCATCTATTGATCGATGTAATTCGTATCGATCGAATGTATATTGCATCTATTGAGCTATGTACAGTGTATCGATCATATGTATATTGCATCGATTGAGCTATGTTATCTATGTATCTATCTATCAAATCTATCTATCTTGTGGTTGTGCAAGTGGACTGTTTGCGGTTGATTGTGGTGCGTAACACTTGGAGTTTGCTCTGTCACTGTGATGCGGCTGTAACCCTTACACTACCTGATAGATACGACATTATAACTGATGTTTTAAAGCACGTTATTGCAAACAATTTGGGAATGTTAGTTGATTTAGGCCCATTATGGGTTAAAAGCAGACTCTGCATAAACCATGTAATTTTCCATGGGAGTTTTGCCAGGGATCCCCCTCCAGCATGCCACAGTCCAGGTGTTAGTACCCTTGAAACAACTTTTCCATTACTATTGTAGCCAGAAAGAGTCCTTGTAGGTTTTAAAGTTTGCCTGCCTATTGAATTCAATGGCGGTTCCGAAAATTTTAGGTTCGCGACATCACTACTTAATAATATAGATTGTATCATCATCAAACTAAGTTTAATGAACAAAAACAAAATAATTACACAACAGACTGTATCATCATCAAACTAAGTTTAATGAACAAAAACGTTTTTTACTTGCCTTTTTCTGCAAACAGTTCTCTGCATTGAGTCTGCAGCGAAGGGAAGTGGCTGCTAGATCTTGTTCCTTTAAAAACGGCTCCATTGCTCAGGTCTGGTTTTACACTGATTAATTTCAGCCTGCCTGTGTTTAATCACACAACAGACTGTATCATCATCAAACTAAGTTTAATGAACAAAAACGTTTTTTTACTTGCCTTTTTCTGCAAACAGTTCTCTGCATTGAGTCTGCATCTAAGGGAAGTGGCTGCTAGATCTGGTTCCTTTGAAAGCTGATCCATTGATCAAGTCTGGCTTGCTTGGCTTTGCATGTCTTTGCTGCAATACAAGCGGACATCTCCACCTACTGGCTATTTTAATGTATGCATGTGCTAATGCGTTCAATAGAAGTCAATGGTTTTCAATAGCAGTCACATGACTGAAAAAAAAGGGCGTTATTCTGAAATGGCGCAAATTGAACCAGCGTAAACCGAGGGCCACCTGTATATATATATATATATATATATATATATATATATATATATATATATATATATTGGAGCCCTTTCCAGTCAAACACCATGCGATATACCATTTCCCTTTTAACCCTTTAGATGTTTTTTTCATCAAAATTAAAATTATATATTTTTATTAAAAAGTGTATATATGAGTATAATAATGTGAAAACTGCCTTCATGCTATCACTGTCCCTTTAAGACTGCCTTCCTGGCTTCTGTCAATCATGCTATTCGGGGCATTGTCTCTGCATTCATTCTACTGGTGGAACTTATCTGCCAAATTAATTATTCATGCACCGGTTTCTCTCAGCCTATATTTTAGCAAAGTCAGGCCTATTGTGCATTGCACTAGCATTGAAGTTTGTTCTGAATTTACAGATCCCTTTGTTTGTTCCAGCATGTACTTTCCTAGAGATGTTCAAGTTTACAGCCTTACCTGTTTCCTAAAGCCTGAATTCTTCTAAATTGCAAGTATCCATATATTTCATGCATTGTTTCCTGGACACTGCTACTTACCTGTGATTCTCCAATATTTGCCATAACAGTATTTAATACTTTAACTTGCAACTTGCCTATCACCTGTGCTGCTCTGCTTATTAGTCTAGCATACAGCTCCAACTAATATTGTGTACTGTAAGCTCTGCAATAACTCCTAGAAACTACAAATCACATTATCTATTAACTGTTCCCTTTGAAGCCTATGACCCATATTTATCATGGTCTGTCGGACCTGATCCGACAGTGCGGATCAGGTCCGACAGACCTCGTTGAATACGGCGAACAATACGCTCGCTATATTCAGCATTGCACCAGCAGCTCATAAGAGCTGCTGGTGCAATGCCGCCCCCTGCAGACTCGCGGCCAATGGGCCGCCAGCAGGGGGTTGTCAATCAACCCAATCGTATTCGATCGGGTTGATTTCCGGCGATGTCTGTCCACCTGCTCAGAGCAGGCAAACAGGTTATGGAGCAGCGGTCTTTGGGACCGCTGCTTCATAACTGCTGTTTCTGGAGAGCTTGCAGGCTCGCCAGAAACACGGGGCATCAAGCTCCATACGGAGCTTGATAAATATGCCCCTAAATATTTAGCATTGTTATGTTTTACACTTCATTAATTCTGCAACAACTCCTAGCAACTATGAGTCACAATATCTAATTTGTTTTCTTTGAAGCCAGAATATATTGTTTACATATGTTTTACACTTCATGAATCCTGCAATAACTCCTTGCAACCATGAATCACAGAATCTCAACCATCCACATCCAGGATACTCTTCCCCGGGTCAGGGGTCGGTGTCTCCAATTCCCTACCACTGCCCCGAGGGTCTGTCTCCTGAGCAGTTATACACTGAAACGTGACAAATTATTAATTTTAATATGTTTTCTGAAAAAAAATTTTTAACCCTTACACTTTAATCAAGTCACACTAAAAATTCTAGCACTGTTTCAGCTTTTGATCGATCACAATCTATAGCTTTCAACATGTAATTAGACAAATCTACCTGATTTGAACAGCCAATAGGATTTAAGCAGCTCTCATCCTATTGGCTGATTGATTTTTTTAGCCAATAGGAATAAAGGGTACCCCAATATAAAAGGGGTGCCTTGCATTCAATCTTCAGTGTGCAGTGGACGATCGCATAAATAGGACCTCCCCGTCGGACCGATGGACCTCCTCTACCGCGCATCCACCAACCGTTCCGCCTCTGCCATGAAGATAGAAGATGCCAGTCCCGCGATGGATGAAGATGGAGCCATCTGGATGAAGATCTTTTGCCGGACCTTAGGAATGGTAAGTACCGATTGTAGGGTTAGTGTTACATTTTTTTGGGGGGGTTAGATTAGGGCTTTTTTATTTTTAATGGGCTTTAAAAGAGCTGAATGCCCTTTTAAGGGCAATGCCCATACTAATGCCCTTTTCAAAGCAATGGGTAGATTAGGTTTTTTTTAGTTAGTTTTTGTTTTAATTTATTGGCAAAGAGCTGTTAACTTTAGGGCAATGCCCTACAAAAGACCCTTTTATGGGCTATTGCTAGTTTATTATAGATTAGATTTTTTTAATTTTTTTTTTATTTTTTAAACGGGGTATTAGATTAGGGATAATTTTTATTATTTTGGATAATTTTGTTATTTTTTTAATGGTAGTTTTTTTTATTTTTTGTAATTTAAGTGTTTATTATTTTTTGTAATTGTAGTTTTATTTATTCTTTTGTTATGTTAGGTTTTATTAGTATGTAATGTTTTTCATTTTTTTTATTTTTTTAACAAGTAATGCTAGTTTTTTTTTTTTAGTTTAGACTTAGGTTTAATTTCTATTTCACAGGTAAGTTTGTATTTATTTTTAAATAGGTAGATAATTTAGTAATTGTAACCTTAATTTAGGTGTATTTGAATTACGTTAATATTAGTGGGTGTTATGTTAAGGGGTTAATAGTATAATTTAGGTAGTTGCGATGTGGGGGGACGGCGGTTTAGAGATTAATAATTTTATTTAGTGTTGGCGATGTGGGGGATGGTGGTTTATGTGTTTATAGGTTTATTTAGTGTTGGAAATGTGGAGGGACAGCGGTTTAGAGGTTATTAGGTTTATTGAGTGTTGGTGATGTGGGGGGATGGCGGTATAGGGGTTAATAGGTTTATTTAGTATTTTATTTAGTGTTAGCGATGTGGGGGACGTCGGTTTAGATTAGAACAATGAAACATTCTGAATATGAATAAAGAATGGATCCGAAAATTTGGAAACTGATTTATTCGTTTTTGGAATTTTTCAGGATTTTAGTTATGGTGCCGATTCAAAAATTCGTATTCATCCAAATCTCTGAATCAGTCAAAATTTGTCCAAAACCTAAATTCGGCCGAAACAAATTACACATGTCTACCAGTAATATAAGTGCTATTTAGCAAGGTTGCGATATCCATTGAAAGTATAGGTTTGCGCTAGAACAATGTTGGCCGTGATAACCCATCTCTGGTAAATGTTATTTACCATATACTTGTAATAATATGTTAGCAAGGTCCAGCGATACTGTTTATCATGACCTGAACTACCATTAGGGCAGCACTTGTAACCTGGACCTTAATTTTCTAATGTACACTTCCAAGTAATCTGAAATGCTAGAGTGTTGTTTCTTTCAGGTCTTGGCAATGGAATGTGTTTGTTTTGTTAATTAAAATATTCATAATATTGCACTTATTCTTTGCTGATTTCATCATCAGAAACGTATCTTTATGTAACTAAAACAATTTGTAGTAATTAAAACTGTTGTATGGTTTAGTAATCTACAATAAAAAGAAAAATACTTTTGGTTTTATTCATTTCTGTTCATATGTATGATAAATGACTAATTGTCAAACACAATGGACAACACAAATAGTAAGTTTTCACCTCTTATAAATATTTGTCAGAAACTGTCAGTTAATTATTGTATTATCAATTTACATAGTTTATAAAATACTGAAATAAAGCTATTATAAACATATAATTAGCAAACAATATATTATAAGCAAAAATACATAATTAATGGTTTAACAATTCTGTATTATTACAGTGCCCATAGGAGTTGAGTTAGGTTTTTTGTTCTATCTGGCTAGGGGGCAACCTTACAAAGTGGGTAATTGGTAAATAATTAATTATTTTGGTTAGAGCATTCAAATATATAGGCATTATTTTGTTGGAAAATATATTAAGTAAGATCTGTTTAAGTGTAATTGGAATCTAATATACCAGTTCACTTCCTACTAATGCTAATTGGTATATATGTGCTTACTATTAATTCTTAGGTCTGATTCTCAAAAACTCGCCAGAATAGAAATAAATCATCAGATTAATTACTTAGCACTGAATTCTCAATTAAGTATCTCTTCTTCACATAAAGTAAAGTAGAAAACTCCCCTTAAACTGAATGTCAAGTTAACATGACATTGTCACGGCATTGTATAGACTTTTAAATATTAGCATTAGTTTAATTCATGACATTTTTAAAATTGTTTAATTTTCTTAAATTTCTACCTTTTAAGTGCACCACCGATAAGCGCAGCTCTACCGCCCGCCATATTGTCTAATTGATTGACAGATGACGATTCTTCAAACAACTAATCCTTGTTTCCCCCCCCCCCGGAACGTTCAGGCCCTTTGCATAAACGTCACGGTCCGGGGGGAAACAATGATTAATTGTTTGAAGAATCGTCATCTGTCAATCAATTAAATAGAATGGCGGATGGGAGAGCTGCGCTAATTTTTAAAAGTATATACAATGCCGTATGGATATCCTGTTAACTTGACATTCCCTTTAATGATATATGCAGTTTCCAAGGTAAAACTTGCCTTTGAAACAATCCCTGAGGGACCTCATAATACTAATGAGAATCTCTCCAAACCAGAGAGAGTTAGAGAATCAGGCCCATAGTGAGCATTGGAAGGAAGGACCTATCACCCAATGAACATTACCAGGATTTACCTATCAGCCAATGAGCACTTGTAGAAAGCACATAATGGATACAGCTATATAATGTTTAATTTAATCTAAACATATTTTACTAACCATTTTTGATTGTGAAGAAAGTTCGTACATGGGGACACTTCTTGAGAACCAATAAGTGTGTAGAGCCATAATACATTGTGTTGTGGTCATGGATGGGGTCATGGGTGAAACCAGAAAGTGCTCTAAATGCTCTCAGCAGAGTAGAGGTGGGAAACCCAGGGGCATCACTGCTGGGGAAACACATAGTGGGACATTCATTGTGCTGGTGGGACCTTCCTGGTGATGCCATGGGTTTAGAGGCTGCTCTTTAATGTGCAGAATAAGTCTGGTACTTGTCAGAAAGGGTTTATAAATGCAAAGACAAGTTTAAAAGTTACTGGTGGTGGAACTATTGAATAGAGTTTGTTTGATAAAAAAACTTTCCCACCTTTAGAATAATGGTGTTAACAGCTAAACAAAACATCCCTTGTTTATTGATTAAAGTGAACACTTCTTTTACTTTTTCAAATAGAATGAAAAAAATTACAATAAGATTAGGGATTTTTGCAATTGTATGAATCTAGATGCACATTTTTAGTTTTCACCACAGGAAATAAAAAAGGCTAAAAGAAAATGTAATGTGTTAGAACAGGATATTGTTGTACTGTTTTTTCTTATAACTTAACATTTAATACCTCATTTAACCTGCTAATAATAAGATTACTACCCTCTATATTTTTATTTATCTCACAAGTTCAGAAAAACCCTTGGCTAGCTTAAAGTGAATGTCAACTCAACCATACCCGTTTACGCCATATGTTGAATCAAAACAATTTAGGGGGACTTTCATTCATCGTTTTTGCAGGTCTTAAAATTGAAAGCTGAAAAATACCTTATACTAGTGTTTTTTCAATCGCGCTTCCTCCACCCGCCATTTAGTTCCTCTTGTTGTGGTTGATTGACATCAAGGATTTCCAATAGTGTTTTCCACCCTGTGGCGTCCAGCCCCTTTTGTTCCAACGTCATGCACTTCTTCTGCTCATGCGTTACATGAGAATTTCCATTTCGGAAGCAATGCGCGTTCACGAGACACGCATGCTCTATTGATAGTGTTGTGTAGAGTATACTGTGAGCTCTGCCTGCCGGGGTAACTGTGGCTGGGAATCTTACACAGTAGGCTGCCTGTCATGGGGGATATACAGAAGTGCAGTGTTCACTTGGGTAATAGAGCGGTACTGTAGCCCACCAGGTGGCTTTCATGATTGGCTGGATATTGCCAATGGTCTTATTGGCTGAGGCTTTTAACGCATGCGCAGATTGTGTACATCGATTTTGAACGCATGCGCATAGTTAGGGCGCATAGTAAGAGCTCCACGGGTGCGTGCTTTCAAGGAAGTGCCGGATGGGAGGAGTTCCATCTCAAACCGTAGCTAAGTTATTTTTTAAACTAAAATAGAAATGGTTTATTTATTTATTTGAAAAAGTTAGCGGTTTGAATACTGAAGTGCTAAAGTAGTGTTAGGAGGCTTCAGGAGTTGAAAACTTGACATTCACTTTAACTACCCTCCACATACACTCAAAGCCTTACAGTAGTATCAGTAGGTGACACAGCTAATCACAAGACATACCAGCTGCCTCAGTGTCAAATGATATTGTTTGTTTCAACTCTCACAGCCCCTGAGGAAGGCTGTAACTTGACAACAGTTTGTCAAAAGGCTAAAGTAAAATACCCACAGTCCTTAAAGGGGTTAATGTGTAGGTTCTAACCCAAAACTTCAGACACCTTTCAGGTCTCTTTTTCTGCGTATCTCAGAGAATATATTAGAATAATTTGCATAACAAAGGTATGAGAAGAGGATAAAAACAATTATTGTATTAAATATACTTTAATTAAATCATTGGTTTACTAAATCAGTCTATAAGTTTGCTCAAAATCTCCCAAGCCTCATCCAATTTGTCAGCAAGATAGGAAGACTTTCGGCTAGATTTAGCTAACGCATGCTTTTTTTTCCCCGCACCTTTTAAATACCGCTGGTATTTAGAGTTCACAGAATGGCTGGGTTTTCAGTGCGTTAGGCTCCAAAAAGGGAGCGTAGAGCATAATTTACCGCCACTGCAACTTACGGACGCGGCCAGCTTCAAAAACGTGCTCGTGCACGATATCCCCATAGGAAACAATGGGGCAGTTTGAGCTGAAAAAAAACCTAACACCTGCAAAAAAGCAGCGTTAAGCTCCTAACGCAGCCCCATTGTTTCCTATGGGGAAACACTCCATAAGTCTGCACCTAACACCCCAACATGTACCCCGAGTCTAAACACCCCTAACCTTACACTTATTAACCCCTAATCTGCCGCCCCCGCTATCGCTGACACCTGCATATTTTTTTTAACCCCAATCTGCCGCTCCGTACACCGCC
This sequence comes from Bombina bombina, assembly GCF_027579735.1. Taxonomy (NCBI): domain Eukaryota; kingdom Metazoa; phylum Chordata; class Amphibia; order Anura; family Bombinatoridae; genus Bombina; species Bombina bombina. The sequence goes on along the minus strand of NC_069504.1, from coordinate 967,469,613 downwards.
GCAACCTACATTATACCTATGTACCCCTAATCTGCTGCCCCTAACACCGCCGACCCCTATATTATATTTATTAACCCCTAATCTGCCGCCCCCAACGTCGCCTCCACCTACCTACAATTATTAACCCCTAATCTGCTGACCGGACCACACCGCTACTATAATAAATGTATTAACCCCTAAAGCTAAATCTAACCCTAACACTAACACCCCCCTAACTTAAATTTAATTTAAATCTAACTAAATAAATTAACTCTTATTAAATAAATTATTCCTATTTAAAGCTAAATACTTACCTGTAAAACAAACCCTAATATAGCTACAATATAAATTATAATTATATTGTAGCTATTTTAGGATTAATATTTATTTTACAGGCAACTTTGTAATTATTTTAACCAGGTACAATAGCTATTAAATAGTTAAGAACTATTTAATAGTTACCTAGTTAAAATAATTACAAAATTACCTGGAAAATAAATCCTAACCTAAGTTACAATTAAACCTAACACTACACTATCAATAAATTAATGAAATAAAATACCTACAATTATATACAATTAAACCTAATACTACACTATCAATAAATTAATTAAATACAATACCTACAAATAAATACAATGAAATAAACTAACTAAAGTACAAAAAATAAAAAAGAACTGTCACAAAAATAAAAAAATATTTACAAATATTATAAAAATATTACAACAATTTTAATCTAATTACACCTACTCTAAGCCCCCTAATAAAATAACAAAGACCCCCAAAATAAAAAATGCCCTACCCTATTCTAAAATTAAAATAGAAAAGCTCTTTTACCTTACCAGCCCTGAAAAGGGCCCTTTGCGGGGCATGCCCCAAAGAATTAAGCTCTTTTGCCTGTAAAAAGAAAACATACAATACCCCTCCCCCAACATTACAACCCACCACCCACATACCCCTAATATAACCCAAACCCCCCTTAAATAAACCTAACACTAAGCCCCTGAAGATCTCCCTACCTTGTCTTCACCACCCCAGGTTCACCGATCGATCCAGAAGAGGCTCCGAAATCTTCATCCAAGCCCAAGCGGGGGGCTGAAGATGTCCATGATCCGACTGAAGTCTTCATCCAAGCGGGAGCTGAAGAGGTCCATGATTGGGCTGAAGACCCCTATATTATATTTATTAACCCCTAATCTGCCGCCCCCAATGTCGCCTCCACCTACCTACAATTATTAACCCCTAATCTGCCGACCGGACCACACAGCTACTATAATAAATGTATTAACCCCTAAAGCTAAATCTAACCCTAACACTAACACCCCCCTAACTTAAATATAATTTAAATCTAACTAAATAAATTAACTCTTATTAAATTATTCCTATTTAAAGCTAAATACTTACCTGTAAAACAAACCCTAATATAGCTACAATATAAATTATAATTATATTGTAGCTATTTTAGGATTAATATTTATTTTACAGGCAACTTTGTAATTATTTTAACCAGGTACAATAGCTATTAAATAGTTAATAACTATTTAATAGTTGCCTAGTTAAAATAATAACAAAATTACCTGTAAAATAAATCCTAACCTAAGTTACAATTAAACCTAACACTACACTATCAAAAATAATAAAAAATTCTCTACCCTATTCTAAAATTAAAATAGAAAAGCTCTTTTACCTTACCAGCCCTGAAAAGGGCCCTTTGCGGGGCATGCCCCAAAGAATTAAGCTCTTTTGCCTGTAAAAAGAAAACATACAATACCCCCCCAACATTACAACCCACCACCCACATACCCCTAATCTAACCCAAACCCCCCTTAAATAAACCTAACACTAAGCCCCTGAAGATCTCCCTACCTTGTCTTCACCACCCCAGGTTCACCGATCGATCCAGAAGAGGCTCCGAAATCTTCATCCAAGCCCAAGCGGGGGGCTGAAGATGTCCATGATCCAACTGAAGTCTTCATCCAAGCGGCAGCTGAAGAGGTCCATTATCGGGCTGAAGACCCCTATATTATATTTATTAACCCCTAATCTGCCGCCCCCAATGTCGCCTCCACCTACCTACAATTATTAACCCCTAATCTGCTGACCGGACCACACCGCTACTATAATAAATGTATTAACCCCTAAAGCTAAATCTAACCCTAACACTAACACCCCCCTAACTTAAATATAATTTAAATCTAACTAAATAAATTAACTCTTATTAAATAAATTATTCCTATTTAAAGCTAAATACTTATCTGTAAAACAAACCCTAATATAGCTACAATATAAATTATAATTATATTGTAGCTATTTTAGGATTAATATTTATTTTACAGGCAACTTTGTAATTATTTTAACCAGGTACAATAGCTATTAAATAGTTAATAACTACAGTATTTAATAGTTACCTAGTTAAAATAATTACAAAATTACCTGTAAAATAAATCCTAACCTAAGTTACAATTAAACCTAACACTACACTATCAATAAATTAATTAAATAAAATACCTACAATTATATACAATTAAACCTAACACTACACTATCAATAAATTAATTAAATACAATACCTACAAATAAATACAATGAAATAAACTAACTAAAGTACAAAAAATAAAAAAGAACTAAGTTACAAAAAATAAAAAAATATTTACAAACATTAGAAAAATATTACAACAATTTTAAACTAATTACACGTACTCTAAGCCCCCTAATAAAATAACAAAGACCCCCAAAATAAAAAATGCCCTACCCTATTCTAAAATTGAAATAGAAAAGCTCTTTTACCTTACCAGCCCTGAAAAGGGCCCTTTGCGGGCATGCCCCAAAGAATTCAGCTCTTTTGCCTGTAAAAAGAAAACATACAATACCCCCCCCAACATTACAACCCACCACCCACATACCCCTAATCTAACCCAAACCCCCCTTAAATAAACCTAACACTAAGCCCCTGAAGATCTCTTTACCTTGTCTTCACCACGCCAGGTTCACCGATCGATCCAGAAGAGGCTCCGAAATCTTCATCCAAGCCCAAGCGGGGGGCTGAAGATGTCCATGATCCGACTGAAGTCTTCATCTAAGCGGGATCTGAAGAGGTCTATGATCGGGCTGAAGTCTTCTATCAAGCGGCATCTTCAATCTTCTTTCTTCCGGATCCATGGTCATCCCGCCTACGCGGAACATCCATCTTCACCGACGACTTCCCGACGAAAGACGGTTCCTTTAAGGGACGTCATCCAAGATGGTGTCCCTCGAATTCCGAGGGAATTGGCTGATAGGATTAGGGTAGGAAAATTCTGATTGGCTGATTCAATCAGCCAATCAGATTCAAGTTCAATCCGATTGGCTGCTCCGATCAGCCAATAGAATGCGAGCTCAATCTGATTGGCTGATCGGATCAGCCAATCGGATTGAACTTCAATCTGATTGGCTGATTCCATCAGCCAATCAGAATTTTCCTAACCTCTTCAGCTCCCGCTTGGATGAAGACTTCAGTCAGATCATGGACATCTTCAGCCCCCCGCTTGGGCTTGGATCAAGACATTGGAGGCTCTTCTGGATGGATCGGTGAACCCGGCGTGGTGAAGACAAGGTAGGGAGATCTTCAGGGGCTTAGTGTTAGGTTTATTTAAGGGGTGTTTGGGTTAGATTAGGGGTATGTGGGTGGTGGGTTGTAATGTTGGGGGGGTATTGTATGTTTTTTTTTTTACAGGCAAAAGAGCTGAATTATTTGGGGCATGCCCCGCAAAGGGCCCTTTTCAGGGCTGGTAAGGTAAAAGAGCTTTTCTATTTTAATTTTAGAATAGGGTAGGGCATTTTTTTATTTTGGGGGTCTTTGTTATTTTATTAGGGGGCTTAGAGTAGGTGTAATTAGTTTAAAACTGTTGTAATATTTTTCTAATGTTTGAAAATATTTTTTTTTTTTGTAACTTAGTTCTTTTTTATTTTTTGTACTTTAGTTAGTTTATTTCATTGTATTTATTTGTAGGTATTGTATTTAATTAATTTATTGATAGTGTAGTGTTAGGTTTAATTGTAGATAATTGTAGGTATTTTATTTAATTTATTTATTGATAGTGTAGTGTTAGGTTTAATTGTAACTTAGGTTAGGATTTATTTTCCAGGTAATTTTGTAATTATTTTAACTAGGTAACTATTAAATAGTTCTTAAATATTTAATAGCTATTGTACCTGGTTAAAATAAATACAAAGTTGCCTGTAAAATAAATATTAATCCTAAAATAGCTACAATATAATTATAATTTATATTGTAGCTATATTAGGGTTTATTTTACAGGTAAGTATTTAGCTTTAAATAGGAATAATTTATTTAATAAGAGTTAATTTATTTAGTTAGATTTAAATTATATTTAAGTTAGGGGGGTGTTAGTGTTAGGGTTAGACTTAGCTTTAGGGGTTAATACATTTATTATAGTAGCGGTGTGGTCCGGTCGGCAGATTAGGGGTTAATAATTGTAGGTAGGTGGAGGCGACGTTGGGGGCGGCAGATTAGGGGTTAATAAATATTATGTAGGTGTCGGCAGTATTTTGGGCAGCAGATTAGGGGTACATAGGGATAACGTAGGTGGCGGCGGTGTGCGGTCGGCAGATTAGGGGTTAAAAAAATTTAATAGAGTGGCGGCGATATGGGGGGGGCCTCGGTTTAGGGGTACATAGGTAGTTTATGGGTGTTAGTGTACTTTAGAGCACAGTAGTTAAGAGCTTTATGAACCGGCGTTTGCCCAGAAAGCTCTTAACTCCTGTTTTTTTTCTGCGGCTGGAGTTTTATCATTAGATTTCTAACGCTCACTTCAGCCACGACTCTAAATACCGGTGTTAGAAAGATCCCATTGAAAAGATAGGATACGCAAATGACGTAAGGGGATCTGCGGTATGGAAAAGTTGCGGCTGGAAAGTGAGCGTTAGACCCTTTCCTGACTGACTCTAAATACCAGCGGTAGCCCAAAACCAGCGTTAGGAGCCTCTAACGCTGGTTTTGACTGCTACCGCCAAACTCTAAATCTAGCTATTTATTTCTCTATGTGAATAACATTGAACATCTTGATCTTGATTTATTATATGTGGCAACAGGGGTTGGGACTTGTGATTTATTGTTTGTAAAGGTTAAACAATACTCTCCCTCTGTCTTTTCTCTATATTTACTCCAACTCTGATGTAAAAAATGAAATGTTTTAAATAATTCTTCATGTCATTTCAATATGCCCAAGTTTGCTGTCTATAACTAAATTTACAATTCACTACAGAGTATTGTGGGAGAGTTTATAAACTGTTCAGAAAAAAAGCAAGAAAAAGTAAAAGTTTTCATGTGACTTAAGAAAATGTTCTTTATTTTGATTAAATATGTAGTAATCAAACAATTATTTAATCAGGGAAATTTAGTTTTAAAACCCACTCTGGTATACTCCATCACTTTTTTACTTAATTACTTGTTTGCTTGATATATTCTACATTTTTATTATTAAATATAGGTCTACTCAACACCGTACAGACAAACCTTTTAAGGCTGGCCTAAGAAGCAAATTGCAACCCATAAGCCTCTCTAGTTACGGACCCTATACTCAGACCTGGATCCTTGAACAACTACATCTATATAAATGCAGGATTCCTTTTGGCTGGCATTGCCCCACTCCAGTACCTATTGGTTGATACAGTTTGAACAGTAGAAATCTGCGTCAGTTAAGTAGCAACTATAAATTCCATAAATCTCTTCTAACCTCCATATTGGACCTACAATAATTTCAACTTTCCAAAAGACCCCCAGCATACCTAAGCTTGTCAGTAGTTTCATTAGGTCACTTCCTGCTACTGGTAAGTATGTGGTAATGTGTAAGAGAACTAATAAAATGAGAACCACATGTAATATTTTCAATACCTGAGCAATTGAATAACTAAATGGGCCCCATTTCTGAAGCTATGGACACAGTTTCTGGGCGCAAATACACATACCGAACTTCCGGATTTACTAATCGAATCCGGACAGAATATAAACATTCCTGTATACATGTGAAATATGATTTAAAAAAATAGATCTTTTTAAATCCTAAATGCTTTCTATATTTATCCAGTCAGCAAGAGTAACATTTTCTTAATTTTAATCAGAATAGTTTTATTGCCAAGTGTGCATGCACAAAGAAGGATTTTTCTTGGCAAATGAGCTTCTATGTTATATTTACAATATCACAACAGATACATACGTATCCAATTGCAGGTATATATCACTACCTAATTAAAAAAAGTGGTTCTTTGTACACAATTTTTAGATGGTCATCTACATGACTGCTGGAATGCTAATGTATGAACCAGTATGTAAATGGTAGCCCTTCATTAGAAAGGTGTATTAATGGTATATTTCTATTGCGCAGAACACATCCTGCTGCTTACAGTTTATGAAAGGGGTTAATAGATCCTGACTTATAATTATTAAGTCCTCGCTGCAGGTATAATGAGTTTAAAAGAGTTGGTCAATTTCTATACAGTCTAAAGGTTTGGAACAAAATGTAGGAATATAGGGTAGGCCGAGTATCAATAGCTTAGTTAGGAAGCCAACAATAATCTTTTGCACTTTAGTAAAACTTCTAAATATATCATTGCAATAATTAGTTGTCTATATGTTGTTCCTGGTGCAAACTTTTATGAGTGCTGTGCCAAAGTCATACTGTAATGTGGCCGTTAATGTAAGCTTCATCATTTCTATAAAGTTAAGAAAATAAAGAACAATTATTCATATAATAATTATAATAACAAAAATGTTGTACTGGACTCCTGGTTCTGCACCCATTAAAGGGACAGTTTACACGAGATTATACTAGATAATCCCTTTATTACTCATTCCGCAGCTTTGCATAACTAACACTGTTATATTTATACACTTTTTACTTATGTGATTACCTTGTATCTAATGTTCAGAAAGAAAGGTGACTATTTGCAGACAAACAGCTTTAGCCAAAACGCTTACCCCCTTCAGACTTTCAGATTTCAGTGATGCAGGACATACCTCATTCTATATAACTTAGGCCTAGATTTAGAGTTCGGCGGTAGCCGTCAAAACCAGCGTTAGAGGCTCCTAACGCGGGTTTTTTACGCACTCCGGTATTTAGAGTTTATTTACCGCGACTCAAAATACACCTAACGCTCAACTTTCTACCGCCACCTCAGACCCAGTAGTAAACATATACCGCACAAAAAAACATCCACGAATCAAAAAACAAATATTACACAAAGTACACTTACACTCATACAAACACAACACTATCTTTATTTTTCGTATTTTTTATTTTTTCTTTAAAATACAAAGGATTAAAGTTGCGAGATCTCGGGTGTTTGAAAAAAATCCACACAAATCCATTTTCCCATTGACTTACATGGACATACGGGAAAAGACCCTCATATACCTACATCTAACGAATAACATTATCACAAACATAGACTCATCGATGCATACAAACAATATACACCACATTACATACACAAAATATTTATTTATTACAAAAAGAACACGATTTAGTTACTTTTTCACACAAGCTCATGACGTCACTCACTTTACGAGGAAAACCAGTCTTAGAAAAAAAAAAATAGAAATCTTTGGAGCCTCCATTGACTTCTATTGGGAAGACGTGCTCGTGCACGCGAAACCCTCATTTCCCTAACGCACGCAAATAGCGTAGACTGAAAAACTCCAAATACCAGCGCTAGAAAATACATGATTTCATGCGTTAGACCCAGCTATGATAAATAGATCAAGAAATGACTATTTCCCTATGGTGGACTTATGTTTTTTAATATTAAATATTCACCACACCATAAATATTTTTAACACTTTTAGATTACATCAACTACAAATCCCCATCACTAGTAACACATTATTATTTCAATAAAATTACATTTACAATTAAAATAAAATTCAATACACATTTCTGGATTCACAAACACTACACAATGGGAAACATCTCTCATTTACCTTTATTATTGCATTTCTGTTATTCAACTCATATGCTTGCAGCAACTGCATATCTACATAGGCTTAACACATGATCACTCATGGATGCACATACATTACTTTTAACATTCAATCATACATGTGCATTCAAATGATGGGGGAAAAACACATTACATTCTCTCGAGGAATCACAAAACACAACATATGGATTTTACTGTACTTTTAACATCATGATTCCATCACCAGAAACCATTAGGAATTACGTACAACAAGAACATCATTACACCAGATTACAGATGTCACTTTATGGGAAGGAACAACAATGCCAGACCGCTATATAGAAGTCAGCATATGTGGGACACAATCACAATATATACGTACATGTACATAACACGCATCACCCATCACGCAACCACAAAGCACACATTTAGATTTTATTCAGCACACAATAACAATGTAGCACAATACAACAACACAATGAGGATTTCACAACTACATAGGCAGGGTAATAATATCATGACGTCATTAGAAGATTCAACCATACACATCACAGATTCACCACTGTACCGCCCCTTTAGGAACTTTAACACTCAATACTACAATACAACATATACGTAAAACACACTTTTGAACAGCATTATTATGGAGATTTCAATGGGACAATTAAGAAATATTGTCAGATCGCACATCAATTATATATATAATACTACAGATGACAGCCGGAAGTTATTCAGTATTCGTGCAATTTTTATGGGACGCATACAATATCGTCAGATCGAAAATCACTTATATATACAATACTACAGATGACAGCCGGAAGTTATTCAGTATTAGTGCGATTTGAAAGGGACGCATACAATATTGACATCTCGGCAATCACTTATATATACAATACTACAGATGACAGCCGGAAGTTATTCAGTATTAGTGCGATTTGAAAGGGACGCATACAATATTGACATCTCGGCAATCACTTATATATACAATACTACAGATGACAGCCGGAAGTTCTTCAGTATTATTGCGATTTTACAGGGACGCATACAATATTGACATCTCGGCAATCACTTATATATACAATACTACAGATGACAGCCGGAAGTTCTTCAGTATTATTGCGATTTTACAGGGACGCATACAATATTGACATCTCGGCAATCACTTATATATACAATACTACAGATGGCAGACGGGAAGTTATTCAGTATTAGTGCGATTTGAAAGGGACGCATACAATATTGACAGCTCGGAAATCACTTATATATACAATACTACAGATGACAGCCGGAAGTTCTTCAGTATTATTGCGATTTTACAGGGACGCATACAATATTGACATCTCGGCAATCACTTATATATACAATACTACAGATGGCAGACGGGAAGTTATTCAGTATTAGTGCGATTTGAAAGGGACGCATACAATATTGACAGCTCGGAAATCACTTATATATACAATACTACAGATGGCAGACGGGAAGTTATTCAGTATTAGTGCGATTTGAAAGGGACGCATACAATATTGACAGCTCGGCAATCACTTATATATACAATACTACAGATGGCAGACGGGAAGTTCGGAATTATTATTGCGATTTGAAAGGGACGCGTACAATATTGACAGCTCGGCAATCACTTATATATACAATACTACAGATGGCAGACGGGAAGTTCGGAATTATTATTGCGATTTTAAAGGGACGCATACAATATTGACTGCTCGGCAATCACTTATATATACAATACTACAGATGGCAGACGGGAAGTTCGGAATTATTATTGCGATTTTAAAGGGACGCGTACAATATTGACAGCTCGGCAATCACTTATATATACAATACTACAGATGGCAGCTGTTACTTTATCGTTTACAAACAATATTGCAGCAACATTGATCGATCACATTCGATGCACATTATACACAACTATGCACTTTCATTCATGTTAGCCTGGACGTGTGCTTGTTACTATAAGATCGCGTTTAGGAAATATTGATTACGCATATGATCAAACATTACAAACATGCACTGTATGTGTGATATTTGACACTTTCACATTGAGAATCATTGTTTGAAACTAACATTTCAGCAAACAACAAATAAACGCCCACTGTGAAAGCATTCGCGCCGCTCACATACAAACAAGTGAATCCAATTAGCAATCATTACAAACTCACTACCATTGGACTAATTGTACTATAAATCCCCCAAACAACATGGCCAATGCATCACTTGTGATCCACATCAGATCAAGTGCATACCTTGTTACACTGTTTTGAAAGATGGATGACGATGACATGGTAGACGCTGCTGGTGCTGCTATTGGCGAACTAGCTGTTGGTCGAATCAGGCAGCCTCGGCGGCTCAGACCGAGACGAAGGGGTCGTCTGGTTCGAGGTCCTCGTGTCTACAGGGTGAGACCCACCTTGGAAAACATGAGTGACTTTGAGGTTTTTGATAAGTATCGGCTCGATCGCGAACAGCTCATTGGCCTTTACGATCTTCTTAAACCTCATTTGGAGCCACGTATACAAATAAGGACTGCTGTTCCCCCCATGAGTAAGATGCTAAGCTGTCTATACGTCCTGGCCTCCGGGAGTTTTCAATCAGGAGAACTGTACATGCATGGCCTGGCTCAAGGTACATTCTCTGTGGTGTTTGATAACTTTCTGGACGCCATGGTACGTATCAGTAAGCAATACATAGGATTCCCACAGGATGATGGTGATTGGAGGCGCCTGAAGCGGGAATTCTTTGATATTGCTCAATTGCCCAATGTCTTGGGAGCCATTGATTGTACCCACATTGCGCTGCGTGCTCCAATTGATGACTTGCCCTTCAGAAATCGCAAACATTTTCATAGCCTCAACGTGCAGTATGTTTGTGACGCACGGATGAGGATTATGCATGTGTATGCGAATTTTGGAGGTGCTTGTCATGATGCCCGCATCCTCTCTCTGTCGTCCCTGTGGAGACAGTTTGAGGAAAGACAAATGCCCCCTGGTTATCTCGTTGGTGAGTATTTGTGCACAACATGGTTAATTATTTTGACAATTGCCCCTGTATTTTTTAACTGTTAGCGTCATGTTCAGCTATAGGATTAAATTTAACCATTTGTTATTTACCGACGCTAATGTCTAGTTTTATTGAAATGCAGATATGTAGCATGTCTTACCTTAAGTGTTCAGATAGAGAATGCAATGTAAACATGTAGTTAGCATTTTACACAAGGTTTGTTTTAGGAGAAATACGCATATGTAGCATGTCTTAGATGAAATGGCAAGATATTATCTCATGCAATTTAACCCTGTCATTGTCTTTTTCTGCTAATGTCTAGTTTTATTGAAATGCAGATATGTAGCATGTCTTACCTTAAGTGTTCATATAGAGAATGCAATGTAAACATGTAGTTAGCATTTTACACAAGGTTTGGTTTAGGAGAAATACGCATATGTAGCATGTCTTAGATGAAATGGCAAGATATTATCTCATGCAATTTAACCCTGTCATTGTCTTTTTCTGCTAATGTCTAGTTTTATTGAAATGCAGATATGTAGCATGTCTTACCTTAAGTGTTCAGATAGAGAATGCAATGTAAACATGTAGTTAGCATTTTACACAAGGTTTGGTTTAGGAGAAATACGCATATGTAGCATGTCTTAGATGAAATGGCAAGATATTATCTCATGCAATTTAACCCTGTCATTGTCTTTTTCTGCTAATGTCTAGTTTTATTGAAATGCAGATATGTAGCATGTCTTACCTTAAGTGTTCATATAGAGAATGCAATGTAAACATGTAGTTAGCATTTTACACAAGGTTTGGTTTAGGAGAAATACGCATATGTAGCATGTCTTAGATGAAATGGCAAGATATTATCTCATGCAATTTAACCCTGTCATTGTCTTTTTCTGCTAATGTCTAGTTTTATTGAAATGCAGATATGTAGCATGTCTTACCTTAAGTGTTCAGATAGAGAATGCAATGTAAACATGTAGTTAGCATTTTACACAAGGTTTGGTTTAGGAGAAATACGCATATGTAGCATGTCTTAGATGAAATAGCAAGATATTATCTCATGCAATTTAACCCTGTCATTGTCTATTTCTGCTAATGTCTAGTTTTATTGAAATGCAGATATGTAGCATGTCTTACCTTAAGTGTTCATATAGAGAATGCAATGTAAACATGTAGTTAGCATTTTACACAAGGTTTGGTTTAGGAGAAATACGCATATGTAGCATGTCTTAGATGAAATGGCTAGATACAGATTTATATATAAATTTATTTTTTTTTTTTATGTTTCTGACAACTTTTAATATGGATTATGGTTTTTAAAAAATATATTTATACAACAATATACTAGTTTAAGTATTCTGTTTGAATTATGTTCTGTTCTAAATTTATAGGTGATTCTGGGTACATGAGCCGGCCTTGGCTCATTACCCCCTTGCGTAGCCCAACTGATGTGTCTGAGGAGCGCTACAATAGGGCTCATAAGAGAACCAGGGCGGTGGTTGAAAGGATGTTCGGGCTCCTGAAGATGAGATTCAGGTGCCTGGACCGTTCTGGAGGAGCACTCCAGTACAACCCAAAGAAGGTGGCTAAGATCGTTGTAGCCTGTAGCGTCCTGCATAATATTGCACAGCGGGCTGGGATGCTGCAGGCCGTCCCGGTGGACAGAGACCTCCTCAGAGATGAGGAGGATGATCCTGTTCTAGAGGGGGAATTCCAGGACGAGGGACTTGATGTCAGAGCAGACGTCATCAACCGCCACTTTAGACGGTAAATAATAGAAGTTACACTGGAGTATTTTCAATAGATGTGAACTCTAGGGAAATGACAAGTAGAGAATTGTGCAAACATGTTAGTATTGATCAAATGTTATAATAATATTTATTTCTCATAATATAGGTGATGCTCTGGGCATTGGGTCCTATAGCGAGTCTTTGCCACCTGGTTTTTATAGAGGACATCAGATGGTAAGTAGAAATGTATGGACTGTTGCTGGCATGATTTGTACACAAATACATCATATGGCATACATTTTTAAAAATATAACTTTGTTTACACATTACTTATGTACATAATCAGAAAGGGATACTCTAGAATGACTATGGTTCAATGTCACACAGAGGTTTGTTCTGCTCAATATGACTCATCTTCACACTTGATAGAAAATAACACAGGTTCATACACAGGCTTAGTAAGCTAGTGATAGATATTTATTATGAAATGGGGGGTGGGAGAGGGGTACAGAACTGATTCACACACTTGTATGAAATCTTTATATATAATTTCTTACATTAGGGAGATGACTTAATATAAAGACTGAAAGGGAACAATTTGAAGCCTGACAGTGAAGATTTCCAAGACTGACAGTGGGGAAAAAGCCAAGATTGAAATTGAAGTATACCAATGGGATCATGTCTGGCATATTTAAATTCTGCTGACCTTGAAAACCATACAAAGACATGTTCACATGGTAAGTGCAAACTATTTGATAGAATAAGGCTGTGGAGACATCCTATTGGAGACACTTAGATGATTTTCTATTTTGTAGATGGTATTTCCCAGTCCTCTATTTAATGAACTGATGAATAAGACACCTATTGAAGATCAACTGTTTACCCCTGAATTGACATTCAAAGACCATGCATTGTCCAGGTTGGTGTACCAATGCATGCTAGTGAAGACTGTAGAATATTAGTAGCTTACATACATTAGTCATATTTAGTTCTTAATTAGATATTTAGGGATCACAATCAGACACTTAGATGATTTTCCTTTTTAGATGGTATTTCCCAGTCCTCTATTTAATGAACTGATGAATAAGACACCTATTGAAGATCAACTGTTTACCCCTGAATTGACATTCAAAGACCATGCATTGTCCAGGTTGGTGTACCAATGCATGCTAGTGAAGACTGTAGAATATTAGTAGCTTACATACATTAGTCATATTTAGTTCTTAATTAGATATTTAGGGATCACAATCAGACACTTAGGGCTCCATGTACGAAGCAGCGAAAGCTGCTCCGGAGCCTTTGCGGGGCAGGTTCGCATATGCGAGCCTGCTTCCCGCAATGTAAGAAGCAGCGGTCATTAGACCGCTGCTTCCTACACCCTACGCCACCTCTTAGGTGGCGAAGCAGAATCACCGAGAGCTCGCTCGCTCTCGGTGATTGACAGCCCCTTCAGTCGCGTGATTGGTCGCGCGACTGAAGGGGCGGGCATTACACACTCCGCTGAGTGTGTAATGATACATACGGGCAAGCGGATCAATAGATCCGCTGCCCGTGTGTAGCGGAGGCGGGCGGACAGCTTTGCGAGTTAAGAAGCTGTCCGCCCGCCTCTTAGTACATGGAGCCCTTAGATGATTTTACTTTTTTAGATGGTATTTCCCAGTCCTCTATTTAATGAACTGATGAATAAGACACCTATTGAAGATCAACTGTTTACCCCTGAATTGACTTTCAAAGACCATGCATTGTCCAGGTTGGTGTACCAATGCATGCTAGTGAAGACTGTAGAATATTAGTAGCTTACATACATTAGTCATATTTAGTTCTTAATTAGATATTTAGGGATCACAATCAGACACTTAGATGATTTTCCTTTTTAGATGGTATTTCCCAGTCCTCTATTTAATGAACTGATGAATAAGACACCTATTGAAGATCAACTGTTTACCCCTGAATTGACATTCAAAGACCATGCATTGTCCAGGTTGGTGTACCAATGCATGCTAGTGAAGACTGTAGAATATTAGTAGCTTACATACATTAGTCATATTTAGTTCTTAATTAGATATTTAGGGATCACAATCAGACACTTAGATGATTTTACTTTTTTAGATGGTATTTCCCAGTCCTCTATTTAATGAACTGATGAATAAGACACCTATTGAAGATCAACTGTTTACCCCTGAATTGACTTTCAAAGACCATGCATTGTCCAGGTTGGTGTACCAATGCATGCTAGTGAAGACTGTAGAATATTAGTAGCTTACATACATTAGTCATATTTAGTTCTTAATTAGATATTTAGGGATCACAATCAGAAAAAGGAATACATATTATAGTTGATATAGAGGTATTTGAATGGACATGAAATATTACATTTATGTTCAGCATACATATATTGTTTACATGTGATATACATTATTATGTATAAATTTAATTTTTGAAATTTAAATATTATTTTTAATCAACAATATAATGGTGTATGTATTTCATTAATTTAAAATAAATGTAATGATTATCTTTAAAAAATGTTGATCAAAGTTAGAGCATAGACACCATATGATTTTAAATGTATTTTATGAATATTTTACAACGTGTGTATTAACTTTGTTCCATTTTTATTATTTGTCATTTCAGATTGGCATCTGATGACTTCATGGAATATTTAATTATTTTCTATTAAATATATGTTTTTTTTTAGCAGATTCTAATATATATCAATATAATCTGTAAATAAATAAAACTTGGACTCCCATGACTGGTAGTTGGCTATTTGACAAGCACATGCATAAGAGAAAATAATGCATTAATAGTAGAAAATAAAATTCTTCAGAGAATATTAAAAGATATCTTTTAACATTAATTGGGGAGTCATATTCTTCAATGCTTTTATATTGAAAAAGTATATATTAAAAATATTTAGGATATGTATTAATATTATGATTGTTTTAACATTTAATAAGGTGAAGTGGTTCAATTACATGAAAGTGACAGTGTTGTTGAATGTAAAAAGAATTGTATAAGATCATGTATCTTCCTTAGGTATCTCAAAACATTATTAGAAAATATTTTACAATTATTACATTTATAAATGGTAGGTCATTTAACTTTATAATTTTTAATAATTAGTTATTGGATGCCAGGTTAATCTATGTAATTTTCTAGTGGAGTCATTTAACTATACTTAGTAATATTATGTATTTATTACAATCTTACCTCTTGGGTTAGACATCAAATATCTATATAGAATGTAATTTCCCCTTTAGTTTATTTTGTCAATGTTAAATCAAAATACAATATGTTTGGGTCCTTAAAGGGGTCATTCAAAATGTATATTTTGTATACATTGTTACAAATATCATACAAGAATTTAAACATATTTAGAATGTACTATAGAATTACATTCAGTCTTTAAATATACTTGTTAAAATAAAAATAAATGCACATATCTTAGTCAATGATATAAGGCATCTATATGCAAACAACAATCAGCATCAAAATAGCCTATGTAGAGATGTATTTAATCCACGAATATATATAATTACAATATAATGATTGAATAACAAAACATATTAAGTTGGTCAAATATAAGATTATGATACAAAATGCATACATAACATATAGCTTAATGTCCCTCTACGCTGAAGGCTAAAAAAGACCTCATTTAATAAATATATTTCAGTCAGTGTGTAAAACAATCTAGAAGTTAATCTAAATTAGCTTTACTCATATGTTAGACTCATTTAGCAAAAGGAAGGTGCCTAGGTTTATGATATATTAAGAATTATTGTGAAATGTTTATTTAAAGGGACATGAACTCAAAATATACTTAAAGGTAGCCATTTAAAAAAACAATGATTTATACATTCTGAATGAGTATTCTATTTTAATCAACTTTAAAACTTGTCTCATATTATGAATGCTCATTGTGATGTTGCTATCATTACTTTAGAAATAAGGCAGTAAATAGCTAATTTATTTGCTTCAGTACTCTGGACAGAACTTGATTGTTTGGAATAATTGATGCAACAATCGTCAAGGACAACCCAGGTTTTTATTAAACAATTGTCCGTAATATAAAATATCATTATTGATTTTCAAAGAAACATAACAAGATAACTTAACATTTGATAATCGTATTAAATAATAAAGTTGATTAACATTTCATGCTCAATCACCAATGGTAAATTTGTTTGGACAGTGTCCCTTTAAGAGCTTGAAATAGTGTATTTACTTCTCTTCCTATCTTGACATACTTTGCTTGAAAAGCATATCGAGATAGGCTCAGTAGATGAAGATTGGTGGATGCACAGAGATGCCTTATGTGATTGGCTCAACCATGTGCATTTAAATTTCTTATGTTGAGGATATATAAATACTAAGATAAAATGATTTACATTTTAAAGTCTAAACAATCTTCTATCTCTACAGATCATTTGATACAATTGTTTGTTTGTAATGTCTCTTTAAAACTAAAGACGCCATTGCACAATAACATATATGAGCACTTCAGAGAAATACAAGCTCGAGGTTTATTTGCGAATAACAAAGCTGTAGTTTAACATTTATAAACAGATTATCAAAGTTACTGACATTCTTCCCGGAATTTTAACATTAATAAATATTGCGTGGGAAACGCATCTTCAAACACCAGATTAGCATATTTAAACATTAGTGTAATGTCACGCAATAGCACACAATCAATGTGCATTATAAATACATTTAATAGAGCAATGTCAATACTTCACAATAAATTTATTTAAAGAACAATAAAGACATACAATATTAAATGTGTATTTGTATTAAAGAAACAGACCGTTATTAAACCGAGAAATGTCTACAACATTAATAATGTGACAGGATTAGATTTTAAAGAGTATTTAATCATTAATATTTCACGGATCACGGATATTAAATATGCGTCACACATATCCGCATGACAGGCCCATGAGTTACAAATAAGTCTACATGAAAAATGAAGTTACAGCACCACCATGAGGTATGTGTAAGGAAGTTACTAAGATATGAAACATTAAGGAACGGCCAATCAGAGTTCATCACACAAACACAACTTGAGTCAGGATGGTCTCACAGACATTATAACAATATTTCAAACTTTTATCCAATCAGATGTACAGATAAATTGTCCCATGGTGCATCTCATGTTTACTTCACCATATAAAAGTCCATTACACGTTGCCATCTTTGTCAGTTCTCTAATGCCTGCAGGCAGTTTATATTATTATAATATATTTATTGTACAACCCAGCAGGCATGTCAGTTCCCAGGTTCACCAAGGAGGAGAGCGCTGCACTGGTCCACGCCGTCAAGGACTTTTATCCCCAGCTGTTTGGGAACAAGAGGAGCTCGACAGATGCGCCTGTTAAGAAGGCCCTCTGGGAGTCTATCACCAATGCGGTTAGATTGGTGTGTGACGTCCAGAGGACCCAGGATCAGATCATGAGGAGATTCGGAGATATGAGGTTGCGTTTATCGAAAAAAGTCAACCTCATAAGGGACTGGGTACAAGCCCGTAAAAGAGGGGGCCAAAGAAAGGCCCCGCGGAAACTGTACCTACTCCCTTATGAGGTGACTTTATGCGAGCTCCTCAATCTCCGGGTCCCCAAAAGATTTAGATCCTCGCCATCCTCGGCCTCCTCTTCTTCCCTCCCAGCTGCGGGATCTGAAAGTCCTGACGCGGGGGACAGGGCAGATGCTTCTCCGTCCGGTGGCCTGGGAGGACCCGATAGAGAATCTGAACCAGGTAATTATCCAACTTCATATAATATTTATAATGTTAAAAATCCAAAATGTGTATTTAGTCAGATACTAAACCTATACAGATCTCACAACATACACTACATATGATGTTTAGATATCTGATTTTACATTAGTGATACATGAAATTGGAATGATGTTTCTTGCGCTCTACAGAATATGCGTCACAGAGCGGAAATGTAATTTCGCATCCACGTTAACATGGGTTTGCGGAAAGTGGCATTGCTTTATACATGTTGTTCAAATGACGGATGCGTAATTCCGCTTGGAATCATTGCGCAATGATCGCGAAAATGGCATTTCTCATCCACGTTAACATGGGTTTGCGGAAAGTGGCATTGCTTTATACATGTTGTTCAAATGACGGATGCGTAATTCCGCTTGGAATCATTGCGCAATGATCGCGAAAATGGCATTTCTCATCCACGTTAACATGGGTTTGCGGAAAGTGGCATTGCTTTATACATGTTGTTAAAAATTAAATGGAAAATCTTAGATTAGTGAAGAATACAGTATTCTTATTTTAAATATTATATCTAATAAAAAACGAATAATACTAATAAATTATAACATATGGCCATCAATTGATGATTATGTAATAACAAGCATATATTCTTAAAGATACAGTAAACAACACAACTGATTGAAAATAAGAGTCCAGGATATATTTATCATTCATTTAATTGCGGAAACTATTAACTCATGGGACTACCAAAGGATTAATATTTTTCTATTGATTTGTTATTAATGTAAATATTTTAAACATGGCATGATTAGTATTAATGATATGCAATCCTCATTTAATATATTACAGATATGGATGTGGCTGCTGGATCCTCAAGCCAGGGCTTGTCACAGTATGGTATGTCTCATTTTAATTGACATTTGTCTTAGAAACATGGAATGAACATTACATACTAAATACACATTGTTCAATATTTATATGTAATGTCTATTTAATAGATGAAAATTATATAATTATTCGGATATACTTAAATAACATATTTGATTTTAATTGCATGCGCAATACCATTCATTACATCAACATATGGAGTAGATAATTCATTAACAAACAACAACATTGTGGAATCTATTTAATTTTAGATTAAAGGGATACTGAACTACAATTATTAATATTGTCTTTCACATACAGTATGCAATATTAATAAACATAAAATATAATACTATCATCATATGTGACATATTATATTGCTAAATGTATTTTAAAATAAAGAAAGTACGTTTATGTGCATCTAAATATTTGTTGACCAACCTGGGTTTATATTGATGATTGGTGGATACCTTCAACAAACAATATTTATTGAATCCAATATTCCTTATCTGCCTTTAAGATTAATATCGAACAACATTCGAATTATAATAGGAGTCAATGTTAAATCATTTTTTACAGTTTGAACATAGAAATCAATTATTTAAATTAATCATGTCAGTGTCCCTTTAAGACAAAATAGATTCATTCATCATTACATTATTTTTATTAAAAACTATTGATATATAAATCTAATTATCTGTTGGAGTTACTTTATATATATCTGCATACTCTAACAGCACCATGATTACATATTTGTAATAATAAAGTTTGTTATGTATTGTGATAAATATGTGTTGTGTCCTAAACAAGATTACTGTACATTGAAAAAATGGGTCGATGTGACACATGTTTGTTTAGATTTGTCAACAGATGCTCCTCAATATGTGGTTTGTGTGTATTCTTGTAACTTCTTAAGGACATATGACGGAATTATTCCGTCATAAAACAATTGAGCTAAGTGAAAGCTGTGTCCTTAAAGGGTTAAGAACATTGATCATTGGGTATATTTAGATATGCAATAGCAGCATCTGAGATGAATTTGATGTCTAATGTAGTCTGACATTAAACATATGTTGAATACAGATATGTTTACAGAATCCCCTTGATTCAATCAAGCATTTTCTGGTGTAATGACTGCTCTATTCTTCACATTTTAAAGTTGATTAATGTTAAAATTCTAGACAGATGTGATTTAGTGATATCCAAAATGTGTTTAATAATATATATCTATATCATTCATAGAGAGAGTTGGTGTGGGAAGCCCACAGGAATCCAGCAGTGACATAGAGCCGCCTTTGCGGACTCCTGGTAAGTCCATTGACTCATTTATATGTAATTGAAGGTGTATTGCTAATCAATATTATGATCATGATTCCGATGAAGCATAACATTATAAAAAATCATAGAATTTATCTTCTGATTATATATTTATTTTTTATATTGAGCGATTAATAATTTCTACTTTATTATTCTACACATTTGTTATTCATAAGATGTCTAACATATGTTTTTTTCATTTTTTTTTTTTTTTAACAACAGTCATCAAGTGATACACACATGAGAAATCTTAAATGTTCTATGTACTATGCTTTTATGAATTTAACATTAAGACAAACAATACATTAATATTCTGATTTATTGACAATAACAAATCTATTGTCATTTGTATGCTCCATCAAAATGATGTAAATCATAACTTTGTGTGTGTATATCTTTAATGCAACATTGATGTGCGTATTTGAGCAACAGTAACATATGTTATAATATCTGATCTTAAGGTGTACACAACATGTTATGTTTTACAGAGATTGATGTCACATGTGGGATGGAGGAGGAAGAGGCTGCCTTGGAGTCTGATGGTATGTGAAATATATCTATCATGTTTCCAACATGTTTCTTTTTTTGAAATCATTTTATTGAAGACATTCAAAGTCTACAGCTTTTTCCCTTTAAAAAGGAATATTATTTGTCTGTTCAAATACACTACTGCCCCCTTTCTATATCAGGCAGCATGAAAATCTGCTTGTATATATTTTTTTAAGAATATATAATTCATGCCATCATTATGTCACATGCATATTCCATGCCAAAACACAATAATAAGTTTCACATTGTACAGACAGTCATTGAGATTCATCTGAGTGCCTATATAGATACCATATCCTCATTTCAGAATAGTTTACAGATTCAAACACACTTCGAGGTATATTGAAAACATAATCAATTTTAAATGCGTTGATTTGATGTCAGGATGTATGAGATGTTAATATATTTATTTTACATTTTCAGATGGATCCACCACTTCTGGTCATCTGGATTCCGCCCCTGCCCAGTCACAGACCCCTCCCCGTGCACACACCCCTGACCATGGCCACACCTCTGCACACACCCAGAGCCCTTCCCATCACCAAACCCATGACCATGCCCCGACCACTGCCAGCCCTTCCCATATTTCATATCCTGTCCCTCCAAAAAAACGCACATACACCCCCCTTCGCCGCTCTCCCCGTATTCTGGCCCGTACAGCTGCCCAGACCCAAACTCCCCACTCCCCAGCTGTACGGCCTACCCTGGAGCAGCAGCTCACCACTCCCCAAGCCATTCCCATCCCTCCCCGAGCCAATCCCATCCCTCCCCAAGCCAATCCCATCCCTCCCCCCTGTTTAAACCTTCATTGTCCTGGGTGTCAGATTGTCCTTCCCAGGCACAGCTGTAAGTATCATTCTAAATACACTTTATAAGATACTTAAAGGTACAGTGAAGTTAAATTGGTTAAATTGTGATTCAAATCCAGCATGCAATGTTAAGCCAATGTATAATAGAATACTCTTATGAATTATTCGTCATTCTCTTGATATATTTATTGAAAACAACTTATTCCTATAATTAGTTTAAACAATAAAATAAATGTGGCCATCATTTCTTTATTGTTGGATGAATGTATCCATCAACCAGCATGCACAAACAAGGTTCATCAACAAATATTGGCTTCCATAAAAACCAACATTCTTGCATTCAAAATATAGCTTGACAATTAAAACATATAATGAATATGTGTAATTTCTAAAGATTTGTCATGTCATGCTCTATCTGAATCAGTCCATTAAATATTTAGGTTCAGTGTCCCTTTAATTGGATATCACTACATATACCAAACACCACTACTTGGATCCAAAATTTTATGTCCAAATGTGGATACATTATCTCTTGTCTAACCCAGTGGGAATGTAATTTCTTCTGGTTGCTATGTTTACACAGCTTGTCCTCAATGCCAAAATGTTTAAGGATAGGTGTGCCTACCACAGTCTAAATTGAATTTTTAAATTGCTGATGTAAGTACAATGTAAATCCTTTAACAAGATTTGATACACTCAAGCTGTATAAGTGGATCATCTAAAACCAATTAAAGGGTTCAACATGTTTGAGTAACATGAGCCTTTAATGATTTCTGTCTGTCTGAATAACCTAATTCATGTGTAAAGAATATATGAAAAATAATTGATGTAAATAATTATTTGTCTTTATGATGACAATGTATGTATTAAAATCTTTTATTCTGTTGTGTAATTATCCTTAATATTAATTTTTATTTTATTTTAGGCTGTGACTCAGCATGGCTCATGCTAGAAGGGATAGCAAGAGTAGAGCAGGCCGTGTTGAGGAACGCAGCTGTCCTGAGAGGGATGAACGACACCATGCAGGCCCAGCTCCGGGTTCAGGACTTGACTCTGCGTGAAATTATGCAATTACGTTCAAGGCCTGAATCTGGAGCTGGACATGCACAGGACAATGAAGAGGATGACCAGTAAGTGGAGGATCTGGATATGCTCCATGGTGGCAGATAATAATCCTCCGTCCACATGTTGAATTTGTATTTATATTGTTGCCATTTGGCCTTTTTATCAGTTTTTTGTTGTGCCTGTTGCACTCTTTTACCTTGTCATGTGTCTCCAATGAGGCTATGCTGGCCCTTGGCAACTCTCTTCATGGACTGTGATGCACTGTGTTACCTTGCCATGTGTCTCCAATGAGGCTATGCTGGCCCTTGGCAACTCTCTTCATGGACTGTGATGCACTGTGTTACCTTGTCATGTGTCTCCAATGAGGCTATGCTGGCCCTTGGCAACTCTCTTCATGGACTGTGATGCACTGTGTTACCTTGTCATGTGTCTCCAATGGGGCTATGCTGGCCCTTGGCAACTCTCTTCATGGACTGTGATGCACTGTGTTACCTTGCCATGTGTCTCCAATGGGGCTATGCTGGCCCTTGGCAACTCTCTTCATGGACTGTGATGCACTGTGTTACCTTGTCATGTGTCTCCAATGAGGCTATGCTGGCCCTTGGCAACTCTCTTCATGGACTGTGATGCACTGTGTTACCTTGTCATATGGCTCATATATTCCTTATTTTTACAAGATTATTTATAAACGTTGTGTATGTTTTCTTACATACTAATAAAATACATTTTATTTCACAAATCTTTGTCCTCATTCTTCCTGTTATTTTTTGCAAGCTCTAGTTTATGTTGTTTATCCTTAAAGGGACCTAACAAATCTATTTGTTATAATGAAATCATATATGTAAGACAATAGTAAATGACTTTAAGATTAACATCTCCAATGTAATCTTATTATTTGTGTTTATATTATTTTCTCTTAGCTCTATCATTGCCTGATTATGATTAGCAGAGTAATTTCTTTATATATGTATATATATTTTTGTATTTGTGTATATATGTATATTTAAATGTTCATATCCATGTGTGTATTTATAAACTCTGCATGAATTGATGCACCTTTACCAAATGATCTGAGTATTGATACAATGATATAATCCCTGTAAAGTGTTCATTTTATTTAAATAGTATTGACTATGTGTATGCTCTTTTTAAAAACAAAATAATGTCCCTTTAAGTGATGTTGATCACTATTGTAAATGAATGTATTTCCATTTGTAAAGCGTTTTTGTCCTTTTTACAAGAACAAGGACATATAATTTTATTAATAAACAATCTTATTGTAATGTTGACAGCACCTGTATTTCATTTTCAAATCTATATTATTGTCAAAGTGTAACCAAATCAATCTCTGTGTGTAATACAAATAATGTAGATGATGAATATTAGTTAACTAATATGTTAACAAAATACATCTCCTCCCATATATGGCTATAGGTAGGCTGACCATAATTAAACTTGAATAAATGACACGTTTAATCAATACATGTATAACTATTGTTATTCAACAACAATCCAAACATATCTTAAAACATCAATGGCATATGTATTTCTCATGTGTATCTTTTAAATGTTAAAGATATACACCATAGCTATAGTTCAAGGGACAGTCAAGTCCGAAAAGATGATTCATGATTTGGTGACATTCCTAGATAGCAATCTACACACATACTAGTTCCTAAAATATAAATACGTTTCTTAATGATATGCCAAGATGTCACTGAGTCCTTGTATTGTCTGCGGTTTTTCAGCGATCTCGGATGCGCCATGTTGCTTAAGACGTCACCTGCCAGGCTGTCCAATGATTCCTTGTATTGACTGACGTTCTTACGTGATCAGGAATATGCCTTTTATTGGATTGCGTTTTGACGCGATCAAGGATGCGCCTTTTTTTTTTGGGCGTTCTTACGTGATCAATAATGTGCCTTTCATTGGATGGCGTTCTTACGTGATCAAGGAAGCGCCATGTTAAGACGGCACATGTAAAGTTAAAAAAACGTGTGATTGGATTGCGTAGTCCCGCAATATTTGTGCACGTTAAAAACGTTTGTGACTGCATGCAATTTTAAAAAGCTTGCGAATATGTATTATTTGCATCATGTTACATTGTTGACCCGTAGCTGATAAAGACCAACACATTCTCTTTTGCTGGATGTCTGGTTGAATCAACGAACGAAAGCAAAATGTTTTCATGCATAGGATATTTCTAGGCAAGTGCAAATCTCTACAGTCCATGTTTAATATGTTTGTCAACAATGTTCCTTTTTCTTAAAAATTAATGTTGTGTTTAATGTTGAACATATCTAATTAATAAATATGCGCTATTGTGTTTGAATAAAGTAATCAATATGCATTTATCATATGCTAAATATATGATGCCGACTTCTTCTAAATGTAATTTCGTTGTATATTTTATGAAAGGTTCATTAGACACTCACATTATAAATAAAAATATTTGATTTTGTCTCTAGTTAGATAGTCCATTGTTTAACCAATAGGTTTATTTTGTCTTGTGTTGTAAGAAAATGTAAGTAATTTTCTTACTCCTCGCAAAGCCAATGAGTTTCATGTGAGTACCATCTCCAGCTTTGTCCAGTTTGTGTAAAGGTTCTTTTCATATGTTAATGATGGGGTATTGTGTTTTACGGTTGTAATGGTGGTTCATCTATATTTAAAATATAGCTAACCCTATTTTATTTGCAAGTGTTTGAAGCTTTTTAATATTGCTATCAGTATATGTTAATCTTGTTGTTTGTAGTAGTGTCTATTACATACAGTTATGTAAAAAATATAGGATACTGTCCCTTGAATGCAAATGTTGTTTTTTTGTATCATGTATGAGATCCACATAGTTTAATCTTCAAATATATTTTTGTTAGCATATTTCACCCCCCCACTCCTAAAAGGACTTTAAACCATATTCATTGTTAAAATAAAAATAGTTACAATAAAATATTAACACAATAATGTCTCTTAAAGAAAATAGACTTTATTTAACACGTCAATATAAATGTGATTTTCAAATTTTTTTTTGACAAAGTACATGTAGATATAGCAACAAGCTTAAAATATGTGTTAGCATATGTAATGTTGTTAAAGGGACAGTTTCGAAAAAAAATTTTTTAACATTATTGGAAAAGTCAATTCTGTAATAACAAGGATATCAAATGTTTCTCAACAATTGAACATTTGTCTGGGTTTATTTAAATTTGCTATCTAAACCTATGAGGTTGGTGTGCTCATTTCTTAAATCTTGAAGAGTGCTTGTAATCATTATACAATTTGAGCACTAGAGGGCATTTGGATAGCATTTGTATATGTAAAACCTTGTGCTCATACAGCATATTATTGACCATGTATTGATCATTGATATCTAAAATGTTGTTATGTCAGAACAACAAATAAGTGGTCATTTTTCATAGTCATAGATACAAGGGTAAGCACATAAGTCACACATGTATTTCTCCATGTTTTGTTGTTTCAAACTTTATAATGCGTAATACAGTGTTTTCTTTGTAATCAATAATTTTCTGACTGTCCCTTTAAGCTGTGTTATTGGCATTCAAACAGTAATATGCCATCATGGATAATTGTTATGGTAATTTAGTTAGCGATTCGGGAAACAGTTTGGACATCACATCACAGAAACCAATCAATATCATGAACAAGGATAGGTATGTGATGATGTGGTTTTCACACACTTATAACCCACACTCTGCAAAGAATCTTCCTCCATGGACCCGGTCCCATAGAAGTCGATTATATACAGAGTGTGGTCCACAAGTGTATGAAAACCACATCATCACATACCTATCCATTACCCAAAAAAAAAAATTTAAGATGGAAAAAAATACTTACTTCCTCTTCCTTCCCCTCTTCCCACGGGGCTGAGGCTCTGGGAGAGGCAAATGCCGACTCCGAAGAGTCCTCCTTGGAGCTGTTGTGGGAGGAGTGGAAGGAAGAGTACTGGGACGACCAAGGTGAGGAGTAGATGGCTGAGGAGGAGGAGAAGATGGATGAGGAGGAGAAGATGGCTGAGGAGGAGGAGGAGTAGATGGCTGAGGAGGAGGAGGAGTAGATGGCTGAGGAGGAGGATGAGATGGGCCGGCAGGAGGAGATGGCCCAGCAGCAAGAGGCCCAGCAACAAGAGGCCCAGCAACAGGAGGTAGACCAGCATGCGCCTCCCGGAAAAATGTGAACATTTCCTGATGAAGATTGAACATTCTTGTTTGTCCTTCTTGTATTGTATTCAGTATACTGATTATTTCATTTTGGCCTTGAATTATTTGATTCTGCCCATCAAGTATTCTGCGTCGTCCTTCTATGTTTTCTATCCGGGAGGTACGCATCTGGTCTATGTACTCCAGTAGAACCCGCACCTCCGCTATTTCTTCTTGTTGTGCCTGTTGAACCCGTGCACGGCGGGGTGCCCGTGCACGGCGGAGTGCGGGTCTTTGAGGGACCTCGGGTTCCGCGGGTTCAGCGGGATCCTCCTGTGCTTCCGGGGCCTCTTGATCATCTCCCGTGCGCTGTTCGTCACGGGGGGCCTCTTCCCTCCGAAGTGGGAATTCCTCACCACCACTCTCATCCCGGGGAGATGCAGGAGGCTGTGCTGCCTCGTCCCCAGACTCTGTATATAAATAAAGAAAACAAAAAATATATATATATTAGCATATTTGCAAATCAAGGTTTAAATGACTTAGCTTACGATACAATTACAAATGCAGAATCATTAATCCACTTTGAAATCTAACAAACAATCAATTCTATTTCCGCTTTTTCTAAACAGTGTTTGTGATATCTGGTCAATGTGAATGTTTTTGCGTTTGTTTTCAGTCTGTTTAAATGCACACCTAACCTATAGCCTAGATACTGATGTAACCGCTAAGTAATAGAATGCGTGTAAACAGCGTAATAGCATTAATCTGATCCTTAACACATGAAACCCAATGTTTTATCTTTCATGATTTATAAGCATACATTTAGTATCAACTTTCGAATGTACTTTTGTTATCTAATTAGCTTCATTCTCTGGATATTCTTTGCTGAAAAGCATATCTAAATATGTTTATAAGATTCTGATTGTTAGCTGAATATAGCTGCCTCCTGTGATTGTTTCACCGTGTGCATGGCTATTTCTTCATTAAAATATATCTCAAGAATGAATCAAATTATGTAATATAAGTACATTTGAATGTTTTGTCAAATTGTATTCGCTACCTCAATCATGAAAGTAAATGTTTGCGTATAGTGTCCATTGAAATACATTCGTATGTGAAATTATTGTTCAATGAGCTTACCGTCAGATGAGAGTGGCAGGTTCCCGGTATCGATTCCTCCGATACCGACTACTTCCACCTCGGAGATGCTGGGCCGCAACATTTCCTCCCATCTGCAGTACTCCATTTCAAGGGCAGGGCCGCCACCGGTCCCTGCGGCATGTCGGGCCTCCAGGCTTAACTTTTTTTTAAGTTCAAGTTTACAGTCCCGGTACCGATGTTTGATGGAATCCATATCCCGGTTCCGGCCACCCACTGCATTGACTGCATTCCGAATCTCGTTCCAGAGCCTCCTCCTGTCAGTCGGGGTAGTCTTCTGGTGCTGCAGCATCCTATGCCTGGCCATATAGGCCTCTACGAGGGCCTCCTTCTCCTCCATCGTAAACCTTGCCTCCCTAGTCGCCTTGGCCTTCCCCTGTGACGATGCCCTCTGTTTCCCGGACTGTGAAGCCCTACTCTGACCGCCACTGGGCCCAGCCACTTGGTCATCTTGAACCAAGTGGCTGGGTCCACCCACCGCTTCCACCCCCGCTTCCTGCCCCCCTTCCTGCCCCCCTTCCTGCCCTGTTCCTCTCCCCCTCCCTCTACTCCCCCCTCTACCTGTCCCCTGCCTGGCCTCCATCTCCTCCCTAAACTAAACCCCAAATAATAAAAAAAAAGTGAGTGTGATGAAATGAAAGGGGGTCAAAATAAAGAACTAAAAAGACAAAAAAGGTGCTTAAAGTGTGAGGGATGTAAAAAAAAAAAGAGGGTAAGGAGTATTTAAATAAACGAAAAGAATAAGACTAAAAGGAGGATATGTAAACTAAATGTAACTAGGGGATGGGTATGGGATGGGTATGGGGTATGGGATAAGAGTAAATGGGATGAAAGGGAATGGGACTACAAGGAATGGGGTATGGAGTGTAGTATGAGGGGGTAGGGGGTATGGAGTGTATGTAGTGTTATTGATAAGTGTATGTATGTATTGAATGTGTTTGCGTGTAAATGTGTTAAGTGTACAGATAAATCACTCGCTCGCTAACTAACACTACTTCTAATTCTCAATAACAAACACTCCCACTAACGCTCACTAACTACCACTAACTGACGCTCACACTAACAACTATCACTAATAACTCCCACTAACTCACTCACGCTCCCACTAACAGACTCTCTCCCACTCCCGCTAACTCCCACTAACTCACTCACTCTCTCACGCTAACACTACCAACTGACTATCTCACGCTAACACTACCAACTGACTATCTCACGCTAACACTACCAACTGACTCTCTCACGCTAACACTACCAACTGACTCTCTCACACTAACACTAACTCACTCTCAAAAATTCGCAAAATCTCTATTCTTAAATCTCCAAAGACCCACCAGCAACACAGTCAAAGAAGCCCTGCTTGTGTGGTGCTTATATACCCTGTGTAAATGTTTAATGATGTCCCAATTTCCATTGTAATTAGTGTTCAGGTGTGCTTTATTAGCAATTAATATTATTGCAATGTGTATTAGGTGTGTTAATTTGCGCATGCTCATTTTGAGTTGGTATTTGTGGAATGTGTAGAATGCGATGATGTCATAGTGGTCGTTTTCTCTAACATTGTCCAATAGTATTCTTTTTAAATGTGAATTTGCGATGGTGTGTTCTTCGTGAAGTGTTGTATATGTATGTTTTTCATAATATATAATGATATTGAATGCGATTTTTTTTTTAGTGTATGTATATATTTTTTAATCCTTGTTGTTATTGTGCGATTTTCCGCATCTTAAAGTATATGCGTATTCCCCGTATAAATAGTATTAAAACTTCCCCCGCTTGTGAATGTGTAATGCTTGTGTGCTTTGTTGATTGATTGATGTTGTGACATTTGCGGCGTGTTATTGTTGTGCATGATGTGGTATGCGTCATATGACCGAGCTGTGCGTATTCTCGCGAGATCGAGTGTTAGGTGAAAAAAGCTATTTTTTGCCTTTCCCATTGATCTCTATGGGAGACTGTCTAACGCGGGCAGGATTACGCGTGTGACATACACGCGTTAGGAGCATCGTTAGATGGTCTTATATTAACTCTAAATACCGGAGTCAAACAATGACGTGCGTTAGACATAAAACACGCGTGGCGTTAACAGCCCATCTACCGCCGAACTCTAAATCTAGCCGTTAGTGACTGGACCACTACGTGTTGGGAACCCAGACTCCAGCAGATTTTTTAGTGGCTTTGGTTCTTTTGAGCCATTCCTGGAACAGACCATAAGGCTTTCAAACCATCATGGAATTCACGGTGCCTTCTCTATTTTCCTGGCACAGCGTCACATGATCACATTACCTATTTACCTCCAATCCCATGGAGGGAGTCCCGAGGTCAATCCAGAATAATCCCAAGAGGGGAGACTTCAGAGCTTGTTTGGTTACCGCTATTCTGGTGTATAAGCCATATCAAAACAGTGGGTTGCAGCAACCAAAGAAAACAAATGAATTTAATTTTAAATTCTTTAAAAATTCAAAGAATCCATGTTACAAATCAATATGCCAGACCCATCAGGATAATTTTAGTTTACCTGTTTTGGCTCATGCTGAAATCATAGCTAAAGACACTTCATCTGAGGTCATTATTTAAAACAGTATACAATTCTGGTCTGCATCATTTAATTCTTAAAGGGATATTCACACTCTTGTGTCATAAAGATTATTTGGATTTTAAAAGGATTTACAATAAAATTAATTTGTTTTATTATTTGGTTGCTGCAATCCACTGCTTTGATACCTTGGGGTAGATTTATCAAGCAGCGGATGCTGCAATCTACCCTCAAAGTTTCAGGTTCGCCTGAAACTTAAGTTAAGTAGCAGCGGTCATAAGATTGCTGCTCCTTAACTCATCCGCTATTTATTGATGTCGGGCGGGCATGATCCACTACAGTGGATCATGTCCGCCCGACATTTGATAAATCTAACCCCTTGTATCTAAGCCTCTGCAGACTGCCCCTTATCTCAGTTCTTTTGACAGACATACATTTGTCAAAATGCACTGAGGTTAAAAGCGGTGTTCAATGGCTTACAAATTAGCAAATAAGCCTACCAAGGTTTAGCTTTCAACACAGAATACCAAGAGAACAAAGCAAATTTGATGATAAAAGTAAATTGGAAAGTTGTTTAAAATTGCATGTCTTATCTGAGTCATAAACATGTTTAATTTTGACTGGACTGTCCCTTTAAATTAGCCACATATCCACACCAAATACTTTGTTACAATGTGTCAGTGGTATTAGAAGATTTAAACACATTCTGCACATTGTGAACTTACAATTTTGAATGATTGTTGTGGCTGAATAAACACAATTTAAAAAAAAAAATCTATCTTCTATTAAAAAGGAGTTTCACATAGTGCAATGCTTAAAAACCAAACTATTGTAAACCCAAAAACGTGCAGCCATTTGTAGCAATACACAAAATCTTATTTAAAAAAAAAGTTAAAATTAAAACCATATTTATTTAAATAACAAGCTTAGTTAAATTATGTAATATACTGTTTTACAGTATAATACATATGTATAACACACTATATACACATGCACAGTATTCCCAGAACCCCCCAACTCAAACAGGTTTATTATTCATGCACAATATTCCCTATTGTATTGTAACTAAAGAGCTTCAGTTCACACATGTAAATTGTATTTTAGATTACAATGCGGATACCTTTACAACATAGCGCTATTGTGAGGTTGCTTTAATCATCAGGAGCTTAGCCACCTGGTTCTAAAGTTCATTTGTCAGCACCTACCCTTAAAGGAACATAAAACCCAAACATTTTCTTTCATGATTTAGATAGAGCACATTGTTTTAAACTCCTTTCCAATATACCTTTTTAGTCAAATTTATTTCATTTTCTTTGTATCCTTTGTTGATGGAGCAGCAATGCACTACTGGGACATTTTATTTTTTTTGCTTCTGTTTTAAATGGTGGCATATGACAACATTTTAAAAGTAAATCCTTTTAAAATGTAGTGTCAGGCAGGAACCAAATTAGATCATAAGAGGATATTTTGAGGAATTTACACAACTTACGTTTGTGATGTACACTTTAAAATGGGTTTGTCATAACTTTTTAAAAAGTATAATGATCTGTGTGTATGTCACTGGAGTGTAATAGTTACTCCAACCCTTAGGGGGACTCTGACATCACATGGCTGTTTTAAGTGGTTTATGGATCTGGAGGGAGCAAAATCTTAAAAAACACATGCATCATGAGTCATGGTAAAATACAATAGCAGCCCTATGGAAGCTGTAAATTCTCCCACTGCCATTGTTAACATATAGGAGAGGGGGAGGGTAACTCACAGATCTTCCAGAGGAGAAGAGGATTAGACCTGGTACCGTTCCTGCTTAAAGGGACATAATACTCAAATGCTAAATCACGTGAAAGTGATGCAGCATAACTGTTAATAGCTAACATGAAAATATTACCTGAACATTTTCTTTGTAAAAATGGAAGAGATTTGGGGGCCTAATTATTATAGTGCGAGCAGGCATGATCCAATATTGCGGATCATGGCCGCTGCACATTGATAAATGCCGACATCATACGCTCTCGGCATTTATCATTGCACCAGCAGTTCTTGTGAACTGCTGGTGCAATACCGCCACCCTGCAGATTTGTGACCAATCTACCGCTAGCAGGGGGTGTCAATCAACCCGATCTTATTCGACCGGGCTGATTTCTGTCCGCCGCCTCAGAGCAGCGGTCTTTAGAGGCTCGCCGGAAACACAGGGCATCAAGCTCCATACAGAGCTTGATAAATATGATCCCTTTACCTCATCATTTCTTCAACTCACCAGAGTAAGTGCTGTGTAAACATTTATACTTCAGCTGCAGTCCTTCTGTAAGTTGAAAAATCAGCATCAGCAGTGCTGTTATTGCTTTGCCTTTGCTGTGATCTAATGAGATTTCACTAAACTCTCATGAGATTTAATAGAACTTACCAAAACTGAATAGTAAAATAACATGACTGTGCCTGCACATGACATATGCATACTTCTTAGCTTGTCCTAAGACAAGCATCCTGAATGGCTGCTTAAAGTCTCTTTACAGTGGGTTGGGAATGCTTAGAGAATTTGAGGTAAAATATCTTTCTTTTTTACATAGAGATGTTTAGGTGATATTTTCTAGTCAGCTTTCTACAGCTATGCTGCATCACTTTCAAGTGCTTCAACATTTGGATTTCAGAAAGGTCTGTTTACACCCCCCTTCCTGAACTGCAACAAAGTAACATACACACACTGCTCCTCTTTCATTCCCTACAGGTCATAACCGAAGAAGCTCCTCTCTGTCTCTACACTTACTTTTCTTCTATAAACACTGCTCCCTCTACAGCTATGAATTATGGGTATGAACATGCAAATATAGTTCTCATGCTTTTTTTCACAAACCGAGTTCTGGACCTACAACCTCAAAGAGACAAGGGAATGTATCTATATTAATTCAGTGGTGTGCACAATGTTAAACAGTAATTTGTAGTATTTAGGTAGTAACTTAGTAATTTTTTTTTTTGTTGTTTAAGTGCAATGTGCAGTCAAAGTGATATACCAAATCTGAATGATTTCAAAAGTGACAATAGGCTATACATTATGATTTTATTTTACTCCAAAATTGTAATTTCTTGTCTTGGCGATAAAAGAGTTATACATAATGACAAATTATCTCTAGATAAATACCCTGGGTTGTCTAAATTCTACAAATATATTCTTTTGCTTAGCAGTTTTAAATTATTTATTTAGCTTACAGTCCAAGCATAGCAAATTTTAACATTAAACCAATATTTCCATCTGTGTAATATTTGGTCTATATTTGCTATAAATTATTTGGAAACAAAGACATATGGGTTCTTCCTAAAATCAGGACAGCATAATGAAATTATTTGGTGGCATTTTTCTTTAGCTGCACTAGTTTTGTAGAAATTATTTTGAAGGAAATTGCACAGAATATGCTTTTTTTGTCACAATTTTTCAGTATTAAATTCCTATGTATTTTTATTTTATATACTTATATAGGTATCTCACTAGAAAGGGCTGTTTGTATGTAATAGAAAAATGTCATATAATATATATGGGTGTGCATAAAACCCAGAATTTTTTTTTCATGATTCAGACAGAGAATACAATTTTTTTTTTAAAAAAAGTTTCAAATATACTTCTATTATCAAATTTGCTTTGTTCTATTTTTATTCTTTGATAAAGAGATATCTAGATAGGTAGCATGCATGTGTCTGAGCACTACATGACAGGAAATATTGCTGTCATCTAGTGTTCTTGCTAATGTATAACATTGTTGCAAAAATGCTGCAGTATAGTACTTTAGACATGTGCACACTCCTGTATTTATCTTCCAGCTTTTCAATAAAGGATAAAAAGAAAATTAAGAACATTTAATACTAGAATTAAATTGAAAAGTTGTTTGTGTCATTTAAAGGGACAGTCTAGTCAAAATTAAACTTTCATGATTCAGATACGGAATGCAATTTTAAACAACTTTTCAATTCACTTTTATCATCAAATTTGCTTTGTTCTTTTGGTATTCTTTGTTGAAAGCTAAACCTAGGTAGGCTTATATGCTAATTTATAAAACCTTGAATGCCGCCCCTTATTTCAATGCATTTGGCAGTTTTTCACAGCTAGAGGGTGTAAGTTCATGTGTGACATATAAATAACTTTGTGACCATGCCCGTTTATTTACAAGTGAGAGTGCACTGATTGGTTAAATGCAAGTCTGTCAAAATAACTGAAATAAAGGGGCAGTCTGCAAAGGCTTAGATACAAGGTAATCACAGAGGTAAAAAGTATTAATATAACTGTGTTGGTTATGCAACACAGGGGAATCTGTAATAAAGAGAATATCTATATTTTTAAACCATAACAATTCTGGAGTAGACTTTCCCTTTAAGCACAGAAACTGGGGAAAACCTTGATCATTCAGGGTTTAATTTCTGCTAGTGCCTCTTGTTTACATAGTTTTTCTTTAGCCAATGCTGCTGCATTTTATGCATTCTATGAAATAATATATTATTATAACTTAAAAAAGTTTAAAATGCTTATATTTTTAAAACCCAACAGATGAAATAAATTATGAGTTAAGCGCAAACATTTACGCGCAAGCAATAAGGGATATATAGTGAGGGTTTGCTCTCATCGTGCTTACCGCTCGTATTACGATTTACATTTATTCACCAATCAGCAAGCGCTACCCAATTGCTGAACCAAAAATAGGCAGGCTCGTAAGCTTACATTCCTGCTTATTGAAATAAAGATAACAAGAGAACAAGGAAAATTTGATAATTGGAGTAAATTAGAAAGTTGCTTAAAATTGCATGCTCTATCTGAATCATGAAAGAAAAAAATTAGGTTTCATATTCCTTTAAATGTGCTTTCAGTCATCCATTTTACCAACTAGAGCCGTGGTTCACAAACTTTTTCCGGCCACTGCTCCTTGGATCAATAAACTCAACATCAGCACCCCCTACCTTACCCAATAAAAATATTATTCACATTAGCTGTGTATGACCCCTAATGAAGCTAACAGTGCAATTTAAAACAGTAACAATTAATTAAATATACTGTATATTCACATTTTAAATGAAACTATTTAGTTTAATAAATAAAAAGCGTATTATCTTAATCTTGTGATACCAGCTTTTTAAGCCACTCTACAAGAGTCTTATATACCACATTTATTAATTACTTCACTATTCAAAAAAATGTCAATATAATGGATGGATTTGATGAAGTGAAACCATTGTGTTAATCACTGTTTTCATGTCATTTAGCAGGAGTCTTAAATCACCATTTATGGAAATCTGGAGTCAATTTGTTTGCTCGGAGCATAGTTGTAGAACTGTACCAGTAAACTTTATGAAAAGTGTATTCTACTTACCAAAGTGTTATGTTTTGTGCCCCACTCAAGTTATTTCTGATGATGGCAAACTGTGCAAAACTACTCAGCCAAGCAAAACATGCCTTTGTTGTGTTTCCTGCTACTACAGTAATTCTGAAGAATGCAGTAAATGTTATACAATCTAATATACAACAACAAAAGAATGTAAGCGTCTCCTACAAGTGGCTGCAACCTATCACAGTCAGGGAGATTGTAGGTTTCTGATAAACCCCCAAAAAGATCAGTAAAACTTTAAATACAAAGCGGCAACATTGTTTTCATTTACACTTATAGGCTAAAAAGCAGCAATTTAAGATAGTTGTTCTCGTGGGGGACTAGCATCCTCTTAAATTCCTTGCCTACTAGTGCCCTTTTTCATCTTGTACCTATTAGTTCCCTTCGGGCAATGCTGCCCACTTTGGGAATCACTGAACTAGAGTGTATTAAATTGTTTTTTGATCGATCAATAGATAGATGAGATATAGCAATATTGCTATATCTTTGATATTGTGAAATAATTTATGTAAATTAACTTACATGATTAGTATAAGGAAAATTAATGAGTTGAAGAAACATTCAGTCTTAAATGATTATAAAAACTACAATGTATGATGACAATATTTTTGTTAGAAATATTTTCTAGACAGCTGAATAATTAAAAGAAACAGTTAAATAACAGTTAAATATATTTTAAATCCTATTAACTTATACTGCTATTTACAGAATACATTACAAGTTATATTTCATGTGAAAAGCAAAGAAACAAAAGTCACAAAAATCTGTGTATCATAAATACAATGTTAAGCTCCACTTATCCTTAAAAAAAAATCATATAATAATTCAGTTCAATTCAATGACTACATTGAGTACACTATCAATGTCTGGCATTTACATATTCATGTTTTAGATTTAGGTGTATACCAAGCTCAACCAAGTACAGGTTGTGTCAATAATTGTTTAAATTACAAGTGGTGCACTAATGTTAGCGAGGGACGCAATAAGCAGTATTGCTTGACTGGGCTAACATTCTCATGACTTGATATTACAAGTCCATGGTAAAACTGATTTATCCGAGATGGGTTAGTGCAGCGGACATCACTCTAGCACAACTTATACTCTCAATGAAAATTGTGACAGCACTAAATAGGGCTCAAATTAAAACTTGAAAGCTATTGGTTCAACTCGAGTGCAAGCCAAAATTATGCTAGAATATTTAGCACGACTTGAGGCCTGAAGTAAAGTGTAAGGGGCCGATTTATCATGCCCCATATTGTGCAGAATGTGACTTTCCGCACGAGCCTTCAGGTTTCGCCGGAAACAGGAGTTAAGAAGCTGCTCCTTAACTCGTCTGCCAGCTCTGAGGCGGCGGACAGCAATCTGCCCGATCGTATACGGATCATGTCCACTCGCACTTTCATAAATCGTCCCCTAAGGGTTAATTTTTTTTTTCACAAAACACATCCAAAGCATATTAAAATATACTATTATCCTCAAATGTACACATTTTAATAAAACAATATAATTTTAATATTGATAAACAAAGTTTTAAAATGGTTAAAAAGTCTATGCCAAGGAGTGTAAAGGGCTCCTATATATATATATACATATATATATATAAAGTTAAAATGGGACTAAGATATGTTTATATATTGTTTGTTTGAACATTATTGTATCACAGAGATCACATTTTTGATAATTCTCGTTTTCACTGAGTTTACACCACATATAATAGTGGTGTGATTGTTTCATTATGTTTTTTTATTGTTTTTGTTTTATTTGGTAATATGCAGTCTTTCAAAGAAAGATTAGATAAAAGGGAGAAATACAATCTTAGAACTTATACAGATAAAGGAACACAAATAGGTTGTACAATCCATCAATGATTCTCAAAACTTGAAATAGTAACTATAAAGGAACATAAACACTGGTGGGATGTGGAAGTTTTATAGACATATATTGATAAAAAGAAAATTCCAAGACGCCTGCGTATCTTAAAAAACTGTCCTTTCAGGATTTGGAAAGTACATTAAATAAGTGTGCTCTCAAATTAATGGATCATTTGGTTAAACATAGACAAAGTTTATTGGCTGAAATAGGGACTGAGGTTGAGAAAATTCAACAAGAGATAGAGAAGTTTAAAGAACATCCTGAGTATGGGAAATTAAATTAGAATGTTTTAAAGAGAACTGAACAAAACAATGGAGAGGGATGCAAATGATTACAATTTGGGGAACATCTATTCTTTTAATAGGCAAAAAGTAAGGCTATAGAAAATGTGGATGTGAATGAATCTTGGACCAAGATGAAAAAATACAAATAAAAATAAATAAAAACAGGGAATAATTGGATTACAGAGGGTAGAATTGATTTCTCCAACACCCAAAACAAATGGATTGAGAATAAAGTTGGGAAATCCCTAAGGTCTTCAATAGGTCAGAGAACAAGGTTAAGCAATTTGGTAATACCAACTTGAGAAATTACCCAAATGATAAAAAAGAATTTCTATTTAAAAGAAGGGTAATATTTGGTCCCCCAATGACCTCTACATCTAATATTGATAGTGATTAACTAAAAAAAGCTTTTTTTTTAGACAGGGAAAGGTGAGGAAGCTGAGAAACTTAAATCCAATAGCACAATTGAAGGGGGAGTGGTTTTTTTTTAAACTTTTTATGACATTCTAGGTACAATTTTTAAATACCAAAACATTGTATTTCCACATTTATAAATAATATTTAAAGGGACAGTCAAGTCCAAAATCAACTTTCATGATTCAAATAGGGCATGCAATTTTAAACAACTTTCCAATTTACTTTTATCCCCAAATTTGCTTTGTTCTTTTGGTATTCTTAGTTCAAAGCTAAACCTAGGAGGTTTATATGCTAATTTCTAAGACCTTGAAGGCCGCCTCTAATCTGAATGCATTTTGACAGTATTTCACCACTAGAGGACTTTAGTTCATGTGTTTCAAAAAGATAACATTGAGCACACACACGTGAAGTTACCTAGGAGTGTGCACTGATTGGCTAAAATGCAAGTCTGTCAAAATAACTGAAATTAGGGGGCAGTTTGCAGAGGCTTAGATACAAGGTAATTACAGAAGAAAAAAGTGTATTATTATAACTGTGTTGGTTATGCAAAACTGGGGAAAAGGTAATATAGGGATTATCTGTCTTTTTAAACAACAAAAATTCTGGTGTTGACTGTCCTTTTAACCCCTTAAAGGGACAGTATACACTCATTTTCATATAACTGCATTTAATAGACACTACTATAATGAATAAGATGCACAGATACTGATATAAAAATCCATTATAAAATTGTTTAAAAACTTACTTAGAAGCTGTCAGTTTGGCTCTGTTGAAAAGGTAGCTGGAAAGCCCACTGCAAGTGGCAAATAAGACACTCCCCCCTCCCCCTTCTTTTGCATATGAAAAGACCCTTTACACAAACAGGAGTAAGCTGGTAAAGGTAGCTGACAGTATTCACATAAAACTTTGGGCCTTGGTTAGGAGTCTGAAAATCAGAGCAATGTTATTTAAAAATAAACAAAACTATACATTTATTTTTTTTTAAAAACTTTATGGGCTATATAAATAGATCATCTACAAAACATTTATGCAAAGAAAAAATGAGTGTATAATGTCCCTTTAAGTTTAAGAGTGCAGGTCCTTTCCAACAGAAGTGGGATGGCTCTATTTCCTCACGTATCAACCGCAGAAGCCCTCTGCAGCATTCAACTTACAGGGGTTAAACAAATACAATTATAATCTATTGTAGCCATAATTTAGTCAAACAAACAAAATAGGGTACATTTACTTTTTTCCCCAATATCAAAATACTCTGAGAAAAATGCTTGACCTTGCCTGAATGAAGGTGAATGCTCCAGTTTACAGCAATTTATTTGAAGCACTAGTGTGGGAAAAGTATATTATTGTCAAATTATCTAGCACTTTTGTTTTCAAGATAAACACTGATGTGTAAACTATTCTGTAATAAAAGCTTTATATTTGATGTGCTTTTTTTGACTGCTTGAAGTTGTACTTTTGGGAGTGCATTTGATTCAGTCAATAAACTCATCCGTAGTTATAAAGTAAATTTTGAGAAGTGTAGACGAAAGCTCATATTTTTTCGAACTTGTGCTATATCTTAAGACATTTTGCAGCTGAAGGGTACTCTCTTTAAACTATATTCTATTAAATGTGTTCTAAGATGTGCTCAAGCTCTAGTAATGTTTTATGTCAGTATACAGCTTTCTAAATATGTTTTTTTCTTTTGTTCTTAAAGTAGGTACTAGGTAAAATTAAAGGGACATTCAATTGTAAAAAGAAAATATTCTATTATGTTTTTGTTCTTAGCTTACTATGGGGCTGATCATATTCACTGGTATGATAACTATCTACATATTAATGGCTACCAAAGAGTAATTTTGGATACTTATGCAACCACAATCAGCAATTTTCATTATTTGGTAGCAACACTTTTTTCTACAGGGAGTGCAGAATTATTAGGCAAATGAGTATTTTGACCACATCATCCTCTTTATGCATGTTGTCTTACTCCAAGCTGTATAGGCTCGAAAGCCTACTACCAATTAAGCATATTAGGTGATGTGCATCTCTGTAATGAGAAGGGCTGTGGTCTAATGACATCAACACCCTATATCAGGTGTGCATAATTATTAGGCAACTTCCTTTCCTTTGGCAAAATGGGTCAAAAGAAGGACTTGACAGGCTCAGAAAAGTCAAAAATAGTGAGATATCTTGCAGAGGGATGCAGCACTCTTAAAATTGCAAAGCTTCTGAAGCGTGATCATCGAACAATTAAGCGTTTCATTCAAAATAGTCAACAGGGTCACAAGAAGCGTGTGGAAAAACCAAGGCGCAAAATAACTGCCCATGAACTGAGAAAAGTCAAGCGTGCAGCTGCCAAGATGCCACTTGCCACCAGTTTGTCCATATTTCAGAGCTGCAACATCACTGGAGTGCCCAAAAGCACAAGGTGTGCAATACTCAGAGACATGGCCAAGGTAAGAAAGGCTGAAAGACGACCACCACTGAACAAGACACACAAGCTTAAACGTCAAGACTGGGCCAAGAAATATCTCAAGACTGATTTTTCTAAGGTTTTATGGACTGATCAAATGAGAGTGAGTCTTGATGGGCCAGATGGATGGGCCCGTGGCTGGATTGGTAAAGGGCAGAGAGCTCCAGTCCGACTCAGACGCCAGCAAGGTGGAGGTGGAGTACTGGTTTGGGCTGGTATCATCAAAGATGAGCTTGTGGGGCCTTTTCGGATTGAGGATGGAGTCAAGCTCAACTCCCAGTCCTACTGCCAGTTTCTGGAAGACACCTTCTTCAAGCAGTGGTACAGGAAGAAGTCTGCATCCTTCAAGAAAAACATGATTTTCATGCAGGACAATGCTCCATCACACGCGTCCAAGTACTCCGCAGCGTGGCTGGCAAGAAAGGGTATAAAAGAAGAAAATCTAATGACATGGCCTCCTTGTTCACCTGATCTGAACCCCATTGAGAACCTGTGGTCCATCATCAAATGTGAGATTTACAAGGAGGGAAAACAGTACACCTCTCTGAACAGTGTCTGGGAGGCTGTGGTTGCTGCTGCACGCAATGTTGATGGTG
Organism: Bombina bombina; assembly: GCF_027579735.1. Classification (NCBI taxonomy): domain Eukaryota; kingdom Metazoa; phylum Chordata; class Amphibia; order Anura; family Bombinatoridae; genus Bombina; species Bombina bombina. The sequence continues at coordinate 967,427,749 of NC_069504.1, read as the reverse complement.
AACAGATCAAAACACTGACAGAATCCATGGATGGCAGGCTTTTGAGTGTCCTTGCAAAGAAAGGTGGCTATATTGGTCACTGATTTGTTTTTGTTTTGTTTTTGAATGTCAGAAATGTATATTTGTGAATGTTGAGATGTTATATTGGTTTCACTGGTAAAAATAAATAATTGAAATGGGTATATATTTGTTTTTTGTTAAGTTGCCTAATAATTATGCACAGTAATAGTCACCTGCAAACACAGATATCCCCCTAAAATAGCTATAACTAAAAACAAACTAAAAACTACTTCCAAAACTATTCAGCTTTGATATTAATGAGTTTTTTGGGTTCATTGAGAACATGGTTGTTGCTCAATAATAAAATTAATCCTCAAAAATACAACTTGCCAAATAATTCTGCACTCCCTGTATATTGTTTCAGTGGAAAATGGTAGTATACATAGCACACCAGTCCCATTTTTCTAATCACAATTTCTGATACTTAACAATACATGTACTGGGCCACCGTTAATCTTTGGATTGTGTGGAAGTAATTCTCCTTCAGTCGTTTTTGAGCTACAGCTGGGTTTGGTATCCTGTGTATGGCGAGTGATGTAGTGACTGACGTTGTCGCAGGTGAAACATAGGAACCCCAGACGTGAGAGTGAGTCAGCCAAGCCTCTCTGAAGTCTCAGTTTGCCCAGCTTGCACTTTAATGTGCTTTCTCAACTGTGAGTGTAAATTTGTCACCACTTTGCATCCTGATTGGGTGATCTGCTGTGCTATACCATAAGGCACCTCTTTTCTTGTCTTTTAGGACATTGTATATTTGACTGCATTAACTTATTGGAGAGCTGCCACACTTTTGGAGTTGTTTGGGACTTTTTCATACAGCCCATTTGTGTCATTTTTTTTTATTTTATTTTTTATTATTTTTCTTACACCCAGCGCACCTTTTTTATCCTTGTTAGTGATACTACTTGGTGTTTTATTACCTTTGTGATTACCTTTTATCTAAGCCTCTGCAGACTGCCCCCTATACTTGTATTCTAATTAATCAGTGCCCTCTGATAAGTAACTCCATGGTCGTGAGCACAATGTTAGCTATATGGCACACATGAACTAACGCCCTCTAGGTGTGAAAAACTGTCAAATGCAATGAGATAAGAGACGGCCTTCAAGGGCTTAGAAATTAGCATATGAGCCTACCTAGGTTTAGCTTTCAAAAAAGAATATCATCAAAACAAAGCAAATTTGATGATAAAAGTTAATTGAAAAGTTGTTTAAAATGACATGCACCCTTTGGATCATGAAAGTTTAATTTAAACTAGATTGTCCCTTTAAGTTAAAAATGTATTTAAAGTTTTATTACACTAATAAAAAAATAGCAATATCAATAACCCAACAAACACAAACACCCTATATACTGTTGATAACACTGTTCAAATTCCTTAAAAATATAAACATACATACCTCATTGATTTTGGAGCACTACAGCTTAATTGCACGTTAGCTATTTGCATCACTGTATCAAATTAAAAGGCCATTTAGCATGTGATACATATTCCCTAAAACCCTGACATAGCTATCTTGTTTCTTGTTAACTGCACAAGTTTATTTTTTAACTGATCACCCACTGACATTGCTGTTTCATGTATAGAAATAAAGACCCTATAAGTTGTTAGTGTGAGGAATAATGTTGGAGTATATAACTACATCGAGATCAGAGGTAGGAACAGCAAACAGGAAGTATAAGGCAATGCAATGTTACCATAAACAAACAGAGTCACAGTATTTGCATAATAACTCCATAGCATCTTCCCATTTTATATGCAATACAAAATTTGCTAACAATTTACCTAAAACAGATCCTGAACATTCTTAAACATAACATACTGCATTACTGGAAGATACACTACAGATTGAGTATATCTGGTGGTCTTGAAACTCGAATGCTATGCAAGGCCACAGGGATTTTGCCTGGGGGAAGCTGTTCAGCTCCAGAAGGTGTTGATAAGAAGTTGCCCTCTTTCCTGGCTGGTGTGTTTGGCACAGAAGAACTTGCTGGTATAAGAGGCTACATTATGTCATCCTTATTGTATCCTTCTGATATGACAGCAGTATTGTCTCTGCCTTGCTTATGTGGTCCAGTAGGACTAGGTGCATTGAGAGCCTCAGGAAGCTCAAATGCAGGATGCTTATGTCAAGGTGCCAGGAATCAGACTGAGACAAGAAGTGCAAAAATAATCACACCTTTATTAATAGCAAAAAATAATAAAAAGTCCACAAGTCAAATAACAAGCCAGGAATCAAAACCAGAACTGGTAGTCAGACAAGCCGAGTCAGGAGCCAAAGGTAATAGTCAGACGAGCCGGAATCAGGAACAAGGAGAACAGCAGAGTCAGGAACAAGCCAGGCATCAGGAACCAGGAGGGACATCAGACAGTCAGGTAATACACAGGAGCTCTCACAAACAAGTCTGAGACAATGCAAGGGCAAAGCATACTGAACAGAAGCCCTTTAAATAAAAAGTGATGACATCACAATTCTGAGACTGCATCCTGTCTCACAAGGATGATGTACACCAGTCTGGCCATAAAAGGAAGTGCAGGAAATGAGCAACATCACACAGTATTCACCAGAGTTAGGAAGAGAGGTGAGTAAAATGGCTGCCAGCAGCACATGGCAAACAGATCAGGGAAAAAACCCTGACAGTACCCTCCCCTCAACGACCCCTCCCCCACTGGAGGACAAAAGGCTTATTGGGGAAACAGGCATGGAAGGCACAGAGGAGGGCGGGAGCATGAACATCAGAGGAGGGAACCCATGAACGCTCCTCCAGACCGTAGCCCCTCCAGTGAACCAAATACTGTATGCGGCCCCTGGACATATGAGAGTCAATAATGCTGCTGACCTCATACTCCTCATGGTTGTCAAAAAATAGGGCGGGGATGAGGCAACACATTGGTAAACTGATTACAAACCAATGGTTTCAAGAGGGAGACATGAAAAACATTGGAGATACACATTGCAGGAGGAAGCTCAAGAGTGTAGGCCACAGGATTGACCCGTCGGAGTATTCGAAAAGGACCAACATAACGGGGAGCCAGTTTATTGGAAGGCACGCAAAGGTTCAAGTTGCAGGAGGACAGCCAAACTCTCTCACCAACCTGGTAGGAAGGCGCGGGCAGACGCCTACGATCAGCCTGGAACTTTTGGCGCTGCATAGAACGATGAAGGCAATCCTGAATCTGCGCCCACGTGGAAAAGAGTTGCCGGAGATGCTCCTCCAAAGCCGGAATACCCTGAGACATGAATGAATCGGGCAACAAGGATGGTTGAAACCCATAATTCGCCATGAACGGGGATAACATGGAGGAAGCATTAATAGCACTATTACGAGCAAACTCTGCCCATGGTAACAGTTCAGACCAATTATTGTGGTGATCTGAGACATAGCAATGGAGGAACTGTTCCAGAGCTTTATTTAATCGTTCTGCAGTCCCATTAGATTGAGGGTGACATGATGAGGATAAGGAAAGCTGGATCCCCATTTGAGCATAAAAAGAACGCCAAAATCTGGAGACAAACTGGCTACCCCGGTTCGACACTATCTCCTTGGGTAATCCATGTAAACACAAGACCTTACGGGCAAAAATTGAAGCAAGCTCCTGAGTGGTAGGCAACTTCTTCAAGGGAATGCAATGTGACATTTTAGAAAAATGGTCAACCACCATAAGGATAACAGTATTGTCATTGGAAAAAGGGAGCTTGACAATGAAGTCCATGGAAAGATGTGTCCAAGGAGGCTCACCATTAGCAATAGGTTGAAGAAGACCCACAGTAAAAAGTTGCAGAGTCTTATTCTGTGCACAAAATGAGCAGGAGGCAACATATGCAGCAACATCAGAATGAAGAGCTGGCCACCAGAATTGTCGAGTGACAGACCAAATCATTTGGTTCTTGCCTGGGTGACTTGCAGCTTTAGGATAGTCGTAAGTGTGCAAGTTTAGTTAGAAGATTCTCAGGAACAAAATACTTACCACTAGGTTTCTCAGGAGGTGCATTGGTTTGTGCAGCCAGGATCTCCTCCTCCAAGGGAGAAGTCAAATTAGTACGTATGGTAGCCAAAATATGGTCAGGAGGTATAACTGGAGTAGGTACAGACTCCTCCTTGGACAGAGGCAAAAATTGTTGAGAAAGAGCATCAGCCCTAACATTCTTACTACCAGTGAGGTAGGAGACCATATAATTAAACCGAGACAAAAATAGTGCCCATCTGGCCTGTTGGGGTGACAAACGTTTTGCTTCAGATAGATAAGTTAAATTCTTGTGGTCAGTAAGAATGAGCACTGTCACGCTAGTACCCTCGAGAAGATGCCTCCATTCCTTGAGTGCCAAAATTATGGCCAGTAATTCCCTGTCACCAATTTCATAATTGCACTCTGCTGGAGACAATTTCTTAGAGAAGAAACCACACGGATGCAAGGAACTGTCAGGCGTAGAACGTTGAGACAAGAGGGCACCTACTCCAGTCTCAGACGCATCGACTTCAAGAACAAAAGTCAGGACAGGGTTAGGATGAGCCAGAACTGGAGCCGCAGCAAAGGCAGTCTTAAGACTATCAAAGGCCTTAATGGCAGTAGGTGACCAATGGAGTGGATCATTCTCCTTATGGGTCATGTCCGTGATAGGTTTGACCAAGGAAGAAAAGTTTTTAATAAACTTTCTATAGTTATTGGCGAACCCCAAAAAATGTTGAATTGACCGAAGACCAACTGTACGAGGCCACTGCAGAACTGCAGATAACTTGTCAGGATCCATGGAAAACCCTGCAACAGAGATAACATAACCTAGAAAGGTTACTTGAGTCTGATGGAACTCAGATTTCTCGAGTTTACAAAACAGGCCATTCTCACGTATTCTCTGAAGAACCTGTGTAACATCAGAATGATGAGCCTCAAGTGTGGGTGAGTGTATGAGGATGTTTTCTAAGTACACCACAACACACTGTTGCAACATATCTCGTAGGACATCATTAATAAATTTCTGGAAAGCAGCAGGAGCATTACATAGGCCAAAGGGCATTACAAGATACTCATAATGCCTGCTCCTGGTGTTAAATGCTGCATTCCAATCGTGGCCCTCCTTGATCCTAACGAGATTGTACGCTCCTCTCAAATCAAGTTTAGTAAAGACCGTTGCTCCCTTGAGGCGGTCAAAGAGTTCCGTAATGAGCGGAATAGGGTAAGCATTCTTAATGGTAAGACGATTAAGACCCCTATAATTGATGCATGGTCTTAACTCGCCAACCTTTTTCTTCACAAAGAAGAAGCCAGCCCCTGCAGGAGAGCAGGATTTGTGGATGATCTCCCATGACAGAGCATCAGCAACATACTCCTCCATAGCACAATTCTCCGCAACAGACAGAGGGTAAACCCGGCCCCGAGGAGGAATGGCTCCGGGTTGCAGGTCTATGGCACAATCATAAGACCGGTGAGGAGGCAACGTACTGGCACGCACCTTGTCAAAAATGTCTAGGAACTCTAGGTACTCCTCTGGCAATTGAGATACCGAAGACGTGCACAAGACTTTAACTGGTTTCCAAAGACAAGTTGAAATACATTGCGGAGACCACTACAAAATCTCGGACCTGCGCCAGTCAAGATTTGGATTGTGCTTTTGGAGCCAGGGATAACCCAGAATAACTGGAAAATGCAGAGAGTTTATCATCTGGAACTGGAGGGTTTCAAAATGGAGAGCCCCAACAGCCATGGATAATGGAGCAGTTTCGTGAGTAACGAGTGTGGGCTGAAGGGGCCTGCTATCAATGGCCTCAATAGCAAGCAGAATGGACTGAGGCAAAACAGGAATGGAGTGCTTTGATACAAAAGCACTGTCAATGAAATAAGAGCCTAGGTGACTATGGAGGAGTCCCCCAGGAAAGGACAACCGTGACCAAAGGTTTCTCCTTTAGTGGTTCTGGGGATGAGGATAAACCATCCAAGATCTGTCCCCGACAGGACCTTAGGTGTGAGCGTTTCCCGGCCATGTGGGACAAGACTTCAAAAGGTGGCCCTGTGACCCACAATAAAGGCAGAGCCCCTCCCTCCTCCTAAAGGCCCTCTCCGCCGTGGAGAGATGCATGAATCCCGACTGCATCGGCTCAGCAGTACCTGGTTACTCAGGACCAGGAGGCATGGGAGGAGAGGGAGGCATGGGTGGGAATGAACACGTAGGAGACAACGGAAAGAGGGCCTCTCACTCACCTCTCAGTCTGATGTAAATTAGGATAAAAAAAGACACCAATGCCTCGAGATCTTCTGGTAAAACTCTGGCAGCAACTTTGTCCTTAATCACATCAGAGAGCCCATGAAAGAAGGCAGCAACAAGGGCATCATTGTTCCAACCTACCTCTGCGGCAAGCGTACGGAACTCAATGGCATACTGAGCAACAGATCTTGTACCTGTCGTTAAGCAGCAGAGGAGGAGCGAGCCGGAACATCAAATACCTTTCAAAAGGAGGCCACAAATTCAGGTTTAATTAGAAATCACAGGTTTATTAGTCTCCCACAAGGAATTATCCCAGGCAAGAGCTGTGTCAGAGAGTAATGAGATGATAAATCCCACCTCAGTTCTGTCAGAGGGAAACGCCTGAGGTAACATCTCAAAGTAAATGCCCACCTGATTCAAAAACCCTCTGCACTGATTAGGATCCCCTCTATATCACTGAGGTAGAGGTGCAGAACCAGACATGCTCCTGGTAGGACTAGGTGCAGCAGTGTAAACAGGAGCAGCCATAACTTGCTGGGCACTTTGGTCCAAATGTGATGTGCGAGTCAGCAGGGTTTGCAGGGATAGTGCAAATTGATCCAAACGTTGATCCTGTTCATCCATCCTGAAAATTATGGCAGTTAAAGGTGGATTATTAGCACCATCAGGATTCATGGCCCTTGCGTAATGTCAGGGTGCCAGGGGTCAAAACCAGAACTGGTAGTCAGACGAGCTGAGTCAGGGGCCAAAGCGAATAGTCAGACGAGCCGGAATCAGGAACAAGGAGAACAGCAGAGTCAGGAACAAGCCAGGGATCAGGAACCAAGAGGGATGTCAGAAAGTCAGGTAATACACAGGAGCTCTCACAAACAGGTCTGAAACAACGCAAGGGCAAAGCATACTGAACAGAGACCCTTTAAATAATAAGTGATGACATCACAATTCTGAGACTGCATCCTGTCTCACACGGATGATGTACATCAGTCTGGCCATAAAAGGAAGTGCAGGAAATGAGCAGCATCACACAGTATGTACCAGAGTCAGGGAGAGAGATGAGTAAAATGGCTGCCAGCAGCACATGACAAACAGATCAGGGAAAAAACCCTGACAGCTTATAGGCTTATGTGGTGAGATGTTCTGCCACTCGCAGGTCCACTTGATTGTGGAGGTAGAGACTGCCTTCCACATCCACAAGATATGAGAAACCCTCTGAACACAGGTACCCAGTCTCTAGCGACCAGTCCTGTCACCAGGGAGCGGCTTCATATGGATTGGCTCTTCAATGTTTAGTTCAGGTAAGTCTTTGACAGACACATCATATGTCAGTTTGGAGATCTCTTTCCTCCATCACAGTTTCTCCAGTTACCACACAAGGTTCAAGTAATTTTTTTGCCACTGGCAATGAAGTCTTCAGCCTCCTTGACATCAAGCACTGTGCAGGACTATTGTCCATCCCTTCAGTTTGGGTGTTTCTCTAATGTAAAATGGCTTTCCACGGGTCATTACCTTCATACTTCTTGCAAAGATTCTTCACTATCCTATTGGGCTGATTTCGCTTTGCCATTAGCTTGAGGGCGTTGTGGGGAAGAGGTAAGATGCTCAAACCAAAATCTGTAGAGAACCATCTGAATTGCTCACATGCAAACTGAGGTCCATTATCTGATATTACCCTGTCTGGCTGTCCATGATGTGCAAACTGTGCTTTACAACGCTTGATTGTAGTTTCAGCAGTAAGGTTGGGAAGAAGCTCAATCTCCCAATATTTAGTAGTGATCAACGAATAGTAGAAAATCTTGCCCAGCATAATTCAGTAAATCCATGCTTACAATTTGCGAAGGCCGTGTGGGCAGCACATGTGACATCATGGGTTCTTTCTGTTGTGCCTCTGCATATTCATTGCATGCTGAACAACGGATAACAAAATCTCTAATCTCATTTTGCATGTTGGGCCAATATAGGGTATCTCGTGCCTGCCTATAGCATGCTTCTCCACCGATGTGACTGGCATGAATACGCGTCAGCATCTCCGATCTTAATGATTTAGGAATGATGACCCTTGACCACTTGTACAGTACACCATTCTGAATGCCGATTTCATCTCGGAAAGTCCAGTATTCTCTTACAATTAATGGCACCTCTGCCTTTGAATCTGGCCAACCATTCAGAACAACATACTTAAGTTCTTGCAAACTCTCGTCAATTTCTGTGTGCTGTCTTTTCTGAAGCAATCATTGGTCTGTGATGTTTAAATAGTCTGAGAGAGATATTTATCAAGCCGTCAACTGCAAATACGCTGGAATTCCGCAGCGTAATTGTGGCGAGCCTGATTCGACCTTGTTATCAAAGCCTACAGACCGGCAAAAGTTGAAATTTGTGACATAACATACGATCCGCCGGTCTCAATCTGACATAGATCGATGCTTACGTCATTACAGATGTTCTGAATTCAAATTCGGCACTATCTGACAACTTTTGCAAGTTATCAAATTTCTAACAGGTACGCTTGCCACTATTCCGGCCCAGCGTACCTGGTTTTCAATCCGCCACCCTGGAGGCCGCGGATGCCATAGGAATCAATAGGAGTCTGAAAGCAATAAAAGCTCATGTTCAATGCTAGCAGATATCCCATTGATTTCCATGGTAGAAAACAAATTACATTTACACCTAACACCCTAACATAAGCCCCGAGTCTAAACACCCCTAATCTGCTGCCCCGACATTGCCGCCACCTAGATAATGTTATTAACCCCTATTCCACCGCTACTGGACTCCGCCGCAACTAAATAAATATATTAACCCCTATCCCGCAGCTTCCGGACCCCGCCGTAACTAAATAAATATATTAACACCTATCCTGCCGCTTCCGGAGCCCACCTCAACTAACTAAGGCCTAGATTTAGAGTTCGGCGGTAGCCGTCAAAACCAGCGTTAGAGGCTCCTAACGCTGGTTTTGGCCGCCCGCTGGTATTTGGAGTCAGTGATTAAAGGGTCTAACGCTCACTTTACAGCCGCGACTTTTCTATACCGCAGATCCCCCTACGCCATTTGCGTAGCCTATCTTTTCAATGGGATCTTTCTAACGCTGGTATTTAGAGTCGTTTCTGCATTGAGCGTTAGAGCTCTAACGACAAGATTCCAGCCGCCTGAAAATAGCAGGAGTTAAGAGCTTTCTGGCTAACGCCGGTTCATAAAGCTCTTAACTACTGTACCCTAAAGTACACTAACACCCATAAACTACCTATGTACCCCTAAACCGAGGTCCCCCCACATCGCCGCAACTCGATTAAAAATTTTAACCCCTAATCTTCCGACCGCCACCTACGTTATACTTATGTACCCCTAATCTGCTGCCCCTAACCCCGCCGACCCCTATATTACATTTATTAACCCCTAATCTGCCCCCCACAACATCGCCGCCAGCTACTTAAAATAATTAACCCCTAATCTTCCGACCGCAAAGCGCCGCCACCTACGTTATCCCTATGTACCCCTAATCTGCTACCCCTAACACCGCCGACCCCTATATTATATTTATTATCCCCTAATCTGCCCCCCTCAACGTCGCCGACACCTGCCTACACTTTTTAACCCCTAATCTGCCGAGCAGACCGCACCGCTACTATAATAAAGTTATTAACCCCTAACCCGCCTCACTAACCCTATCATAAATAGTATTAACCCCTAATCTGCCCTCCCTAACATCGCCGACACCTACCTTCAATTATTAACCCCTAATCTTCCGATCGGAGCTCACCGCTATTCTAATAAATGTATTAACCCCTAAAGCTAAGTCTAACCCTAACACTAACACCCCCCTAACTTAAATATAATTTTAATCTAACGAAATAAATTAACTCTTATTAAATAAATTAATCCTATTTAAAGCTAAATACTTACCTGTAAAATAAATCCTAATATAGCTACAATATAAATTATAATTATATTATAGCTATTTTAGGATTAATATTTATTTTACAGGCAACTTGGTATTTATTTTAACCAGGTACAATAGCTATTAAATAGTTAAGAACTATTTAATAGTTACCTAGTTAAAATAATAACAAAATTACCTGTAAAATAAATCCTAACCTAAGATATAATTAAACCTAACACTACCCTATCAATAAAATAATTAAATAAACTACCTACAATTACCTACAATTAACCTAACACTACACTATCAATAAATATATTAAATACAATTGCTATAAATAAATACAATTAAATAAACTAGCTAAAGTACAAAAAATAAAAAAGAACTAAGTTACAGAAAATAAAAAAATATTTACAAACATAAGAAAAATATTACAACAATTTTAAACTAATTACACCTACTCTAAGCCCCCTAATAAAATAACAAAGCCCCCCAAAATAATAAATTCCCTACCCTATTCTAAATTTAAAAAGTTACAAGCTCTTTTACCTTACCAGCCCTGAACAGGGCCCTTTGCGGGGCATGCCCCAAGAAGTTCAGCTCTTTTGCCTGTAAAAGAAAACATACAATACCCCCCCCCCCCAACATTACAACCCACCACCCACATACCCCTAATCTAACCCAAACCCCCCTTAAATAAACCTAACACTAAGCCCCTGATGATCTTCCTACCTTGTCTTCACCATGCCAGGTTCACCGATCCGTCCTGGCTCCAAGATCTTCATCCAACCCAAGCGGGGGCTAGACATCCACTGAAGAAGTCCAGAAGAGGGTCCAAAGTCTTCCTCCTATCCGGCAAGAAGAGGACATCCGGACCGGCAAACATCTTCTCCAAGCGGCATCTTCGATCTTCTTCCATCCGGTGCGGAGCGGGTCCATCTTGAAGCAGGCGACGCGGATCCATCCTCTTCTTCCGATGTCTCCCGACGAATGACGGTTCCTTTAAGGGACGTCATCCAAGATGGCGTCCCTCGAATTCCGATTGGCTGATAGGATTCTATCAGCCAATCGGAATTAAGGTAGGAATTTTCTGATTGGCTGATGGAATCAGCCAATCAGAATCTAGTTCAATCCGATTGGCCGATCCAATCAGCCAATCAGATTGAGCTCGCATTCTATTGGCTGATCGGAACAGCCAATAGAATGCGAGCTCAATCTGATTGGCTGATTGGATCAGCCAATCGGATTGAACTTGATTCTGATTGGCTGATTCCATCAGCCAATCAGAAAATTCCTACCTTAATTCCGATTGGCTGATCGAATCCTATCAGCCAATCGGAATTCGAGGGACGCCATCTTGGATGACGTCCCTTAAAGGAACCGTCATTCGTCGGGAGACATCGGAAGAAGAGGATGGATCCGCGTCGCCTGCTTCAAGATGGACCCGCTCCGCACCGGATGGAAGAAGATCGAAGATGCCGCTTGGAGAAGATGTTTGCCGGTCCGGATGTCCTCTTCTTGCCGGATAGGAGGAAGACTTTGGACCCTCTTCTGGACTTCTTCAGTGGATGTCTAGCCCCCGCTTGGGTTGGATGAAGATCTTGGAGCCAGGACGGATCGGTGAACCTGGCATGGTGAAGACAAGGTAGGAAGATCATCAGGGGCTTAGTGTTAGGTTTATTTAAGGGGGGTTTGGGTTAGATTAGGGGTATGTGGGTGGTGGGTTGTAATGTTGGGGGGGGTATTGTATTTATTCTTTTACAGGCAAAAGAGCTGAAATTCTTGGGGCATGCCCCGCAAAGGGCCCTGTTCAGGGCTGGTAAGGTAAAAGAGCTTGTAACTTTTTAAATTTAGAATAGGGTAGGGAATTTATTATTTTGGGGGGCTTTGTTATTTTATTAGGGGGCTTAGAGTAGGTGTAATTAGTTTAAAATTGTTGTAATATTTTTCTTATGTTTGTAAATATTTTTTTATTTTCTGTAACTTAGTTCTTTTTTATTTTTTGTACTTTAGCTAGTTTATTTAATTGTATTTATTTGTAGCAATTGTGTTTATTTAATTTATTGATAGTGTAGTGTTAGGTTAATTGTAGGTAATTGTAGGTAGTTTATTTAATTATTTTATTGATTGGGTAGTGTTAGGTTTAATTATATCTTAGGTTAGGATTTATTTTACAGGTAATTTTGTTATTATTTTAACTAGGTAACTATTAAATAGTTCTTAACTATTTAATAGCTATTGTACCTAGTTAAAATAAATACCAAGTTGCCTGTAAAATAAATATTAATCCTAAAATAGCTATAATATAATTATAATTTATATTGTAGCTATATTAGGATTTATTTTACAGGTAAGTATTTAGCTTTAAATAGGATTAATTTATTTAATAAGAGTTAATTTATTTCGTTAGATTAAAATTATATTTAATTTAGGGGGGTGTTAGTGTTAGGGTTAGACTTAGCTTTAGGGGTTAATACATTTATTAGAATAGCGGTGAGCTCCGATCGGAAGATTAGGGGTTAATAATTGAAGGTAGGTGTCGGCGATGTTAGGGAGGGCAGATTAGGGGTTAATACTATTTATGATAGGGTTAGTGAGGCGGGTTAGGGGTTAATAACTTTATTATAGTAGCGGTGCGGTCAGCTCGGCAGATTAGGGGTTAATAAGTGTAGGCAGGTGTCGGCGACGTTGTGGGGGGCAGATTAGGGGTTAATAAATATAACATAGGGGTCGGCGATGTTAGGGCAGCAGATTAGGGGTACATAGGGATAACGTAGGTTGCGGCGGTTTACGGAGCGGAAGATTAGGGGTTAAAACTGTAATGCAGGGGTCAGCGATAGCGGGGGCGGAAGATTAGGGGTTAATAAGTGTAAGGTTAGGGGTGTTTAGACTCGGGGTACATGTTAGAGTGTTAGGTGCAGACGTAGGAAGTGTTTCCCCATAGGAAACAATGGGGCTGCGTTAGGAGCTGAACGCTGCTTTTTTGCAGGTGTTAGGTTTTTTTACAGCTCAAACAGCCCCATTGTTTCCTATGGGAGAATCGTGCACAAGCACGTTTTTGAGGCTGGCCGCGTCCGTAAGCAACTCTGGTATCGAGAGTTGCATTTGCGGTAAAAATGCCCTACGCTCCTTTTTTGGAGCCTAACGCAGCATTTGTTTTAACTCTCGATACCAGAGTTAAATTTATGGTGCGGCCAGAAAAAAGCCCGCGGAGCGTTAACAGCCCTTTTACCGCCGAACTCTAAATCTAGGCCTATATGTATTAAGCCCTATCCCGCCACTCAGGACCCCAGGCAACTAAATAAACATATTAACCCCTAAACCCCTTGCCTCCCACATCACTACCACCAACTAAACCTATTAACCCCTAAACCGTCAGCCCCCCACATCGCCATTAACTAAATTAAGCTATTAACCCCTAAACCTGACAATCCGCTAACTTTACATTAAATATGAACTCATCCCTATCTTATAATAAATTAAAACTTACCTTTAGAATTAAAATAAACTATATTAAACTATTAATTAACCTACCCTAACTATTATCCTACAATTACATTAAACTATATTAAACTATTAATTAACCTACCCTAACTATTATACTAAAATTACATTAAACTATATTAAACTATTAATTAACCTACTCTATTATACTAAAATTACATTAAACTATATTAAACTATTAATTAACCTACCTTAACTATTATACTAAAACTGCATTAAACTAACAATTAAATTAACTATATTACATATTTAAAAACCTAACCCTACTAAAGTTATTTAAATCTACTATAAAAAATTACTAAATTACAAAAAAATAACAACTACATTACAAAAATAAAAATCACTAAGTTACAAAAAATAAAAAACACTAAATTACAAAAAATAAAAAACACTAAATTACAAAAAAATCAAAAACCACAGTATCAAAAATAAAAAAGAATTACATCTAATCTAAGAGCCCTATCAAAATAAAAACGACACCCAAAATAAAAAAAAAACTAGCCTACACTAAACTACCAATGGCCCTTAAAAGGGCCTTTTGAGGGGCATTGCCCCAAAGAAATCAGCTCTTTTACCTGTAAAAATAGAATACAAACACCCTCAACAGTAAAACCCACCACACTACCAACCAACCCCCCAAATAAAACCCTATCTAAAAACCTAAGCTCCCCATTGCCATGAAAAGGGCATTTGAATGGGCATTGCCCTTACATGGGCATTTTGCTCTTTTACTGCCCAAAGTCCCTAACCTAAAAGTAAAACCCACCCAATAAACCCTTAAAAAAACCTAACACTAACCATCGACTATTCACTTACAGTTTTCGAAGACCGGACATCCATCCTCATCAAAGTGGCAGAAGTCCTCAGCGAAGCTGGCAGAAGTCCTCATCCAAGTGGGCCGAAGTCTTGATCCAAGAGGGCAGAATTCTTCATCCAGATGGCAAATTCTATCTACATCCATCCGGCGTGGAGCGGCTCCATCTTCAAGACATCCGGCGCGGAGCATCCTCTTCTTCCGATGGTCAATGACGAATGCAGTTTCCCTTTAAGGTACGTCATTCAAGATGGCGTCCCTTACATTCCGATTGGCTGATAGAATTCTATCAGCCAATAGGAATTAAAGGGGAAAAATCCTATTGGCTGTTGCAATCAGCCAATAGGATTGAGCTTTCATCCTATTGGCTGATCCAATCAGCCAATAGGATTGAGCTCGCATTCTATTGGCTGATTGGAATAGCCAATAGAATGTATGATCAATCCTATCAGCCAATTGGAATGTAAGGGACGCCATCTTGGATGACGTACCTTAAAGGGAATCTTCATTTGTCATTGACCATCGGAAGAAGAGGATGCTCCGCGCCGGATGTCTTGAAGATGGAGCCGCTCCGCGCCGGATGGATGAAGATAGAGGATGCCATCTTGATGAAGACTTCTGCCTGCTTGGATGAAGACTTCTGCCCGCTTGGATGAAAACTTCTGCCGGCTTCACTGAGGACTTCTGCCGCTTGGATAAGGATGGATGTCCAGTCTTCTAAAACTGTAAGTGGATCGTTAGTGGTTATTGTTAGGTTTTTTAAGGGTTTATTGGGTGGGTTTTATTTTTAGGTTAGGGCAGTAAAAGAGCTAAATGCCCTTTTAAGGGCAATGCCCATACAAATGCCCTTTTCAGGGCAATGGGGAGCTTAGGTTTTTTAGATAGGGTTTTATTTGGGGGGTTGGTTGTGTGGGTGGTGGTTTTTTTTGTTGGGGGTGTTTGTATTTTATTTTTACTGGTAAAAGAGCTGATTTATTTGGGCCAATGCCTTGCAAAAGGCCCTTTTAAGGGTTATTGGTAGTTTAGTGTAGGCTAGGGTTTTTTTTTATTTTGGGGGTCGTTTTTATTTTGATAGGGCTTTTAGATTAGGTGTAATTCTTTTTTATTTTCATACTGTTGTTTTTTATTTTTTGTAACTTAGTGTTTTTTATTTTTTGTAACTTAGTGTTTATTATTTTTTGTAATTGTTAATTAGGTTTAATATTAAATTTAAATAATTTGAGTAGGGTTAGGTTTTTAAATATGTAATATAGTTAATTTAATTTTTAGTTTAATGTAATTTTAGTATACTAGTTAGGGTAGGTTAATTAATAGTTTAATATAGTTTAATGTAATTTTAGTATAATGGTTAGGGTAGGTTAATTAATAGTTTAATATAGTTTAATGTAATTTTAGTATAATAGTTAGGGTAGGTTAATTAATAGTTTAATATAGTTAATTTTAATTCTAAAGGTGAGTTTAAACTTATTATAAGATAGGGATAAGGTAATTATAATGTAAAGTTAGTGGCTTGTTAGGTTTAGGGGTTAATAGCTTAATTTAGTTTATGGCGTTGTGGGGGGCTGGCAGTTTAGGGGTTAATAGGTTTAGTAAGTGGTAGTGTTGTGGGAGGCCAGGGGTTTAGGGGTTAATACGTTTATTTAGTGGCGGTGGGGCTCAGGAGCGGCGGGATAGGGGTTAATACATTTATTTAGTTGCAGAGGGGTCCGGGAGCGGCGGGATAGGGGTAATACATTTATTTAGTTGCGGAGGGGTCCGGGAGCGGCAAGATAGGGGTTAATACATTTATTTAGGTGTCGGCGGGGTCCGGGATTGGCGGGATAGGGGTTATAACTTTATTAAAGTTGCGGTAAGGTCCAGGAGCAGCGGGATAGGGGTTAAACATTTTAGTATAGTGGCGGTGTTTAGTGACAGGGTATAAATAAAGTTGGTAAAAAGCCGAATAGCAGCGAGATCAATGACTGTTAGTTAACAACAGTCCGCTGCTCATCGCCCCGTACTTGGTTCACGGACCAGTTATGTAAAATAGATATAGGTAGATATATATATATATATATATATATATATATATATATATATATAAAGTGAGCAATTGGAGTCCAGCACCATATATTGTAGATAATTTCCAAACTGTGTGCTTGAAACTGTGGAGTATCAGCAAAACTCCAATGTATACAGTCCATGCACAATGTGTGACAGCACCACAGTACAAACTTTTTCTTTAAAGGTGAAAAAATCTCTTTATTAGGATATCACAACCTTAAAAAAGCGATGTTTTGGACTTACATGGTCCTTAATCATGCATAGTTAAAAACAATTAAACAAACATTTAAAAAGGGTATCTGGGCCAATCAGATTTCAACTTTCAGTGCTAATTGGATTAACTCATACCTGTCCAGGTATTGTAGAATTCCTTTCATTACTGACCTCTAGTGGTACCAGAATATATACCATGCTAATTTTATAAAAACAAATACAAATCATAGTCCCTATTCAGACCATAAGGATGTAATGTATTTAAACGCTTGATCCACCATACCTCTTTTTGTTTCAGTTTTAATTCCCTATTACCCCCTCTCCTATGTATGGGGATATGGTCTATTACTTAGAACCGGAGCTGGCTAACTGTATGTCCCATATGTGTAAAATGTGCAGATACTGGAAGTTACATGTCCTTTGATTTGATGGAAGCTTTATGTTGACTAAATCTGTCCCTGGCAGCCTGGGTGGTCTCACCAATATAGCAAAGCCCACATGGGCACTTAAGCAAGTAAATTACATAATTAGTTTGACATGTATACATCCCATTAATTATGTATTGTTTCATTTTATCATGTTGTGCTAGAAATTTTCCTTTTATAATTGAATTGCATTGAGCACAATGTAGACAGGGGTAGCACCCCTTATTAGGTATAGTCAAATAATTAGTACTAGATGGTTTAATAGTACCCACATCTGCTTTGACAATGTTTTCCCTAAGATTTTTTACCCGTCTATATGATGGCATGGGAGGCAATTTAAAGGATTGTATTTAGATAATAAGTGCCAATATTTTCTCACTATTTTAAAGAAATCATTACTTTTATTGCTGTATTCCATAGCAAAAACTAATCTATTTAAATCATTCTTCTTTTTAACTTGCTTTCTATCCAATTCCTCAATACTCTTAGTAATGGTCTCTTTTGGGTAACTTCTTTGGATAAATTTATTGCCCATAGATTTTAATCTTTCTGGCAATATTATTTGACTACACCTAAAAAGGGGTGCTACCCCTGTCTACATTGTGCTACATTTTTTAAGGGTTTATTGGGTGGGTTTTAGTTTTAGATTAGGGTTTGGGCTGCAATAGAGCTAAATGCCCTTTTAAGGGCAATGCCCATCCAAATGCCCTTTTAAGGGCAATGGGGAGCTTAGGTTTTTTTAATTAGGTTTTAATTTGGGGGGGTTGGTTGTGTGGGTGGTGGGTTTTACTGTTGGGGGCTGTTTGTATTTTTTATTTACAGGTAAAAGAGCTAATTTCTTTGGGGCAATGTCCCACAAAAAAATCCCTTTTAAGGGCTATTTGTAGTTTATTGTAGGTTAGGGGGTTTTTTTATTCAGGGAGGGGGCTTTTTTATTTTCATAGGGCACTTAGATTAGGTGTAATTAATTTAAATTTTTTTTTTTTTTTTTATTTTTTTGTAACTTAGTGTTTATTTTTTTGTGTAACTTAGTGTTTGTTATTTTTTGTAACTTAGTTGTTAGTTTTTTGTAACTTTTGTAACTTTTTTAGCTTGTAACTGTAATTTTTTAGTGTAGATTTAAATTATTTGAGTAGGGTTAGTTGTTTAAATATATAATATAGTTAATTTAATTTGTAGTTTAATGTAATTTTAGTATAAACGTTAGGGTAGATTAATTATTAATTTAATATAGTTTAATGTAATTTTAGTCTAATAGTTAGGTTAGGTTAATTATTAGTTTAATATAGTTTAATGTAATTTAGTATAATAGTTAGGGTAGATTAATTAATAGTTTAATATAGTTTAATTTAAATCTAAAGGTAAGTTTAAATTTATTATAAGATAGGAATGAGTTAATATTTAATGTACAGTTAGCGGGTTGTTAGGTTTAGGGGTTAATAGTTTAATTTAGTTTATGGCAATGTGGGGGCTGGCGGTTTAGGGGTTAATAAATGTATTTAGTTGCGGTGGGCTCCGTGTGTGGCGGGATAGGGGTTAATAACATAAAGTAGGTGGCAGCAGTGTAGGGGGCGGCATATTAGGGGTTAAGAACATAATGTAGGTGGCGGCAGTGTAGGGGGCGTCAGATTATGGGTTAAGAACATAATGTAAGTGGCGGCGGGGTCCGGGAGCGGCAGGATAGGGGTTAATAAGTTTATTAGAGTTGTGGTGGACTCCGGGAGCGGCGGTTTAGGGGTTAATAACTTTATTTAGTTTCGGTGGGGTCCGGGAGCGGCGGGATAGGGGTTAAAGTTTAATATAGTGGTGGTGTTTAGTATACAAACAAGCTGGAAAAAAGCCGAATAGCAGTGAGATCAATGACTGTTAGTTAACAACAGTCCGCTGCTCATCGCCCCGTACTTGGTGCGCGGCTTTTTGACAGCTTTTTTGTTAAATATGGAGAGCGTATTCAGGTCCACGGCAGCGATGTTAGGCGATGTCAGGTGAGCGTATTGCTGCCGTCTAATGTAAGTAAGTTGACGGCTTGATAAGTAGGCCTCATAGTCTCCAGATACTCTCCCTCCCATCCATCCCATTTACAGGACTTCTCCAGACTGGCTCTCAACTTGTGGAACTCTCTGCATCACTCCACAAGACTCTCCCCTAGTTTTGAAAGCTTTAAACGCTCCCTAAAAACTCTACTGTTCAGGGATACATACAACCTACACTAACCTTTCTTTACACCAGTTTCTCTCCTTCATTGCTATCCCCTGAACCCCCTTAGCATGTATGCCTAAGAGTCCAGCTGCTTGTAGATCGCCTTCTTAAGAGCTGACTACAACAGTGCGACTCTTGGCAGGGCCCTCTACCCATTTGATCCCTATAATTGTTTTGTTTTACTCTGCCTTTGTTTATAGCTCTGCGGAATCTGTTGGCGCTCTACAAATAACCGATAATAATAATAATACTGCTAGTGCTTCTAAACGTGCTCTTGTTAGCAGGACATTCCGAATCCTCAAATGTCTCTTGTAGTTATGTGAAAAGGTATCTCTGTTAACATAAACTTTCCCAGCAACAAATTGCAGCTTTTTGATAGATGAATATATATATAGCATTTATTTATCTAGAAATTACTTTAATATGGGCTAGATTACAAGTGGAACACTAATTTATTGTATGCCCGCAAATGGGTAAATTTGCCCATTTGTGGGAGCACTAAAAATAACCAGCCATTACAAGTGCCATTATTGCTACCGCAAGCTCGCATATTAATACATAAATATATATATATATGTATGTATTTAATCATATACATATATATTTACAATTTGCTGCCATCGCTGCGCTACTTACCCCCTGCGTTGTGCGAGTTCTCATATTGTGTCTGCTGGCATGAGAAAGAGGCTTCCATTGGAGCCTAAGGAATAGCGCTCTTGTGAGCACAATGTTTCCTAGCAATGCAAATGCGAGGTCCGTTCACATTTCGCTCAACTTGTAATACCAGCACACATTAGTGTGCACTTTTATTACTCAGAGGAGTGCTAATATTGCTTTCTTGAAAGCAACATTTACCGCTCCACTTGTAATCTGGCCCTTTGTGTATAATATTTTATAATTTCTCAAAGAGAAAATATATGAGTCAATAACACTAACTACATTCTTTTTACCATTAATTTTACTTGTTTGCTAGATAAAATGTTATGCTTGTTAGTATAGATTTTTTATCTCAGCAGGAAATCTCTTAATCTCACTTTATTCAGGTTCCTCTGCTATCTTAGAAACTATAATCAACATATTTTGCTTTAATCTAAAAACTAAATAAAACAGGTCGGAGTGGTACCATGATATATTTTTTCACACACTGCTTTATTTATAAAACTTCAGCTCAGATACTTTACAGCATTACTCCTTTCAGAAGTGAGAAAAGGTTTGAACTTTGAAGTCTCTGTAAGCGAAGAGCTGCTTTCCATAGAATATTAAGGAGCTCTCCCAATAGCAGTCTCATGCTGGGAAAACTCACAAACATATAGAACAGTACTGTATAAACTTACTTTAATACTTTTCTAATAGTGATGTCACAAACCTAAAAATTTGGGTTCACGAACAGCAAACGCGAACTTCCCCAAAAGTTTGCGAACCGGCGAACCGGGCGAACCCCCATTGACTTCAATGGGCAGGCAAATTTTAAAACCCACATGGACTCTTTCTGGCCACAATAGTGATGGAAAAGTTGTTTCAAGTGGACTAACACCTGGACTGTGGCGTGCCGGATAGTTGATGCAGAGTCTGGTTTTAAGCCATAAAGGGCATAAATCACCTAGCATTCCTAAATTGTTTGGAAAAATGTGCTTTAAAACATCAGGTATGATGTTGTATCGATCAGGTAGTGTCACCCCAGTGTCACTGGGGTGACACTGTGCCCTGGCAGGCCGGCCCTGAAACGCACACGTGTGAAGGAAACTGACTGCTATTATTTAACACAGTCAAAAAAGTGTTGTTTTTTTTTAAATCTACACTACTGTTACACCAGATATGAGTTGCACTGGAGTGACACTGTGCTCTGGCAGGCAGGCCCTGAAACGCACACGTGTGAAGGAAACTGACTGCTATTATTTAACAAAGTCAAAAAAGTTTTTTTTTTTTTTTAAATGTACACTACTGTTACACCAGATATGAGTTGCACTGGAGTGACACTGTGCTCTGGCAGGCAGGCCCTGAAACACACACGTGTGAAGGAAACTGACTGCTATTATTTAACACAGTCAAAAAAATTGTTGTTTTTTTTTTTAAATCTACACTACTGTTACACCAGATATGAGTTGCACTGGTGTGACACTGTGCCCTGGCAGGCCGGCACTGAAACGCACACATGTGAAGGTAACTGACTGCTATTATTTAACACAGTCAAAAAAGTGTTGTTTTTTTTAAATCTACACTACTATTACACCAGATATGAGTTGTACTGGGTTGACACTGTGCCCTGGCAGGCAGGCCCTGAAACGCACACGTGTGAAGGAAACTGACTGCTATTATTTAACACAGTCAAAAAAGTGTTGGTTTTTTAAATCTACACTACTGTTACACCAGATATGAGTTGCACTGGGGTGACACTGTGCCCTGGCAGGCACTGAAACGCACACGTGTGAAGGAAACTGACTGCTATTATTTAACACAGTCAAAAAAGTGTTGTTTTTTTTTAAATCTACACTACTGTTACACCAGATATGAGTTGCACTGGGGTGACACTGTGCCCTGGCAGGCAGGCACTGAAACGCACACGTGTGAAGGAAACTGACTGCTATTATTTAACACAGTGAAAAAAGTGTTGTTTTTTTAAAATCTACACTACTGTTATACCACATATTAGTTGCACTGGGGTGACATTGTGCCCTGGCAGGCAGGCCCTGAAACGCACACGTGTGAAGGAAACTGACTGCTATTATTTAACACAGTCAAAAAAGTGTTTTTTTAAAAAAAATCTACACTACTGTTACACCAGATATGAGTTGCACTGGTGTGACACTGTGCCCTGGCAGGCAGGCACTGAAACGTACACATGTGAAGGTAACTGACTGCTATTATTTAACACAGTCAAAAAAGTGTTTTTTTTTTTTTAAATCTACACTACTGTTACACCAGATATGAGTTGCACTGGGGTGACACTGTGCCCTGGCAGGCAGGCACTGAAACGCACACGTGTGAAGGAAAATGACTGCTATTATTTAACACAGTCAAAAAAGTGTTTTTTTTTTTTTAAATCTACATTACTGTTACACCAGATATGAGTTGCACTGAGGTGACACTGTACCCTGGCAGGCAGGCCCTGTAACGCACACATGTGAAGGAAACTGACTGCTATTATTTAACATAGTCAAAAAAGTTGTTTGTTTTTTTTAAATCTACACTACTGTTACACCAGATATGAGTTGCACTGGGGTGACACTGTGCCCTGGCAGGCAGGCACTGAAACGCACACGTGTGAAGGAAAATGACTGCTATTATTTAACACAGTCAAAAAAGTGTTGTTTTTTTTAAATCTACACTACTGTTACACCAGATATGAGTTGCACTGGGGTGACACTGTGCCCTGGCAGGCAGGCCCTGAAACGCACACGTGTGAAGGAATCTGACTGCTATTATTTAACACAGTCAAAAAAGTGTTGTTTTTTTTTTAAATCTACACTATTGTTACATTAGATATGAGTTGCACTGGGGTGACACTGTGCCCTGGCAGGCAGGCCCTGAAACGCACACGTGTGAAGGAAACTGACTGCTATTATTTAACACAGTCAAAAAAGTGTTTTTTTTTTTTAAATCTACACTACTGTTACACCAGATATGATTTGCACTGGGGTGACACTGTGCCCTGGCAGGCAGGCCCTGAAACTCACACGTGTGAAGGAAACTGACTGCTATTATTTAACACAGTCAAAAAAGTGTTTTTGTTTTTTTAAATCTACACTACTGTTACACCAGATATGAGTTGCACTGGGTTGACACTGTGCCCTGGCAGGCAGGCAGGCTCTGAAACGCACACGTGTGAAGGAAACTGACTGCTATTATTTAAAACAGTCAAAAAAGTTTTTTTGTTTTTTTTTAAATGTACACTACTGTTACACCAGATATGAGTGGTGGCACTGGGCAAGTGGGCACAGTATACGCTGTGAGCCTGACACACATGCTGGCAGGCAGGCAACTGCAATTAAATTACACAGGGAAAAAAAAAAAGCAGACTGATATTCTAGCCCTAAAAAGGGCTTTTTGGGGTGTTGTCCTTACAGCAGAGATCAGATGAGTCCTTCAGGACTGTAGTGGACACTGAATACACTAGCCTAGTTATTAATTTCCCTATTAAATCAGCAGCAGCTACACTGTCCCTCCTCTCACTAAGCTTCCAAATGAATCTAAAATGGATGCTGTCCAGGAGGTAGGAGGGTCTGGGAGGGAATGTCTGCTGCTGATTGGCTGGAATGTGTCTTCTGACTGTGAGGTACAGGGTCAAAGTATTACTCAATGATGATGAATAGGGGGCGGATCGAACATCGCATATGTTCGCCTGCCGCGGCGAACACGAACATGCTATGTTCGCCGGGTACTATTCGCCGGCGAACTATTCGCGACATCACTATTTTCTAATATTGTGATTGCACTATACAAAACATATTCTATTTTATAAACACATTTTATATAGAGCAATTGCAATATTAGAAAGATATCAAAGTACATTTACACAGTACTGACTGGCTAAGCTTCTAATATTGTGGCAACATTGTAACAAATGTGTTATTAATATAGAAATATTTATTAATAGTAAAACATGTCCAGAACAGTGAAACCATATAGCGGCTATAAAAATACCATATTAAAAAAGCTGTCAATACCAAAAATCATGTTTTTGGTAAAAAAAAAAAAGTGTCTGCTGTCTTTTTATAAACATAGTTTTGACATTATTCCCCCCTCCCTCTGGTCACAGGTGCTGCCATATTGAAATCTGTCTTTCACTGCATTCCAGTGCTGATCTGTTTGCATATATGCAGTAACTCTCCTTCAGATAACTAACCTAGGTTCATAAATGGCAGCACCCGTGATTAGAGGGAGGTGCATAAAATGTATTTTGTTTTTTAGTGTCCCTTTAATGGGGAAACATTGCTGGGAGTTTGTAATTTTAAAAGGAATATCCTCTATATTAGGTGCAACTTTTCACACATACCTGTCTCTCCACAATTTGCAATTGTAACAACTCTAGACGCAATTAAAGGGACAGTCTACTCCAGAATTTCTATTGTTTAAAAAGATAGATAATCCCTTTATTTCCCATTCCCCAGTTTTGCATAACCAACACGGTTTTTATTAATATACTTGTTTTCTTCTGTGATTACCTTGCTTCTAAGTCTCTGCAGACTGCCCCCTTATTTCAGTTCTTTTGACAGACTTACTGTACATTTTAAGCAACTGTTAACTCATAACTTACTCCACGAAAGTGAGCACAATGTTATCTAAATGGCACACATGAACTAGCACTGATGGTGTCACTGAAAATGTCTGCTGATTATCTTGCTCAACGCTTCATTGAGCCTTTGGAAGGAGTGAAATACCGCTTCCCGGTGCTTCAGGATCCCTCTCTCTAAAGTCACTCTTGACACTCGATTCTCTATCTTGTGGGTTTTGAGAATTTTCAGTGACTCCATCTTCCTGAGCCATTATTTTGCTATTTGGAGCGGTGATGCTGGGAAACTCACAGAAGTTCATATACAGAGGGATTTTGATATCCTGTGGTGGTGTTACCAAAGCTAGAGCTTTCTGGATGGCTCAGAAAAGTCTAGCAGGCTTTTGCAGCACTTCTAAAGTGCCTCTCAATCTGTGAGTATGATGGGATTTGCATATATGTGATCCGATCCCTGTTGATATAGCAACATTGTGGAGCCTTCTTCTTTTCTTGCCATTTTTAGATTGACTCGCTCAACGTCTCATTGAGTCTTTTGAAGGATTGAGCTGACGCTTCCCGGTGCTTCAGGATTCCTCTCTTGGCCAAAAAATCACTCTATTTGATTGGGACTTGATTCTCGTAATTGATATTTGCATTTTATTTATATAATTTTTTTTGCAAATTTATTGATTTGTTTTGGGTCATGAGTTTTGTATTTTGTGTCTTAGCACATTTAATATTGTTTTATTTTAATAAGTGCACTGATTGACATATTTTTATAGTATAAGGTTGGCGCTTCCAGCATAATTTTTATATGTTAATTTTGAAAAATCTCTCTTTAAAGGAGAACGTTTACAGGTAAGAGGAGGATTACAATGCTGCGTCTAGGCTCCAACGGGACTTTCTTGGAAACCCTGAAAGTCTTACCAAGTTTTGGTACAGAGATCTGCTGTTTCCATTGTGAAACTACACTTCTTTTATTTGGGTATCCTGTTTTCATTAAAGTTTGCATATACTTATCTGGATTACTGCACAGGGTAACCATAATTGTATATACTAAGACCTGGGTTTACAGCTGAAGAAACTGTGAGTACTACTGCTGGATAACTCAATTAGTGATTGAGATTAAAAAGTTATTACAATTGTTATTCAGAAAAAAAATAATAAAAAGAGGACACAGAAAAAAGACCAAGAATTCAAGAAAAAGGCAGTCTTGCCCAGCACTAGACAATACAAAAATGTTTGCTACATGAAATTCAATTAACGCTAAATACTAATAGTTGACAAAACAGTAAATTCCAAATATCAATCCAACATTAACTAACCACAAATGTTGTTCATCAATCAATCACAGACAACTATAACTGCATTATATCTTCTCTACACTAGTAACTCATATGGCCCCTACACTAATAGAATGCCTTTAGATATAGAAGGCACATATGTAACAATACATGATGTTTTTATGAAAAAGCAAATGCAATGGAATATGTTTAGCTAAATTTATGCTCATTTGACGTTTATTTATATGAATGTTAGGATTTGCATTCTTTCAATACTTGCTCACAATCCCTCTGCATAAAATAAAAAACAATTAACCCTTGTTAGGAAAATGCAGAAAAACCCTGGTGTTGAGTCACTAGTTTTAATTGATGTTAGCATATTTTTTGCACATCTATGTGTTGTCAAGATATTAGTTATTTTTTTTTAGTGAACACATTACAGAATCCCGGAGCTGCCACTTTGTGAATTGTTTGATAGTGTGCAGGAGTAAACAAAATGTGCACAGGATTTAGATAAACATTCAATTTTTTTTTCGAAAACCTGTGCATGATTAAGCACATAATTTGCATGTTTTTTGCAATTAGCTATTTTGAGCACACATTTTATTAAATCATTCACACGTTTCAGTATGCAGACGGAAATACATAAATATTGCAGAATAGATAAGTATTGTTCAATATAGTGTGAGCACATCCTACAAGTTGCAGGGTGGCCCTTCTTTATACAATGTGACCACTTCTTATGACTTGCAGAGTAACTCTCACATACAATGTGCGCACATTGTAGTGCTTTGTGTGTTTAATTTATGAAAGAGCACACACACTTTATTTATTTATAAGCACATTTTATTTAACTAGTCAGGGCAGATTGGTAGATGGCTAGATGGAGTTAGACCAAATGTCAGGTAGAGGTACAAATATGTGAAATCCATCCAATCAAGCATATACAAATGGACAATGCTAAAGACAAAATTCAAAATCACAGGTCAAGGTTGTAGTACACAGGGATTAAGCCAGAGTCCAATATACAAAGCCACGGTCAATAATCCAAATTCAAAACAGCAAAGCACAAAGAGGGCCAAGGACTAGTGCTTCCACTTTCATGTCCAAGACCTGAATGGGCATCTGAGCTGGTTTAAATAGTTTGCTGGTGATTTCTCATTACCAACAATTGGCAGTAGGTAGAGTCCAAGATCCTTAAAGAAAACACACAGCAGATCTCAAGGGATAAGTCAGTACTAAAGTCCTCTGGTGGCTCAGGAGAAAAACACTGAGCTGAACAGAAGAAAGATAAACACGCTGTATCAACTCCCATCAGGGTCATGACCCTACTTAAGAAAATGTGTTCAAGATTAAAGTCATTGTGTGCATGAGTTAGGAAAACGTGGGTACATTTCTTAACTATGGGAATGTCTTGCTAAACCATGCAGGCCATTAAAAAAAAACGTTTCATGGTAACTCCAGGTCACCATAACATGTAACATTTTATGTTCATTTTTGTTGTGTGGCCTACTCTACAAAGTTGAAAGAAAAGCACCCTGATTGGACTTTTTATCTTTATTTTTAAATCTATTCTTTATCTACTGCCAATAAATATGTTGAATAGCCTGGAGTTCCTGGGTTATTATATATTGGTTATGAGAAGTTTAACTGTAATAAAAGTGTAGGTAATTAGTGTTAAATGGAAGAATTTGCTGCTGTCCCTGCAGTTTGAAATTGTACACCAGTAGTAAAGGTGTCATCATAGGAAGAAAGCTGGAAACACCAAACAGTCAATATACAAAGTGGGATTCCTCCATAATCACATACATCACAGATAATGTACAATCACTGTATAACTACAGGTACATAAACTGTACTTGTAAGAGTATAAAATATCAAAATGTATTGAAACTATTAAAATACAAAACTTACAGAACAGAGGAGTGTAGGTACAAATGGAACATGCTTATGTCATCTGACTTGTTTCATGCGTTCCTGGCGCTTTCTCAAAGATAGCCATCTATTTTTGAGAAAGTGTCAGGAAGCTGTGAAACGCATCAGCTAACAAAAGCAAGTTCTGTTTTAAAATGGAAAAATTCTGAATAATTTAATAATTTCTATTGCCAAACATTTCAAAGTCAATTTGCCCACTTTATTTCAAAACTCTTATTAAGGTCAAGATTATATGTTTAGCACACAATTATTAGTGCAATTGACTGCTAACACAGCACAAGTTAAATCAATAGCACTCCTATACTTGTGCTTGTATTACAATTTGAAATTAAAAAGTTGACACGTGAATGAAAGACTTGCTAACATCTCAAGCTCAGATTACGCAAACATCTATAGATTCATATTTATATTTACAGTTATCTATCTTTCTATCATCTATCTATAAAGCTATAGATAGATATTAAAACATATATATATATATATATATATATATATATATATATATATATATATATCCTCTCCAAGAACACAGGCACTCACTGGTCTTTATAAAAGGTAATCCTTTATTCAATCCATTAAAACGATAATAATACCATGACGTTTCGGCACACCATCGTGCCTTTATTAAATGTATCAAAATATTAAAAAGCTTCATGAAGCTTTTTAATATTTTGATACATTTGATAAAGGCACGATGGTGTGCCGAAACGTCATGGTATTATTATCGTTTTAATGGATTGAATAAAGGATTACCTTTTATAAAGACCAGTGAGTGCCTGTGTTCTTGGAGAGGATACGAATTGGCTTGCAGTGCACCTTGGCAGTTGAATTGGCGTAAGATTATGCTGTCCTTTATCTGAACTGTATATATATATATATATATATATATATATATATATATATGTATATATAGGTAAAGGTGTTATACCAATGCTAAAACTTAGATAAAAATATATATGTCTATCTGTGATATTATGTGAGATTATTTTATGCCTGCCTATGGTATTTCTACCCTTAGGATGGGCAAACGTCTCAATAGGTGTGTTATATTGATACATTGTATGTCATGCTGCGTGAATAAAGATTCAGTATACCCTTAAAGGGACAGTCAACCATAGAATTGTTATTGTTTTAAAAGATAGATAATGCCTTTATTACTCATTCCCCAGTTTTGCATAACCAACACAGTTATATTAATGTACTTTTTACCTCTGTGATTACCTTGTATCTAGGAACCTTCTTCCAGCCCCCTGATCACATGACTGTGACTGTTTATTATCTATTGTCTTAAACTTAGCATTGTATTGTGCTAGATCTTAAATAACTTTCTGTGCCTGAACACAGTGTTATCTATATAGCCCACGTGTACTTTCTGTCTCTTTGTGTTGAAAAGAGATTTAAAAAGCATGTGATAAGAGGCAGCCCTCAAAGGCTTAGAAATTAGCATATGAGCCTACCTATGTTTATTTTAAACTAAGAATACTAAGAGAAAAAAGCAAATTTGATGATAAAAGTAAATTGGAAAGTCGATTAAAATTAAAAGTCCTATCTGAATAATGAAAGTTTAATTTATACTTGACTGTCCCTTTAACACTGTTAGGAATAGTAATATCAAGAGGAAAAATCAATGTGGTTCAGCGCACAGATAAAAGTCTTTATACATATAGTTATAAATTCTAGAGTCCCAATAAAACAAAAATGATGATAAAGGTGAGAAAGGGTTTTCTTCTTAGCGGACATTACCCCAATAGTATGAGGTAATGTTTACACACAGGAAAACCAATGGTATAGTGATCCTCTGGTCTGTAGTTATTCTCCTCCATTGGTTCCTTTGTTAGGTGAATCTTGTAGGGCACTCTTAGCCAATGTATTCAATGAAGCTTCTTGGAAATACCTTTCTGGTAGAAACTTCCAGTTCTCTCTGTGATGGTATGTCTTAGTATCTCCCCGAAGTATGGTAATTTGGTAGACTTTCTCAGTAGATAGTTTTAAAAAAAAGAAAGAAAAAACACATAGTGTAACTCTGTCATACAAATGGTTTATTTAGTTTGAGCTTAAAAAGTTTGCACTTACATTTAATGCCCTCAGTCCTTAATGAGGTAAGCATTTAAGCATATAAATATAAGTTGATACTATATTGGTATGTCCGTTTTTGTCCCCTCCTTCAATTTGTGAATTTGTTCCAGCACAACAATTTTTTCTTTAGTCAGATTTGGTTTATAAAAATACACTGTATCTAGTGCTATATGGTTATCCTTTAAGGCGTTCTGTTTTTACACATTATTATATAGTACCAATGTAAAAGTATCAGTGTAAAAAAAGTTCAATGTAAAACAGTGCTAATATAAAAACAATCAATGTATTTAAAAGATGCACAGAAAGGTAATCTCCCAAAGGGTCTATTGCTTGTAAATAGTACTGCAGTGCACATGCAACAATATAACAGAACAAGCAATTGCCCAGGGGAAAAAAAAGTGATTAAAAAAAATATATAATAATTACACTTCAGATAAAGTTCAAATCCCACTAAAGGCTGCCGGTATTGTGGTAGGAAAACTGTACACTCACTTTAGATTCCTTACGTGTTTCGAAGTATCTATCAACTTCTTCGTCTTACCTCTGATGAAGAAGTTGATAGATACTTTGAAACGCGTAAGGAATCCAAAGTGGGTGTACAGTTGTCCTACCACGATACCGGCAGCCTTTAGTGGGATTTGAACTTTATCTGAAGTGTATATATTATATATTTTTTTTTAATCTTTTTTTTTACCCCTGGGCAAATATATATATATATATTTATGTCTATACTAGGGATGGGCGAATGTGTAAATTTCTGAATTCGAATGTTAGAACGAATGTTATTACTGAAATTCGAATTACAAATCCGAATGTTGATACAAACGAATATTCTTAAAAATTCTATAATTGAATGCTATTTACAGTTTTCGAATGTCACTTTCGAATTTGAATGTTTATAATTAGATCAAATGTCCACATTAGAAATTTCGAATTTAACATTCTATTTAACAAATACTATTCAGAAGTTCAATAGTTCATGTGGTAGGGAATCTAGGAAACTGATACATAATAGATACAAATATATCAATTTGAATGTTTCTATTTCGATCGAATATTGCATAATTGGAATATTACATTTAAAGAAAGCATTAGAAATACTATTACAAACATATAAATTCGAATTTTTTGAATTCGATTATTGCATAATTCGAATATTACATTTAAAGAAAGCATTAGAAATAGTATTACAAATATATAAATTCAACTTTTTCGAAACTAATATTTTCTAATGTAATTGTAAAATTCAAAACTGTACATTTGAAAATAGAATGTTATGTAAACATTCAAAATTCGAATCGAACGAACGAACGAACGTGTTAAAATTCATTTTTCGAATGTTGCAAAACTTTTAATCTACTGCTTATTTGAAATGCAGAGTAGGTGTTATTGCATTGTCTTTTTATTATGTACTTGTTAATTATGTAATTCTACTGCATTGAGTGGTCCTTTAACTTTAGGCTCGCTCATATAAGCCTAAAACACTGAGGCCCAAAGCTGCATCTGCAGCTTTATAAATGTGGCCCATAGAGAGAGAGATAGAGAAACTTATTTGTTGAAAATAAATAACAAATCTAAATTGTCACAGGGAACATCATATTCATTTTTTTCTTTGTTGTATCTATAAAAATAAACATTTTTTTATTAATTAGACATAAAACCTTTTGTTTGCAAGTCATCAACAATTTGTCCCTCAGGATTATTGAGTGGTGCATAAAAATACTGTACATTTAGGGCCAGAATACAAGTGGAGAGCTAAATATCACTTTCTTGAAAACTATATCTGTAAACTATATGTATATGAGTGTAGATTTATGTGCTAATATGTGTATATACATATTAACATGTACATAAATATGTGTATATACATATTAACATGTACATAAATATTTGTATATATATATTAACATGTACATAAATATGTGTATATACATATTAACATGTACATAAATATGTGTATATACATATTAACATGTACATAAATATGTGTATATACATATTAACATGTACATAAATATGTGTATATACATATTAACATGTACATAAATATGTGTATATACATATTAACATGTACATAAATATGTGTATATACATATTAACATGTACATAAATATGTGTATATACATATTAACATGTACATAAATATGTGTATATACATATTAACATGTACATAAATATGTGTATATACATATTAACATGTACATAAATATGTGTATATACATATTAACATGTACATAAATATGTTTATAAGTATATACATATCTAGTTACAGGGGACACACAGTTTACATAGACTGCAAAGTAAGGCACTTTACACCCTACAGCTGCCGACTTTAGCCCCCAAAAATTGCTAAGTGTTGTTTTTTTTTTAATGCTACATTTTTTTGAAAAACAACAGAAAACTAGCACTTGATTTAGGGCACATTTATAAAATTAACCAGAGAGCTGATCGAGCTCGTGTTTGCATTACTGTTAACTTGAAATACCAGCGCACATTAGCGTGTGCTGGTATTATACAGTGGAGCACAAATATCACTTTCATGAAAGTAATATTTAGCGCTCCACTTGTAATCTGGAACCAAACAGTAACATCTACATTACAGACAACAAACAATGCCACTACTGACAAGGTATTGTTTTATTTTAATTGTCCATTAATGAGACTAAATTGCCTGCATAGTAATTCTTTCTTTAGCTTTTGTAACTATTAAATATGATGCACTGACTTGCTCAAGGTTATTTGGTATATAAAAAAATCATTATAATGCAATTGTGTTTGTCTTTTTTGAATAGGTCAAGGTTCAAGAATAGTGACCCATAACAATAATGTACTTTAATGTTAGCTGACTATAACAACACTGCAATCAGATGATTATGTGACAACTGGATTCCTGCTGAACAATAGAAATTTAAGTGATACCTTGCTTGAACAAAACATTTCACCCATGACCTTGGGTAATTATTAAGTAGATAAGTAGAATGAAAAAGCCTAAAGGAATCATATTCATCATTCCACACATAATTGAAGTGTAAAAGTATATATTTATAGATGTATGTGTGTGTATAGATAGATATATAGATAGATATATAGATAGATATATAGTTAGATAGATAGATAGATAGAGATAGATAGATAGATAGATATAGATAGATAGATTGATAGATACATAGATAGATAGATGATAGATGAGAGATAAATAGACAGATCGATAGATAGATAAATAGAGATAGATAGATGATAGATAGATAGATAGATAGATAGATAGATAGATAGATAGACAGGCAGATAGATATGATGAGAGAAGGGAGTGAGAAAAGAGAGAGGGGAGGAAGCGGTAGAGTGAAATAGGGAGGGAAAATGTAGAGAGAAAAAGGGGAGATGAAAGAGTAGGTAGAAATGAGAGAGGGAGAGGAAGAGCAAGATAGAGTAGGGAGAAGTAGAGAAAAGGTTGGGTGAGATGTGATGGAGAAGGAAGAGATGAGAGAGGGGAGGGAGAGGTAGAGTAAGATAGGGAGGGGAGAGGTAGAAAGAAAGGGGAGGAAGAGGTAGAGAGAAAGGGATATATTAGGGGAGGGAGAGGACAGAGAAAAAGAGGAAAATAATAGAATAGAGAAATAGAATAGAGGCAGAGAGATGGGAGAGAAAGGAGAATGGGGAGTGAGAGAGTGGGATCACCGTTCTTACAGCTGGAATTTCTGGTTGGCTCCATCTACCTATTTCCTCTTGTCTCTACTGAAGTCTGTGCTATTTGGGCCTGCTATGGTACCCCAACACTCTGGCCCTAGTGCCACTGCAATAATAGTCATGTGGCTGCTTTATTACTAATAATTTTTTTTATTTTATTGTAGTACTCAAACATACAGTATTAACTGTATTAAAGATGATTTACAAGTATGTAAAAGATTATCTGTCTATAAAAGGACATACATACTTTATTATACTCAACACAATATAATGTTCTTCGCATAGAATTTTTTTTTGTAAAATATATATTTATATCTATACCTATATATCTATATGGATAGATACATGTGCGTATATATATATATATATAAATATATATATATATATATGTATATATATATATATATATATATATATATACTCTCCAAAAAGCAGGCAGCTCACTGGTCTTTGCAGTAAAACTAGAATTTATTATATCAGTTTAAAAAACAAACGTTTCGGCACTGCATTGTGCCTTTGTCAATGTTATGCAACAAAAAGTACAAGGACAGAGTGCACCCAAGCACCCCGGATCAGTTAACATACATTTAAAACAAACCCCCTTAAATAGAGAATACAGATTAACCCCACTTAGCCTTTACCGAAATTCCTATTGCATGCTCATTCAATCACCTAATCCCTGCGTCACGCTGACACGCTAGCCGTGCCTAGCGTGATGACGCATAGCACGGCGTTGTCATGACAACGTCCAAGGCATTACATCGATAAATGAGCCGGATACTAGGAGATCACCAGGGAACAGTCTGCGCATATTCAGAACAACAAAGTTTCTTGAAGCGCAGCGGTTGCTATGGGCAACCAACGTAAACCAGCCACCTAATCAGGCAAGAGCCGCTCTGGGTGTCCCATAGTATGTGGCTATGGCGGAGGCAGTAAGGATGTGTAATCTTATCAGATTTTCATACCACACAACACACATGATATAAATACATAGTCACTGCCGCAGATACGATGTTAATATGAACCAGAAAACTGTGACAAAAAGTGTGACAAAAGTATATGCAGAGGAAATTCATGGTTATATGATTATTAGATAGAAACTGCCTCAAATGATTAGTGAACATAATAGAGTATGCACCAATAAATCAATGCTGCTAATTAATCTATCTATCCATCAAACCCATAGGAGTATGGTAGTAACCAGACAGTGAAACTTCCACAGACCCAAGCTCTTATGTGGACATTAACGTAGGCATTAATAAAAAGGGCTAAAATCCAAAGTAGTATTGAGTCCCTTTGGGGTCATAGTTCCCAATTTATGTATCCACCTGCTCTCGCATTGGAGTAATTTTTTTCCCCTATCACCACCTCTTGGATTTGGTGGGATATGATCAATCAGCATTGATCTGATGCTTGACACCGGGTGTTTAAAGTTTGCACAGTGGCGTGCCACCGGTTGATCCGAGTCACCATCTTTCAGGGCTTCACGAATAGCGTGGCGATGATTTGCCATCCTGTCGCGGAAGGAGGTTATTGTTTTTCCTATATATATAAGTGAACATGGGCAAGACAACATGTAGATCACAAAGGTGCTGGTACAACTAAGACGATGGTTTATTTTAAACCGTTGGTTTTTGTGGGGGTGTTGAAAAGTGTCCCCTTTGCACATGCTGTTACATGTTGTACAACTCCTACATGGGAAGCAACCTTTCTTGGATGACTTGAGCCATGTTTCCTTTTTGTAGTGGTTCACAGGATCTGCTTTAACCAAGATGTCCCTCAAGTTCCTTGCTCTGCGATAGACCACCCTTGGAGCGGTCATCTTCTGAAAGGGTAACATGGGATCTGTGCCCACCACTGGCCAGTGGCGACGTGCTGCATTGGATAGACGTTCACAACCAGGTGTGTACGTGGTAATTAAGTTCAGTTGTTCAGACTTATCCTTTTTAGGAACTCTGGTGTCTCGTAAAGTGTCCGTGCATAACAATTTCTCCTGTATTTCGCAGATGTCTGTCATGGGATAACCCCTTTTATTCAATTTAATGCCCATTTCTTTTACTTGGGTAACTTGTGAATGTGTCTCACTGTTATTTCTCAGCGCCCTAGTGAGTTGGGAGGTGAGAATACCCTTTTTCTGGTGTCCAGGGTGAAAACTACTGGCGTGCAACAAAGAGTTGCGATCCGTGGGCTTAGAGTACAATTTAGTACCAAAACGCCAACCACCAGAGTCATTCACCTTGAACAAGTTGAGGTCCAGAAAATTAACGTTATCTGTACTGAATTCAAGCTTAAAACGAATAGGGCTGGCCATGAGGTTCAAATGTGACACCCACTCACGCAAAGACACTTCATCACCTCTCCTTATCAGGAGAACATCATCGATGTAGCGGGTGTAAAAAGTCACCTGTGGATGTTCAAAAGGCTTCATGAGCTCCTGCTCATACCATGACATGTAAATATTTGCGTAAGTGGGTGCCACATTAGACCCCATGGCTGTGCCCGCTACCTGAAGGTAGTAGCAGTCCTCAAATTTAAAATAGTTCTTCTCCAGACAGATAGTCAATAATTCACACAGGAACTCAATAGGAGGACCACTATAGTGGATGTTGTTTGTCACCATAGACCTGACCGCCTCCACCCCCCCAACATGGGGGATCACTGTGTAGAGGCTATCCACGTCCATGGTGACCAGGATATCATCCTGTCTAAGATCCACAAAGTCTGTGAGTCTCCTCAGCAGGCAAGGTGAATCTTGTAAGTAAGCCCTGGTGTTCTTGACAATATCCTGTAGGAAAGAGTCAACAAAGATGGCAATAGTGGTTAACACCGAACCCCGGGCAGACACAATTGGTCTGCCTGGGGGGTTCACTAAAGTTTTATGAACTTTAGGCAGTAAGTATAGTACAGGAACTATAGGGTGTTCAGTGGTTAGGAACAATAGTTCTTTTTCAGTGATGAAACCAGCCTCCAGGCTACATTGTAGGAAGGTATCAATTGCCTTTTTGTACATGTGTGTTGGATTCCCTCTCAATTTTACATAAGTCTCAGAGTCGGCCAATTGTCTCAAGGCTTCACTGCGATAGTCAGTGTAATCCAGAACAACGATAGATCCACCCTTATCCGCAGGACGGACAATGACAGTTCTATCGTTGCTCAGCTCAGTGAGTGCTTTTCTTTCAGCAGTACTAAGATTAGGGTAAGAGGCGGTGTGGGACTCATCATTGATATTATGAGTGAGTAACCTGGTGTAATTCCTAATGGAAGGGTTAGTGTTTGGTGGTTCAAAAGAAGACTTTTTTTTGTGTAATTCTGGTGTAAATGCCTGCTCTCTGAAATGATCCCTAAGCTTCAGTTGTCGCTGAAACCTATGGATGTCAACCAATCTCTCAAAGGGATCAGTGTGGGGAGTTGGAACAAAAGATAGGCCGTGATTTAATAGAGATATCTCAGCCTCACTAAGTGGTCTGCTGCTGAGATTAAATACAATGTCTATTTCTTTTTCACTTGCTTTTGTTTTACATTTGTGACCTCCCCTGCGGATCTTAAATTTCCTTGGCCTTTTTTCGCCATATGTTGTATTGGAGGTTTCAAAGTGGACCTTGTGGCTACCCCTAAAAAAGGTTGTGATAGTTGGCTATTCTCAGTGGGCCCTTCATTGTCTTTAGTTGTTTCACTTTCAGAGGAATCCCCTCCGCTACTATCCACAATACTTAAGGTATTCTTGGATCTTGGATTTCTGCGGCGTCTAAACGGCACCTCATCTTTGCCATATAGCCACTTGTACACCCGCCTTTCCCTGTAGTCATTTTCCACACTATTAACCTTTTTATTTTTGAAAGCGATTAAATCATTGCGGTATTTATTAACCAAGCCATCTAATTTGTTGACCCAGTCCTGACTGGTGTCATTATTCAAAATGTGGAGACTCTGCGTTTTGATGGTGTCCAATTCAGATTTAATCCTGACTTCTAGTCTGGTAACCTCCTCAATGACTAAGAGGATAAGGTCATATGAACATTTGTTCAAAATTGAACACCATCTTTTGCAGAACTCCACATTTTGTCGCCCCAGGGTTGGTATGTTTTTAACCCGGAACCCCCTGGGTATAAATTCTTTCCTAAAATAACCAGATAAGAACACTGCATATAGGTGATAATCAACCTCCTTCCTGCGCAAATTAAGTAATTTATGGTATATATTAATGGGTGTCTCACCTCCCAACTCACAAGATTCATCTGAGACCGGAATCCTGTCTGCATCGTCATCGGTAAATGCAAGGGGATCTGTGTTGAAGTCCTCCTCATTGTATACTGTGTCCATATTTGCTGCAGCCTCAGCCATCAGGTAGAAAAGACAAAAGTGGGGTTCAGTATAAAAGCTTAAAAACAATGTAGAAAAAAATGTAGAAAAAATTGATCCCAAGTAGATGCACAACTGTACAATACCAAGTCCACAGTTCCTGTGTAGTATCACAGAGGAGTGCTAATCCCAAGTGCCAAAAGGCCAATTCACAAAGTCATAGATAGGATTGCACAATCATACTTAAATAATGCCACGGTGCTCTGCTAATACCATAACAATACTCTCCAAAAAGCAGGCAGCTCACTGGTCTTTGCAGTAAAACTAGAATTTATTATATCAGTTTAAAAAACAAACGTTTCGGCACTGCATTGTGCCTTTGTCAATGTTATACAACAAAAAGTACAAGGACAGAGTGCACCCAAGCACCCCGGATCAGTTAACATACATTTAAAACAAACCCCCTTAAATAGAGAATACAGATTAACCCCACTTAGCCTTTACCGCCATTCCTATTGCATGCTCATTCAATCACCTAATCCCTGCGTCACGCTGACACGCTAGCCGTGCCTAGCGTGATGACGCATAGCACGGCATTGTCAAGATATTTATAGAACTATATATTTATAGCTATACCTATATATCTATATGGGTAGATACATATGTGTATATATATATATATATATATATATATATACAGATATTTATAGAACTATATATTTATATCTATACCTATATATCTATATGGATAGATACATGTATATATATATATATATATATATATATATATATATATACAGATATTTATAGAACTATATATTTATAGCTATACCTATATATCTATATGGATAGATACATGTATATATATATATATATATATATATATATATACAGATATTTATAGAACTATATATTTATATCTATACCTATATATCTATATACCTATATATCTATATGGATAGATACATGTATATATATATATATATATATATATATATATACATACAGATATTTATAGAACTATATATTTATATCTATACCTATATATCTATATGGATAGATACATGTATATATATATATATATATATATATATATATATATATATATATATATATATATACAGATATTTATAGAACTATATATTTATATCTATACCTATATATCTATATGGATAGATACATGTATATATATATATATATATATATATACAGATATTTATATAACTATATATTTATATCTATACCTATATATCTATATGGATAGATACATGTATATATATATATATATATATATATATATATATATATATATATATATATATATATACATTTTCTTACATATATGAACTGTTTATATTCCCCTTGGCTACTTCTATATGTCTGTAGGGACTTTGATAATTAGTTTTTTTTTTAGTTCTGCTTTAAACTGAAAGTAAACACCTTGAGATCTTTATATAAATTGGTTACTTATTCATAATAAAACAACTTTGCAACATGGCTAGCCTTGTTTGCGGACTTAGAGGGACATAAAACCCAAAATTATTTTTTCATGATAGAATTTGAAACAACTTTCCAATTTACTTCTATTATCATTTTTTTCAGCAGTGTGCACGAGTCTGCAGCACTATATGTCAGCAATTTTGCAACAATGTTATACATTAGCAAGAGCACAAGATAGCAGCACTAGTCCCTTTCATGTGGTGCTTCAGGCATGTGCACGCTACCTGCCTAGGTATCTATTCAACAAAGCAAATTTGTTAAAAGATGTAAAATGCAAATTTTAAAAAGTGTCTTCTATATCTGAATAATGAAAGAAAAATTTGGGGTTTAATGTCCCTTAAAGTCCAGATTTGCTCCACAAATATGGAAAATGGTGGGTGGAGATGGTAAACACTTACAGTAAAGAGGATGTTAATTTGTTTTAAAATGTTTAGACATTTAATATTTTTCGGTACAACAATACAACAGACATGTTTTGTAATTACAATGGGCTAGATCACAAGTAGCGCACTAAAGTTAGAGTGGGTAGAAGTAAGCAATATCGCTATCACACAAACTTGTGTCATGTATTGAAAGTTAATGGGTGAGCTTGAGCGCTATTAAAATTTGCCGTCACCGGGTTAGCGCAAACTGTAAGGGGTAAACAATTTTTTTCACCAAACACAACATAAATACATTTAAATAAAGTGTTTACACCAATAGATACACAATCTGATAACAAATAAATATTCACATTTTAATGTGTTTTTATGTGTTTATATACGTATATACATATAATATACACACAACAAAAATTGCAACTCATACATAGAAATGCGGGATTCACACACTGTTGTCGTAAATCTGTGTTAATACAAACAATTCGGCTATGCTTTTTTCTCCCGAACTGTTTGCCACTGTAAACATATGCAACATGTGTTCTTGTAATATGAGTCTCTTATCAATCCTTGCGGTGAAAATATTTGCTATCGGCGTAATATACCTTGAAATTTAGCACTAATACAAAGTAAAGTTACCTTGTTGTGTCGACACCGCTTCACAGGCTGAATCTGAGACACCTTGCAGTCAGGTAGGGAGACACTCCCCTGGCTCCCGGAAGAGAAAATCAAATTGGCAACATTTAGAGGATTATACCTGATGCAAGGAAAGGACCACCGCAAAGGTTATGCAGGTAAAAGCAGACTTTATTGTAAGTCTATACAAACATACAGGGTACATTCAAGCTCACGAGGGAGCTAGAAACAAATTAAACATCTGACGCGTTTCCTGCCCGTAGGCACTTCGTCAGGGCCTGAACATAATGATTCCAATGGATCTTAAAAAGGCACTTCCCACTACGTGAGACTAGTAACACCTGTTGTGTATTTGATTCTCAAAGTTACAATCACAAAATGTTGTTACATATGATTTTATCACATTCACATAAGCTCAATTGTAAAGAACATTCTTTGTTTGCAATGTATATATCTTGTATCAAACAGAGTTTAATGTAAAAAAAATATATATTACTTATATAGAGAAAATTGTTATTCAGATGGAAACAAAGTTAGTGCCTTTTATAAACATTATCTAAAACCTTAAAAAAAGAGAAAAAGTTTCTAGGGGTTCTGGATCCCAGTTAAATAAGATATAATACATTATATAATATTAGTTATAACACTTAAAAAGAGAAAAATCAACAATGTAACATAATATTGGTAACAATGTAAATGTTATTAACAATAATTTCATATTCATCACTAAATCTGATCGATATCGTGAAAAATATAGTCAAAAGCTACACTATGTATTGCACCTTTATCATATATATGTTTTAATCATTGTCAATTTTTCACTCCTGCACACTTACACATCAAGCAGGTTTATTTATTAGAGAATAACCTGACAACGTATCACGCTCCCCCCCTTTCTTGTATATGTGAAGATCTTGTTAGATAGACTTCACTCATTAAAAATGTTTTAGGGTAATACCGAAATATTGTTCTTAAGGTAATACTAATATCGATATGGATCCATATTTTCGTATATAACTGATATTAAATTCTGTTATTTTATTAGAAAACGTACTTTCTATGCCACTCATTGTTTTTTCGAGCAATTC
Source organism: Bombina bombina (assembly GCF_027579735.1). NCBI lineage: Eukaryota > Metazoa > Chordata > Amphibia > Anura > Bombinatoridae > Bombina > Bombina bombina. The sequence goes on along the minus strand of NC_069504.1, from coordinate 967,386,335 downwards.
TTCACTGTAATATACATACAATTTTGATTTTAAACTTGCATTTTTAGTGAATGTTACCACAACCCCCAGTCTAAGGGAATATATACGCTTGGACTTCACGCATTTAATGAATCTATTAACACATTAGATAGGACTATTTCAACCTCTATGGTCTAACTTCACACAGGACTAATCCCAATCCTGATTACATTAAACCAACCATTCCCTTAACCCTTGGCCTTGCCTCCTTTGGCGCTCCTATCTAACTATTTCTCTAACTATACTGCACACCGCGGGCATTTGGGGACCCGCCTTAGACAGGAGCTATAGGTCGTCCCATACACAAGCGCTGCAAGAAAAACAAGTCTGCTCTTGCACCTTTATTCAACTGAGTGTAAAACCAGGTGCTGCCATTAAAGTTAAAATTGTTCTCATTCTATTTGTTATTCTTGGTGTTAGTGTTGAAGTGTTATTATTTAGTTTGTTTTCTTTTTCTGTTTTATTTTGTTTATACTTTCATATTAAAAAATGTTCAAAATAAAACCAAATTAAAATTAAAACGTGCTTATGTGACCAAGCACAAGACCATATTACTCCAAACTAAACCTACCCAAGTGTGTAAATGCAGATGTATAATTAATTACACGTTATGTTTCATGTTAATATATTTCAATGTAATGTTGTGTATACTTACTGGTATATCTAAAGTGAGCAACTTATTTGTGAAGTATTACTAAAAAATTGGTGATTGAAAACTGAAAAATAAACCTAAAATGTGAATATTAAGGGCCCAGTTTCGCAAGTGATATATACTAACTCTGGTTCTTAAAACACCTCTGTATATAAAGAAAAACAAACACCTATAAATCAATACCTAACAAGCAAAGAAAAAACAAAAGAATGGAAAAAAAAGTTAAAGGAAGAAATTTCTTATGTGGGACCATTCTAATATACATAAAATCTCAAATTCATAATTGTATTTATATTTGTCTTTATCCCTGGAGGATTACCTTACTAGTTGAGTAAAAATCCAAATGACCTTTATTTCATATTAAAGGTTGCCTTATCTAGTCTACAAAATATCTCAAATCAGTAATCTTATTCATTCCTTTGGGGGTGCCTGTAGAGAGAGTGAAAATCCTGAAGGCCACTTTTCTGTTGAGGGTTGCTACTCTATCCCCCCCTTTAATGCTATTCTGTACTGTATGTATACCTTGGAACCCAAACATTGTAATAAGATTACTATCATTAATGGACATGTTTAGGGAAACAAAGTGAGAAACAGAATGTTTTGCAAAGGGGGTTCTGGGAGGATCTTGTTTAATAGAGAGTAGATGCTCCCTAATTTGGTCCTTCAGCAAACTAGTTGTTCTGCCTACATATTGTTTATGACATATATTACATGTAATGAGGTAGACCACAAAGTTTGAATTGCATGTTAATATACATCTAATTTCAAAAACATTTTTCTATGTAGTGGGTCTAAATTGCGTGCCCGAAATGACATGGTCACAACTTTTACATGGGTTTCTCTTGCACCTATAAAAATCTACTGTTGATTGGAGCCAAGAGCTTGTATCCCTTTTAGACATATAATATACTTTGGAGCTCTTTCCAGTCAAATACCTTAAAAGTTGAAAAATCATTTTATTCAATTTTAATATTTAATCATTTGTTTTAATGTGTTTTTACTGTAAAAGTATAATATTCCAATGCTCTTCATTTAGAGGAAAATGATCCTTGTATTTTAACCCCTTAATGACCACAGCACTTTTCCATTTTCTGTCTGTTTGGGACCAAGGCTATTATTATATTTTTGTGGTGTTTGTGTTAAGCTGTAATTTTCCTCTTACTCATTTACTGTACCCACACATATTATATTATATATTTTCTCCCCATTAAATGGACTTTCTAAAGATATTATTATTTTTATCATATCTTATAATTTAAACTAATTTACTATAAAAAATTATAAAATATGAGGAAAAAATGCAAAAAAACACACTTTTTCTAGCTTTGACCCCCAAAATCTGTTACACATCTACAACCACCAAAAACACCCATGCTAAATAGTTTCTAAATGTTGTCCTGAGTTTAGAAATACCCAATGTTTACATGTTCTTTGCTTTTTTTGAAAGTTATAGGGCAATAAGTACAAGTAGAACATTGCTATTTCCAAACCACTTTTTTTTCAAAATTAGCGCTAGTTACATTGGGACACTGATATCTTTCAGGAATCCCTGAATATCCCTTGACATGTATATATTCTTTTTTAGAAGACATCCCACAGTATTGATCTAGTCCCATTTTGGTATATTTCATGCCACCATTTCACCACCAAATGCGATCAAATAAAAAAAATTGTTCACTTTTTAACAATTTTTTTCAAAAACTTTACGTTTCTCACTGAAATTATGGCATAAATGGTTGTAAATGCTTCTCTGGGATCCTCTCTGTTCAGAAATAGCAGACATATATAGCTTTGGCATTGCTTTTTGGTAATTAGAAGGCCTCTAAATTCCACTCTTCACCATATGTGTATTATGCCCAGCAGTGAAGGGGTTAATTAGGAAGCATGTAGGGAGCTTGAAGGGTTAATTTTAGCTTTAGTGTAGTGTAGGAGACAACCCAAAGTATTGATTTAGGCACATTTTGGTATTTAACATGCCAATACTTCACCGCCAAATGCGATCAAATAAAAACAATTGTTCCCTTTTTCACAAACTTTTTCACAAACTTTAGGTTTCTCACTGAAATTATTTACAAACAGCTTGTGGAATTATGGCACAATTGGTTGTAAATGCTTCTCTGGGATCCCATTTGTTCAGAAATACCAGACATATATGGCTTTGGTGTTGCTTTTTGGTAATTTGAAGGCCGCTAAATGCTGCTGCGCATCAAACATGTATTATGGCTAGCAGTGAAGGGGTTAATTAGGTTGCTTGTAGGGAGCTTGCAGGGTTAATTTTAGCTTTAGTTTAGAGATCAGCCTCCCACCTGACACATCAGACCCCTTGATCCCTCCCAAACAGCTCTCTTCCCTCCCCCACCACACAATTGTCTCCACCATCTTAAGTACTGGCAGAAATAAAAGCTATCTTTTTTTCAGCATATTTGCATATGCTGCTGTGTAGGATCCCCCCTTAGCTCCCAACCTCCCTGATCCCCCCAAACAGCTCTCTAACCCTCCCCATCTACCTTATTGGGGTCATCTTGGGTACTGGCAGCTGTCTGCCAGTACCCATTTTACAATAAAATCATTTTTTTTTCAGGATTCTGATGAAGAGGATGTAAGTTTCCCCAAAGCTTAAATACATTTTTGTTTGATTGATATCCAACATTTCCTGAGAGTGCATCTTTGGAGGTTATAAGATACAGCATAATTGCACACAGGTAGATGACTCTTGGTGGGTGGATCCACTATTTGGTACTTTATATATATATATTTATATATATATTATGTAAAAACAGAATTTATGCTTACCTGATAAATTACTTTCTCCAACGGTGTGTCCGGTCCACGGCATCATCCATTACTTGTGGGATATTCTCCTCCCCCAGAGGGAAAGGCAAGGAGAGCACACAGCAAGAGCTGTCCATATAGTCCCTCCCAGGCTCCACCCCCCCAGTCATTCGACCGACGGTTAGGAGAAAAAAGGAGAAACTATAGGGTGCCGTGGTGACTGTAGTGTATAGAGAAAGAAATTTTTCAAACCTGATTAAAAAACCAGGGCGGGCCGTGGACCGGACACACCGTTGGAGAAAGTAATTTATCAGGTAAGCATAAATTCTGTTTTCTCCAACATTGGTGTGTCCGGTCCACGGCGTCATCCATTACTTGTGGGAACCAATACCAAAGCTTTAGGACACGGATGAAGGGAGGGAGCAAATCAGGTTACCTAAACAGAAGGCACCACGGCTTGCAAAACCTTTCTCCCAAAAATAGCCTCCGAAGAAGCAAAAGTATCAAATTTGTAGAATTTTGGCAAAAGTGTGCAGAGAAGACCAAGTCGCTGCCTTACATAACTGATCAACAGAAGCCTCGTTCTTGAAGGCCCATGTGGAAGTCACAGCCCTAGTAGAGTGAGCTGTGATTCGTTCAGGAGGCTGCTGTCCGGCAGTCTCATAAGCCAATCAGATAATGCTTTTCAGCCAGAAAGAAAGAGAGGTAGCAGTAGCTTTTTGTCCTCTCCTCTTACCAGAATAAACGACAAACAAAGAAGAAGTTTGTCTGAAATCCTTTGTTGCTTCTAAATAGAACTTTAAAGCACGGACTACATCTAAATTGTGTAACAAACGTTCTTTCTTTGAAACTGGTAATCGGACACAAAGAAGGAACAACTATTTCCTGGTTAACATTCTTGTTGGAAACAACTTTTGGAAGAAAACCAGGCTTGGTACGCAAAGCAACCTTATCTGAATGGAACACCAGATAGGGTGGATCACACTGCAAAGCAGATAGTTCAGAAACTCTTCTAGCAGAAGAAATAGCAACCAAAAACAGAACTTTCCAAGATAGTAACTTGATATCTATGGAATGTAAGGGTTCAAACGGAACCCCTTGAAGAACTGAAAGAACTAAATTTAGACTCCAGGGAGGAGTCAAAAGGTCTGTAAACAGGCTTGATTCTGACCAAAGTCTGTACAAAAGCTTGTACATCTGGCACAGCTGCCAGTCGTTTGTGTAACAACACGGATAAAGCAGAAATCTGTCCTTTTAGAGAACTCGCTGACAACCCTTTATCCAAACCCTCTTGGAGAAAGGAGAGAATCTTAGGAATTTTAATCTTACTCCAGGAGAATCCCTTGGATTCACACCAACAGATATATTTTTTCCATATTTTATGGTAAATCTTTCTAGTCACAGGTTTTCTGGCTTGAACCAGAATATCTATCACTGAATTTGAAAACCCACGCTTGGATAAAATCAAGCGTTCAATTTCCAAGCAGTCAGCTGTAGAGAAACTAGATTTGGATGTTCGAATGGACCTTGTACTAGAAGATCCTGTCTCAAAGGTAGCTTCCATGGTGGAGCCGATGACATATTCACCAGGTCTGCATACCAAGTCCTGCGTGGCCATGCAGGAGCTATCAGAATCACTGAGGCCTTCTCCTGTTTGATCCTGGCTACGAGCCTGGGAAGGAGAGGGAACGGTGGAAACACATAAGCTAGGTTGAACGACCAAGGCGCCACTAATGCATCCACTAGAGTCACCTTGGGATCCCTGGATCTGGACCCGTAGCAAGGAACCTTGAAGTTCTGACGAGACGCTATCAGATCCATGTCTGGAATGCCCCATAATTGAGTCAACTGGGCAAAGACCTCCGGGTGGAGTTCCCACTCCCCCGGATGGAAAGTCTGATAACTCAGATAATCCGCTTCCCAGTTGTCTACTCCTGGGATGTGAATTGCAGATAGATGGCAGGAGTGATCCTCTGCCCATTTGATGATCTTGGATACCTCTCTCATCGCCAAGGAACTCCTTGTTCCTCCCTGATGGTTGATGTAAGCTACAGTCGTCATGTTGTCTGACTGGAATCTTATAAATCCAGCCTTCACTAATTGAGGCCAAGCCCAGAGAGCATTGAATATTGCTCTCAGTTCCAGGAAGTTTATCGGAAGAAGAGACTCTTCCTGAGACCATAGACCCTGAGCTTTCAGGGAATCCCAGACCGCGCCCCAGCCTAATAGACTGGCGTCGGTCGTAACAATGACCCACTCTGGTCTGCGGAAACTCATTCCCTGAGACAGGTGCTCCTGATTCAACCACCAACGGAGTAAGTCTCTGGTCACCTGGTCTACTTGAATCTGTGGAGACAAGTCTGCATAGTCCCCATTCCACTGATTGAGCATGCACAGATGTAATGGTCTTAGATGAATTTGAGCAAAAAGAACTATGTCCATTGCTGTAACCATCAATCCTACTACTTCCATGCACTGAGCTATGGAAGGCTGCAGAATAGAGTGAAGAACTTGACAAGAGTTTAGAAGCTTTGACTTTCTGACTTCTGTCAGGAAGATCTTCATTTCTAAAGAATCTATTATTGTTCCCAAAAAGGGAACTCTTGTTGACGGAGACAGGGAACTCTTTTCTACGTTCACCTTCCACCCGTGAGATCTGAGAAAGGCTAGAACAATGTCTGTATGAGTCTTTGCCTTGGAAAGAGACGACGCTTGATTTAGAATGTCGTCTAGATAAGGTGCCACTGTAATGCCCCTCGGTCTTAGAACCGCCAGAAGGGACCCTAGCACCTTTGTGAAAATTCTGGGAGCAGTGGCTAAACCGAACGGAAGAGCCACGAACTGGTAATGTTTGTCCAGAAAGGCGAACCTTAGGAACTGATGATGATCTTTGTGGATAGGAATATGTAGGTACGCATCCTTTAAATCCACGGTAGTCATATATTGACCCTTCTGGATTGTAGGTAAAATTGTTCGAATGGTTTCCATTTTGAACGATGGAACTCTGAGAAATTTGTTTAGAATTTTTAAATCCAGAATTGGTCTGAAAGTTCCCTCTTTTTTGGGAACTACAAACAGATTTGAGTAAAAACCCCTGACCTTGTTCCACAGTTGGAACTGGGTGTATCACTCCCATCTTTAACAGATCTTCTACACAATGTAAGAATGCCTGTCTCTTTATTTGGTTTGAATATAAGTGATACATGTGGAACCTTCCCCTTGGGGGTAGTTCCTTGAATTCTAGAAGATAACCTGAGAGACTATTTCTAGTTCCCAGGGATCCTGAACATCTTTTGCCCAAGCCTGAGCAAAGAGAGAGAGTCTGCCCCCTACTAGATCCGGTCCCAGATCGGGGGCTACCCCTTCATGCTGTTTTGGTAGCAGCAGCAGGCTTCTTGGCCTGTTTACCCTTGTTCCAGCCTTGCATTGGTTTCCAAGCTGGTTTGGTCTGGGAAGTGTTACCCTCTTGTCTAGAGGCTGCAGAGTTGGAAGCCGGTCCGTTCCTGAAATTCTTAGCCTTGAAAGGTCTATCTTGTGGGAGGGCATGGCCCTTTCACCCAGTGATGTCTGAAATAATCTCTTTCAATTCTGGCCCAAAAAGGGTCTTACCTTTGAAAAGGATATTAAGCAATTTTGTCTTGGAAGATACATCCGGCGACCAAGACTTTAGCCAGAGCGCTCTGCGCGCCACCATTGCAAACCCTGAATTTTTCGCTGCTAACCTCGCTAACTGCAAAGCGGTGTCTAAAATAAAGGAATTAGCTAAGTTAAGGTGCGTGAATTCTGTCCATGACTTCCTCATACGGAGTGTCCCTACTGAGCGACTTTTCCAGTTCCTCGAACCAGAACCATGCCGCTGTAGTGACAGGAATAATGAACGAAATAGGTTGAAGGAGGTAACCTTGCTGTACAAAAATCTTTTTAAGCAAACCCTCCAATTTTTTATCCATAGGATCTTTGAAAGCACAATTGTCCTCAATAGGAATGGTCGTGCACTTGGCTAGAGTAGAAACTGCCCCCTCGACCTTAGGGACTGTTTGCCATGTGTCCTTCCTGGGGTCGACCATAGGGAACAATTTCTTAAATATAGGAGGAGGGACAAAAGGTATGCCTGGCTTCTCTCACTCCTTATACACTATGTCCGCCACCCGTTTAGGTATCGGAAAAGCATCAGGGTGCACCGGGACCTCAAGGAACTTGTCCATCTTGCACAATTTTTCTGGGATGACCAGATTGTCACAATCATCCAGAGTAGATAGCACCTCCTTAAGTAATGCGCGGAGATGTTCTAATTTAAATTTAAATGTCACAACATCAGGTTCTGCCTGCTGAGAAATTCTTCCTATCCCCATCTGACAAACCCTCCCTCACTGCCACTTCAGATTGGTGTTAGGGTATGACAGAAAAATTATCATCAGCGCCCTCCTGCTCTACAGTGTTTAAAACAGAGCAATCGCGCTTTCTCTGAAATGCTGGCATTTTGGATAAAATATTAGCTATGGAGTAATCCATTACTGCCGTCAATCACTGCATAGTAACAAGCATTGGCGCGCTAGAAGTACTAGGGGTCGCCTGCGTGGGCATAACTGGTATAGACACAGAAGGAGATTATGTAGAACTATGTCTACTTCCTTCATCTGAGGAATCATCCTGGGCAACTTTACAATTTGTGACAGTACTGTCCTTACTTTGTTTGGACGCTATGGCACAATTATCACACATATTTGAAGGGGGAACCACATTGGCTACCATACATACAGAACATGATCTATCTGAAGGTACAGACATGTTAAACAGGCTTAAACTGGTTAATAAAGCACAAAAACCGTTTTAAAAGAAAACCGTTACTGTCTCTTTAAATGTTAAACAGGGCACACTTTATTACTGAATATGTGAAAAACTATGAAGGAATTATCCAATCTTTACCAAATTTTCACCACAGTGTCTTAATACATTCAAAGTATTGCACCCCCATTTTCAAGCTGTTAACCCTTAAAATGTGGAAACCAGAGCCGTTTACAATTTTAACCCCCTTACAGTCCCAGCTACAGCCTTTGCTGTGACTTCTACTTCTAGGAACGTTTTTAGTGGATTTCAGACCCTCACACATGCAGCTGCATGTACTGTACTCAAAAGTAACTGCGCAATAATGGCGCGAAAATGAGACTCTGCCTACTACAGAGAAAGGCCCTTCCTGACTGGGAAGGTGTCTTAACAAGTGCCTGGTGCTAAAAACGTTCCCCAATGTTATAAAAGTGTGAAATTCAACTTCAAACTGCATATAATACTTAAATAAAGCAATCGATTTAGCCCCTAAAAGTGTCTACCAGTTTATAGCCCATAATAAGCCCTATATTCTGTTTGATTTTTGACTAAGAAAATGGCTTACCGATCCCCATGAGGGAAAAATGACAGCCTTCCAGCATTACACAGTCTTGTTAGAAAAATGGCTAGTCATACCTTGAGCAGAAAAGTCTGCAAACTGTTCCCCCCAACTGAAGTTCTCTCATCTCAACAGTCCTGTGTGGGAAACAGCAATTGATTTTAGTTACTGCTGCTAAAATCATACACCTCTTTTAAACAGAACTCTTCATCTCTTTCTGTTTTAGAGTAAATAGTACATACCAGCACTATTTTAAAATAACAAACTCTTGATAGAAGAATAAAAAACTACAACTAAACACCACAAACTCCTCACCATCCCAGAGGAGATGCTACTTGTTCAGAGCGGCAAGGAGAATGACTGGGGGGGCAGAGCCTGGGAGGGACTATATGGACAGCTCTTGCTGTGTGCTCTCCTTGCCTTAGTAACGGATGACGCCATGGACCGGACACACCAATGTTGGAGAAATATTCATAACTACCTTCATGTTTAGATCTGTAGGTCTAATCCGGTGTCGGGTTAGCGGGTGATCAATAAGTATTTGTTTTGTTAGCATGTATCGGCTTTTCAATCATGCCGAAACAATTTACTTTTTTATTTTGTTTTGTTTTGTGACACTGTTTATTTATCATTTTTCTGCTTTTTAGAAAATGTACTGAAAGCTAAGAAATTATTTTGAAAAGTTTCATTTAACATTTTTGTTTCAAAAGCTTTATTAGAAACAAGAATATAACAACCATAGCAAGTAGCATATTGCATTCTGTAAATATCTCATACATTACAAATGAAATGTGTGTAATGTCCATACTCCGGTCCTCTCTTCAGTGCCAACGCCAGAGGAACCAGAGAGGCTCCACGCCTTGTCAAAACATAGGAACATAGTGCAAACAAATATACAAAAAGCAGAGGTGCAGCAATATAACACTTAGGGCGCCATGTACTAAGCTTCAAAGTGACCGTCCGTCTGTATTTCCGCGTCAAAATTCGCTCACGATCTGCTTCTCGTATGTATCAATCTGCGATCTTCTCGAAAAACCACTATTTTTCATCAGCGATCGTAATTTTACTCAACTCATCGTTCCGAAGCCTTTTTCCACTTACTACATGTTCGATCGCACGTAAATTCGCTGTAATTGGAAATTATGAATGTTACAACTAATCCGCCCGCTCCAACTTTCACTGTAACTTCGCGTGATTTCCTTCGCGACCATTTAGGTAGCGAATACAATAGAAAACTATAGGGGTTATCAACCTGACGCCAGGTAGAAGTACTTAAGTGAAAGGACTAGACTACTATTGTAGCATTATTGGTTTTTGGATCAGTGAATGAAGATGGAGACAGTTTTACACATGTTTCTTTTCCGATTAATTCAATTACGAGGAAGAAGGGCTATACAGGCACCGGTTAACAACTTGCAGAGAAGGAGAGGTAGAAGAATTAGAGTCCCTAGAGTTTTCCTGCCACGTATGGGTTTGGAAAGCATTTCTGATCGAGAGATTATCCAGAGATTCCGTTTGGATAGAGAAGCTATTATGCAACTTTACAATGAAATAGCAGAATACCTTAAACCAATGACAGCGCGTTCACAAGCCATACCCGGACTATTAAAACTGTTGGCAGCCTTACACTTTTTTGCCACCGGTTCATTCCAAGCTGTGTCTAGCGTTATAATTGGCATCAGCCAGTCTGCTTTTTCGAGGCACCTAACCAAAGTTATTGATGCTTTGATGGTCGTCTTTCCAAGGTACGTGTGCCTTCCATCGACTCCAGAAGAGTGGCAATCTGTGAAGTCTAATTTTTATAGAATGGCCGGAATGCCCAATGTACTTGGAGCCATCGATTGCACCCATGTTGCAGTCAAACCATCCAGAGAACGTGAGGAAGTTTTCAGGAACAGAAAACAGTACCATTCCCTCAATGTTCAGATGGTGTGTGACCATAACATGAAAATAATCAGTGTCCGTTCCAACTTCCCTGGATCCTGCCATGATTCGTATATCTTGCGTCAGTCTGGGTTATATCGGAAGTTTGAGGAGGGAGAGATGCCTGAAGGATGGCTGTTAGGTAATTATATTTTAGGGATGTTATGTTACAGTATTATTATAATTGTCAAACGTAGTTTATGTCATGCATTGTTATGATAGATTTAACTAAAAAAATAGTTAATTTTCATTGAAATTATCGTCTTTATCATCTTTGAAATGTTAATCCTTTTTAATTTTTTTCATAGGGGACGCTGGTTATTTCAGTAGAGAATGGTTATTCACACCCTATAACAATCCTCGAAGAAGATGTGAGGTGAAATTCAACGAGGCACACAGATCCACCAGAGGAATCATCGAGAGAGCATTTGGATTGTTAAAAATGCGCTTTCGTTGTCTTGACCACTCAGGTGGTGTCATGCAGTATGCTCCCGAGAAGGTTGCAAAAATTATTCTTGTATGCTGCATTCTGCATAACATTGCAATAAGAAGAGGAATTGAAATTGATGAAGATGATATATCATTTGAGAACTTCCCTGAGGTCATCTGTAATGATGCACCAACAAGACAGGCTATTAATGCCAAAAATTTTGTCACAGAGAACTATTTTAAGGATTGATTTCATCAAAAGATTGTAATCACAGGACTTCTATTTTTTGGTCTTTTGAATAAAAAACTAAATTTTCACTTTCTGAATAAAATCTTTTTTTTTTCATCATATACTTGTGTGATTTTGTATTTGTTTTTATTTTTATAAGTTAACAAATTATAATAAACGGTCACATTGGATATTGTTTTTTAATAAAACTTTAATTTTTATTTAAAACCAACATATTGCACAATAACTATATAAACCAAATAATCATAAAGATCTATAATTAAATTAAAAAAAAACTACACTACACTATTGATAACTCTATTACACAATAAAATATATACATCAAACTTTATTTACATTTATCATTACTTGAGAATGGTAATAAATAATACAACTTTTTTATAATTGTATCCAAAGAATTCTCACAATTTAGCAAATATACAATAATGTTGCATAGAGACAGTGAATAACGCGATATTGAGAACATTTTGGGATTTGACACACCCATCTAGAAATTTGCTATGGGACCAGGGAGGATGAAGAGAATTGCACCTTTCACATCTGGGGAAATGATAATTCTAGTGTATGTAATGGATAGATATTTTCCCAAACGCTTAGGGGGTGTCCGGGGGGTCATTCAAGATGAAAGGGACAAAACTATCTATGAAATGATACGCAGAATGTATCGTGTATCAAAAATTAAAAGGACCAGGCGTCAATGTTTGAGACGATACAGTGATGTTAAACGTCGAGAACCACTATATTACCAATCTATTAGGAGCCTTTTAAGGACATGTAAGTTTATAAAATTGTTATTCTTTTAAATGATAAATTCTATGCAAAGTTCATCATCAATATGAGAACTGAAATTAAAAGTAGGTTTCAGTGTACCATAGTGATCACTTTCATGTCCATACTGTTTCTTACTGCTATATAATTTTGTTATTCTTTTACATTATAAATTCTATGCAAAGTTCATCATCAATATGAGAACTGAAAGAATAAATAGGTGTACCATATCACTTTCATGTCCATTTTAATTTAAAACAAATGGAAACACTATAAACATTCTAACACACGAAAAATGAAAACTTTATTAAATAACACATTTTAAAACTAAGAAACTTTAAACAAACATATGTACAAATTTTCTATTTCAGATAAGAAGAAAGAAAATATTTGTGGTGCTCCTCCTCCACGTTATGTAAGGCCTATTCTAAATTTGACACCTAGAAGTGAGGCTAGATCCCCACCCTTGCCACTGTCTTTGCTTGACAGACAATTGTCCCCACATAAAGGAGGTGTCAGGCGCCTAACTGTCGTTCATACACCTCAAGGTACAATAGAACCATGGTTTACATATCTATAGTTATACAACTGTTAAATTTAATCATGATTAGCTTGTTGTGTTATTTACAGAAACCAATAAAAGTTTGCAGAAAAAGAAGAAAACAAGGTTCACAAGAATAATACAAATATCTTCTACAGAAGGTATTTTTCTTATATTTTGTACCATTATCATTTTTCTACTTAGAATTTTTTATATAGAATTCTTTATTAATCTTTCATAGATAGTGACAATGAAGCAAATAATGCTCCTGAAAGGATGTCATTAACTTCACCCTCAATTCAACTAGGTAATTGTTTATAAATTTTTTGATTTACTATATTATAGCTTATAGTCAAATCAATACCAAAATACATACCTCCATTTCTAAATATATATTCCAGATGCAAGTAGTGAGAAAAACTCAACCAATATTTCTGATATTGATAACGACTGGGACATATCTATGGTTTCTAAATCTACACAGACAAGTAGATCTATGGATAATACCGCCTCTAACCAAAATGGTAATACAATTTTGTTACCTGCTTATAAATAATCTGTTTTTATTTTAAACATGTTCTCATAATCCTTATTTTTTTTTCTAATTTTTGTCCCTTCTCTAGATTCCAGTGTACCAGTTGTATCACAAGTTCAATCCTCTGTCTGTGAAGATATTAAACAAATAATGGATACTATAATGAATTTAAATACACAGGTTCAGAATCTCTACAATACTTATGTAGTGGAAAACAGATAATCAATGATTGCATTTTAAATAAAAAAAAGTTTTTTTTGTTTTTTTTTTGTGTTTTTTTTTTGAGGCCACCAAAATTGTCATTTTTTGGTATGTTAAAAAGTTTATTTAAAACCCCAAAAAATACTGTATTGGCCGTGAGCACTACTTTCTATAATGCCATTTTGATTCAATTTTGTTAATATTTTGGATGTAATAAAAATTATAATTGTTTTACTTACATTTGTCTGTGTGTACAATACATTTTAAACCTGATTTTAAATAAATTTAAAAAATAAACAAGAAAATTAAATACAAACAGGATAAACTTTAATAAAACTATGTAAAAATAACAATATATTCTTTGTCAACAACAAAACAATAGTAATAACTTTAAAATTGTCCATAACAATGCACTAATTAAACCGTGGTCTTTTTGGATCTGGCGACTCTTGGCTCTGATGTCTATCTCTAATCAATTCTAACAAAGTTTGCATAGTATTTTGAGCCATTCGCATGTTGTCTTCAGCTATTGTCAAGGCCCTGTTTATATGTAGGTTCCTTTCCCTGTCCATTTCTCTTTGCCAGTTAAAGATTTCACGGTCCAGTTCCAACCGTTGCTGGTTATAAGTGTCAAATCTTTCTAAATGTCCAGACAAAATTTCCTGGACCTGTCTACTGTCTGCTCTATATCCTCTGGCAAGATTTAACATTTCGTTAAGACCTGCATCTTCCAAAGGTGCCTGCTCTTGGACAATAGCTTGTGGTTGTTCCAATAGTTCAATTCCCTGTGCTTGAACTCCATGAACAGGTGGTGAATTAGTATTTTCCTCATCACTACGGGGGTTTATAACAGGCTCATGTATGTCCAAATCCTGATCTTGTGCCATCTGTGTTAGGTCAGGAGTCAGGCTTCCACTTTCTGGCGATCTACCCTCTGGTGCTGGAACTGGAACAAGATTCAGAATCACCTCTCTTGATGAATCTTCCTCCTCGGCGATATCTAAAAAAAAAAAAAAAAAAATTAGCATTAATTTCCAAAAAAAAAGATGCAGATCGAAATTTATTCAAACATTAATGGTTAGAGGGGTTACTATACAAGAGAAATTTATAGTGTCATGTTATACTTTCATGTTGGAATCTTACAATAAGATTAAATACCTTCCTTACTACAACTGTTTTCATATAAAATACATCAATCTCACAGTATTACAGTTTGAATAACTATCAAAGTTTAAATGGTTCAATTTAGTTTCTAACATAATTATTTGTCTTCTCATCCGATATTTACTTTAAAAAAGTAACTTACCATCAAAAAGTGGTGCTGATTCGGTCACCATGGCTCTGAAGAGACGTCCAACATCGGCTGTAAAAATTAAAATTAAACATTAATATCTAATTTATAAACAAAAATTTAGAAGGTGTATATATAAGTGGTTTAAACATACATACCAGACCTTCTTCCAACAGCTGTATCTGGTGTACTGCTCCTTACATCTGGAATAGTATCTGCAGACGATAGGCTGTGGCTGGTATTTGTAGTTGACCGTAAATATTGCCCATGTTGTTGTTGTCTTACGTTCTGAGGCTGAGAAGTTGAAGGACGTGGTCTCTCTGATGAAGAGGTAGATGGGGTATGGACAGATGCAGAGGTTGACGCTCTAACTGAACCACCTAGGAGTTAGTAAATACAAATTTAAATTAATACAATCAATAAAATTAAAAGTTTATGTGCAATTTATGAAATGCTAATTAATAGTTAAATGTACTCCCATTATAACATTTTCTAACTATGATTTGTATCTTGCTTTAATATACACAAATTAAAAGGTCTCTAAAAACATCTTTCTCAAATGTTTCCAATAGAGAATACAATAAAAAAGAAATTACAATTAACTACTATTATCTAATTTGCTTCATTCGTTAGTTCTCATTTGTTGAAGAAATAACAGCTAGCGAGTATTTCTAATATCAATATATGTTATTCAACAAAGAATATATAGAAAATAAAGCAATTTAGATAATGAAAAAACAAAATTAAAGGTGGGTTAAAATTGCATGCCCTTTCAAAATCAAACATTTGACAGACACAAGTCTGTCAAATCTGCGACATAAGGTTGTCCGCCTCCAGTACCTCGGGCATATTGCTTTTCTTTGGCAATTTTGGATTTAGTTTGACGCTTGATATCGTTGAACCTTTTTTTGCAGGACTCAATATCTTTTTTAGTGGGTCCTTGAGCACTCACTGCGTCACTAATTTTCTCCCAAATAATCTTCTTACGAGCGCCTGGGGTTTGCTTGACTCAACTACCATAAATATTGTCATAATATTCGAGTACTAGATCAACAAGTACAACATTCTGTTGATGCGAGAAGTTAGGGTTGCGAGTCTTCTTAGAAGTAGCAGAATCTCCGGAGCAAGCCATCTTGTCAAAGTGAATACCGAAAAGTAAATAAACAATATTCTAAGATTTCTGGGAAAATGCACATTCTTATACATGTCAGCAGCCAGACGTTGCCGCTTGTCTGGCGATTATGACACCTAGATCGTCACGTGGGTAAAGAACTAAACCAATCAGGTCGCAGACTGCTTCTTAACTTTGCTCTTTCGCGCCGAACGAAGCTTCAAAGTTATCAATAATCCGATTGTCTTCGACACACAATAGATGCGAAATTTATGGCTTGGTTTTTAGTACATTCATGTAACGAAGTGCCATCCGCATGGTGCGAATGCCGGCAGGTTATTTCGATACGGTCTGTGCGAAAAAATTGACGCCTTAGTACATGGCGCCCTTAGAGTAACTGCATCACTTACAAAATTGAGGAAGAATATATGTTAGAGGAGAAAGGGAGGGAGCTGTTGGGGGGTTACCCGTCATCTGCCACCTTCAACATTCCAGTATGGGACATATAGTCTCCCTTTGGTGTGGTCTGTCAGGTGAGTGTGATGTATTTAGATTCTAAATCATGATTTAGTTGTGGTTTTAGTGTGTGGAGAGAGGCCACTCCCCTGTGAACTGAGATGAGGGGATCCATGTTTCTCTATTATCTCCATGGCGGCAAACTCATGAGCATGTCCCCCTTACATCTCCCACCACTTTAATTTGTGGAATGGATGTCCCCATCCGCCCAGATTGACAGTATGAGCTTGTGTATGTCAATAGAACCCTGCACTATGTGATGGTATCTTTCAAGGTGAAGTAGCATGGTGACTTGCTGTTTCCAGTCTGAAAATGTTGGGACACTTTGAGACTTCCAGTTTTTAGGGATTAACATTTTTGCACTATTCAGCATGATTATTAGTAGAGCTTTATGCTCTTTTCTGACAATTTTGGGTAGTGATAAGTATAAGAGGATCTTAGGATCATTAGGCAAGGAACAGCCCAAAATATTTTTAATGTGGAAAAGAATCTCAGTCCAGTATGTGTCGAGTTTGGGAAAATCCCACCAAATGTCTGTTAAAGAGCCCTCCCCCCACCGTCTCTCCAGCATTTCCCTGAAGCCGATCTGTATATGTGTTGTAGTCTGATGGGTGTGAGGTACCACCTGGAAAGGAGCTTGTAGTTTGACTCTTGAATTTTGGCAGAAATTGATGACTTTTTTGTGGCTTGGAAAGCTGTCTGCCCCTCCTGATATGAGATATCTGTGTTCAATTCCCTTTCCCATGCTTTAACATAGGAAGGGAGGGCATGTGTATCTTTTGGTGAGAGAAGTTTGTACAATTTTGAAATTGCATGCTGTGTGTTTTTTGTTTGTAAATAAAGGGTTTCAAAAGGGGTTTTTGGTCTTGTGAAGTGTTGTTTATGCTGGTGTGTAGATATGTAATGAGCCATTTGGGCGTGTGTGAACCAATTCATTGGTACTTCGGGTAGCTGTTCCTGCATGTCCTCAAACTTCTTAAGATTGTGCTTGTCTGTTATTGCAGAAAACACTCTCTCTCCTATGTATGTGGTCGGGTTTCATCTTATTTCTCTGAAATCCAAGGGCAATTCGGGGTTATTGCATTTAGGAGTAAGTGGCGAAGTGGTGCTGGATATGTGTGTCAAGGTATTAAGAATCTTGTCCCAAATTTGGAAAAAAATTAGTAAAAAAGGATTGTCTGTAACTGCCTTTGGCCTGTGTCTCTTATTAAGCCATGCTGTCAGACATGCGTTATTTGCATTCAGTATGTCACAGTCTAATTGAACCCACTCTTTATTTGGGTCATTTTGGCACCAGTCTAGCAATCTATGTAATGTAATCGCCTGTTTGTATGTAGCTATATGTGGTACCCCCAGCCTGCCTCTGTCCTTTGGGAAGTGTAGCGAACACCTTGCTACTCTAGGTTTAACTTCTCTCCAGATGTATTGGTCTATAAGTTTTTGTATCCTATCTAAGTAGTGTATCGGGAGAGGTATAGGAGTGGTTTGGAGCAAGTAGAGTAATCTGGGCAGCACATTCATCTTCACTACATTGATACGTACCAGCCAGGAAATAGATTTATTTCTCCAGCTGGACAGGTCTGCGACTAAGCTATTTTCCAGTGTTTTGTAGTTGACTTGAAAAATTTCCTGGGGATCTGGGGACAGGTATATTCCCAGGTATTTCATCTTCGTCTGCTGCCTTTTTGAGGGGCAATTTTGTAATAGCTTAGGCAACATATCAGACTTGTATGTAAAGTTTAAAAATTCAGATTTACTAAGATTAAGATGAAAGTTTGAGACCCTGCCAAATTCAGCAAATGTCTCCAGTGCTTTGGGTATGGATAAATCTATGTCAGTGAGGGTGAGCAGGACATTTTCAGCATATAACACTAGCTTATGCTCATATGTTTTAGTGTGAATACCTTTAATTTGTCCATTTGATCGAATTGTTTGTGCTAATGCTTCAATAGTGATGGCAAACAACACAGGTGACAGTGGACAACCTTGTCTCGTCCCATTTTGTATTCTAAATTTATCAGAAAGAATGCTATTTACCTTGAGCTGAGCAGCTGGCTTACTGTAGAGGGAAAACATTTGTGCCATGAAGGATTTGCTAAAATTCCTCCTAGACAGGGTCGCTTTCAGGAACTGCCAGCGTACCCTGTAAAACGCTTTTTCGGCATCTGTTGAAACTAGTGCTAGTGGGATGTGATGGGCTTGTGCATGTGCCATAAGCTAAAGTATCTTTAGGGTATTGTCTTGGGCTTCCCTTCCGGGTATGAAGCCCATTTGGTTGGGGTGAATCAATGTAGGAAGAAACTTGTTTATCCTAGTGGCTAGTATTTTGGCGTATATCTTTATGTCCGAGTTCAGTAATGAAATGGGCCTAAAATTCTCGGGTCTATCAGGGGTCTTGCCTTGTTTCGGGAGGACTGTAATATGTGCTTCCAGCAGTCATTCTGTAAAACCTCCTTCTTTTCAGATTGAGTTAAACAGAGAGGTGAGGGGTTGTAATAGGTGGTGTATATGTCTTATAGTATTTTACACTTAATCTGTCAGGGCCTGGGCTTTTCCCATTAGGCATACTCTTGATGGCCAATTTGGTTTCCTCAATAGTGATTGGGGCATCTAGAAGTTCAGAATTTTCCTTATTCAACTTATTAAGGTGAAGATTGTCTAGGAAATGATCTATGTCTTCCTGTCCACTGGCGTTGTCCAGATTATACAGTTTTTCATAATATAATCTAAAAGTCTCAGCTATGGATTTACTGTCTTTGTGTGCTGTGCCTTCTTTATCTACTATGGTGTGCACATGTGTATTCAACTGCTTACATTTGAGGGCTTTCGCCAGCGAAGAGCCTGCTTTGTTATTGAGATCATAATGTTTCTGTTTCAGAAAGGCAGCTTTTCTATGGTAGACTTTTGTGAGGTGAATATACAGGTCATTTCTAGCTTGCGTGAGGGTTAGAGGAGGAAGAGGGATGTTGTTTGTGTTCCTTTTGCCAATATCTGATCTTGGCTAGGGTAGAATTTAAAAATTGTCTATTATTTCTGTTGTCTCTTGCTTTGAGTTTGATAAATTTTCCTCTTACTACACATTTGTGGGCTTCCCATAGAGTGTAGAGCGGGAGATGGCATCGCTTGAGTTTTCCCTAAAGCAGTGTTCTAGAGTTGTGTGTGTTCTACAGTTGTGTCAATGTCTGACCTAGTCAGTGGATTGTCCAGCATAGCTTCATCTAACCTCCAGATAAAGGGCGTTATAGGCGGGGATGGCCATGACATTTTATTTTTTTATTTTTTTTTATTTAAAGTTTTTTATTGAAGTTTCAAAAAGAACTGACAAACAAGTTTCACCCCCCCAAAAAAAAAGAGAAATTACATCACAGTATGGCATACGATGTTGTTACATGAAGATTATCCCATGAAATCAGTCAGAAATTACAATGCTACTCATCAGGTCTATATTTCAATATTGGACACACTAATAAATGAATTTGAAGAATAACAGAGACGTCTGCCTATAGGTGTAATATAACAAGGTGTCAGATTATGATATTATTGTATGAAAAAGAGATAGGATCACCTAAATGTGATGAGTATGTAAAAGATGAATAATTTTTCATGCCTTGATGTGACTAGAATGAAAAGTGTGGGTTACAGAGAATTGAACTTCATTTTATATTATGTGAGTTTAAGTGTTATCCTTACATTGATATGTGAATATTTCATGACTATCAATTCTGGAGTCAGAAAGATGTAAGGAGTAGGCGTATGGGACATGGGTCATAGTGATTAGGGTAAGAGAGAAAGGACAGCGGGCAAGAGCCGCTCGAGTTATAGGGGAAGAAGAGAGGGGAAGGGGGGGGGCGGAGAGGGAAGTTATAGAACCTTATGTCATTGGCTAGTAGGATGGTTATGTAAATGGGAGGAGAGTAGATAGAATGGATAAGGTAATGAGAGTTTTCAGTAGCAGGTATTGATATAGAGGTAGGAATACTAATTATTGTTCAGCTCGATGTGACGTTGTGCAGCACTATGTTAAGGTACTCAGCCAGAGTAGGGCTTGGGTTTAATGTGTCTCTATTTGTAGTATATACTACTATGGTTCTGATAATAAACTGGTGAACATAACCAGATCAGTTCTAGACAGGGTTAAAATATATAAACTGAAACTATACTATCATAGTGATGACTTGTGCTACTGTCTTGTCCTCCAATGCACCAAAATGTATATATATGGTGTGTACCTCATAATCCGAGAAAGATATACGTGGAGAAGAGTATATGTTAGTGCTCAGTATCATGCAAAACTCTCGTAGCTAGTTGCCTCAATATATAATGAAACGTGTGGAGAAACAGGGTAAGTCTGTTAAGAGTTAAATGAGTATGTCTGGAATAGGAGTCAGTATTAGGTGTCTAACTGCTGTACACATGTGGGATGTGTACATTCATCCACAGACATAACGGATGTATGTATGGGAGTTAACAATAATATAGATAAAATAATCATATACTCTCCCCCTATCTCATACAGCTAAGAAAAAATCTAACATATGTACAATTATAGACTAATCAGAATAGTGCATGTCAAACATACTGGAATGAGAATCTCCCCTATCTTACATGCACATATAAATACTGTAGTGCTATTTCTACCTCTAACTTGAATAGGGTTCGTTGTTAGGCATCTAGCTGCCATACATATGTGAAATGTATATATACAGCTACCAGCATAACAAGTGTAGTCACATAAGATAACTATAATATAGGCAATATAACCATATGCACTCCCACTATCTCTTAAAGCTATGGGAGTAATAAGATCTAATATTTGCACTATTACAGCCCAACAAGCAGACTGTAATGAGGATCTCACTTCTCTTACATGTGTATATAAATACTTTAGTATCACCTCCAATTCTAACACAGACACTTGACTACTCAAACAGCCCTGAATAATGAGGACTACGCTAGTGGTGAGCAGAAGAGAAAAGGTTAGCTGTATATAATTTAAAATAGAAATGGCTAACTGAGGCAACATATAGGTAATATAAAATTAAATTTGGCTAGGCGAAGGCTAATAGAAGTCATAATCTATTATGTACAGCAGCTTAGGGCTTCTCTACTGACATAGCATCTCACTGTGGTTGCAGCTCGGTGCTGTTCTGACTCCTCAGTTTACATATAAATCTCCTGCCCAACTAAAGCCATGTAATAAAAATTCACATTTGGTGTTGTACAGGAGTTATAATCCTGAGCATGTTAGAACCAACATCTTAAATTAAACATATAAGAACTAGTATTAACTGTGCAAATAAAAACTACAGGATTAATAGAGTAAATAATAATTAGGAATCAATAACTATGAACTAAACTCTTTTCTCAGACAGAGTAGCTCTCATTAAAGTGTCATAATATGATTATCCTAAAAGGATTGTCCAGCCAAGTGGCTAAAGTTCCAAAATTTATAATAAAGCTGTTACCCCACACCAGTTTTGAGAATAAGCATCGCTAGCTTATCTCTTGGTATGCAAACTCGCCATGCAAGGGACCTCAAACATGGATGGCCGCTTTGCATAAGGGGTCCGGCAGTTAGACTCTGGACTGTCAACTCACGTCCTCCGCTCTGTAGGCTGTCTTGATCCCTCTGCCTTAGACCCCGTGAGACTGGCTTATGAGCTGCAGTGACCTGCAAGATCTCGGCTACAGAGCAGAATGTAGTTGTGGGCCGCACAGCAGAATCTAGGTTCTTGTGACCCTGCAGGTAAGTCTCCGGTTCGTAGAGGAAAGTAAAGTTCCCGACCCCACCAGGGAGGCAGTCCGCATCTCCATCAACTGCAGTCGAGGGCAAGATCATTCCGGCTGCATCCGGTAGGTCCGGGAGGGTCTTCTCCATAGGTGCCAAAACTGTCAGAACAGGCTGGTCGCATAGCTCTTTCAGGCACCCCATATGGTCCAGATCGGACTGCCATGGCATTTGGAGGTGGGTCAGTGTGGGTTTTAAGTCTATCCTTGGCTCCGATAAGGATGTCGGCGGTGCTAAGCAGTCTCTGAGCACTCTCCTCAGATCAGCGAATCTGAGGGACATCAGATTGCCGAAAGCTTCTAGATGGGTGAGTATATCAGTATTGAGTTCCTCCATGATTCACTGCAGAGTGTGATTGAGGCTCCACGTGGGTAACAAAATGGCCGATCCCCAGTAGTAGCTGCGATCGTATTTTCGGCAAAATCTATTGCGAGTCCTCCATATTCAGGTGTTCAGAGAACTTGTGTGGTCTTCTTAGAACATATATCCCATCTTAGTAGAAAATGTAGCTGCACTGAGCGTTCATAAATATGTAAATAATCTGGACCGGTCTGGAGCTGGTATGAGTTGCGACTGCTCAGATGCAGAGCTTGCTCCGCCCCCCCTGGCCATGAAATTTTACATTGTACCGGGGCATGGTCAGACCAGGTAAGAGGTAGTATAGTGGAATTGTCTATCATAGATAGGCCTAGTTGGTAACTCAAAATATAGTCTATTCTAGAGTATGTACAGTGTGGGTGGGAGTAGAAAGTGTAGTCTTGCTTGTTTGGATTTGTGGTTCTCCATATGTCATGCAGTTTTACAAGTTGGATCTGTGTATTTATGGCCTTAATAGATTGTTTCGGTGTGTAGGATATTCCAGTAGAAGTGTCAATTGTGGGATCTAGTGGTAGATTAGGGTCACTCCCAGGAAAAGTGTGCCCTTTGAATGTTCGAGCAATAATTGGGATACTTGATTAAAAATTATATGTTGACCAGTGTTTGGAAGGTATATGTTCGCAAGTGTTACAGGATTATTGTATAAGAGGCCAGAGAGTATGATGTATCTGCCATTTGGATCTTTTATCGTATGAGTGGGTGGAAGTTAATTGAATTGCTGAATAAAATCCCTACCCCGCTTTTTTTTCCGTCCCTGATGCCAAATAAGATGATCTACATCCTTGATGGAGAAATGCTGGTTCCTTTCCTATCTGGAAGTGGGTCTCCTGAATAAAGATTATATCTCCCAAAGCGTGGTGCAATTGGTTAAAAGCTACCGATCTTTCTCTGGGCTGTTAAAACCCTTTGCATTAATAGAAATCAGCGTAAGGGGCGTTGCACTAGGTTCAGAGTTGGTTGCCATTATTGTAGGGCAGTTCAATTAATTATTTGTTTTATATGGGAGATAGGTAGTGACGTTTTTTGTCGTGTATAGTCACCATCTTTAAAGAGGTGTTGGTAGGGTGGATTTTCAGTCTAATCACTGGGGCTCACTATAGGTGTGCTAATTATGCAAACAGTGTCTTACAATTCTCCAACTGTGTACAAATACTCTAAATAAAATCCTAAATGAATCTGAGAAAAGAACTGTTAAATAACTGTTAGTAAAAGAAATAGTAGGCAAAAATTCCTAAGAAGAAATCAAAAAAATATAACAATAGAAAGGTGGGTAGTATCCCATGTCTGTAATCCCATAAGAGAATTATAAACATATATATTAAAGAAAAACTTACGACCTGTAGCCTTTTTAGGGAAAAAAAATTTAGAGTCCCAACAGGAGGC
Organism: Bombina bombina; assembly: GCF_027579735.1. Taxonomy (NCBI): domain Eukaryota; kingdom Metazoa; phylum Chordata; class Amphibia; order Anura; family Bombinatoridae; genus Bombina; species Bombina bombina. The sequence continues at coordinate 967,362,396 of NC_069504.1, read as the reverse complement.
GGTTGCAATCTAATCGGCGCCCCCGCTAGTGTCTTTGCCGCCACTGGCAGAAGCTAGCTGGAAGTTGTCATTGTCCCTGCGATTCTCTCCTGGCAGCAAGCGGCTTTCTCTTGGAGGAGTGTGGTGATCCGTTATATCTTGATTATGTAGCTCTGTAGGTCTAATGGTGAACCGCAAAGTCTCGCAAAAACGTGGCAATTCTTCCTGAGATCTGTATATGGCAGTTGTGTCTCCTTTAGTAGCGATGATGCTCACGGGGAAACCCTATCTGTATGTTTTGATCTTGTAGTGTTGTGGTGATATAACTAAGATCTCTCCTCTTCTGTAAGGTGGTGGGGCTTAAATCCGCAAAGATTTGGATTCTATTTCCCGCGTGTGTGAAGTCTTTCTTCTGTCTGGCATACTTCATTATATCCTCTTTGTCTTTGAAGTGGAGAAATTTCAAAATGACGTCTCTTGGGGGTGCCTTTGGGGGAGGTTTGGCATGTAAGGCTCTGTGGGCCCTTTTGATGTTTATATCTGGTGCCCCCTCATCTCCCTTGAGGGTCCAGAATAGACTTTGGAGGCATCCTTGCAATGCCGTTGGCTGTATGCTTTCTGGAATTCCCCTGATGTGGAGGTTATTCCTCCTTCACCGGTTATCCAGATCTTCTACTTTTTCAAGTAGGTGATGGATTGTTTCTTCTTGTTCGTATGCCAGACGAGACACACACTGAATGTCATTGAAAGTAGTGTTATGATTCTCTTCCAGATTCGTGACTCTTGGTACTACCTTTGTTAAATCTTTCTTTAGCTCGCGATACCAATTTTTTAATTCCAACATCATTTCTTTGACATCATCTTTAGTACAAAGCAATTTCAAATCCTCTTTAGTGAAGTCTGCAGAGTTCGTAGCTTGGGAGGCTTTGTTCTACCTGTCTGCTTTTTTTGGTATTCTGATTAGATGATTCAACAGCTGAGGCCTGGTTGGAGTCAGTTTGCTTTAAATAATTTTGCATTGTTCGGGTGTTAGGTAGGTTATCTGGCTTATGTGATCTTCTACCTGGCATGTCCAGGTTATATATCTTGGGAGTTTCCCCGCCACAGGTAAGTTAGATAGTTAGGGTCTCTATGTGGTGTTTTATATACTCTCCCTGTTGCTGGTATGTATTTTCTTTGCTGTAGAACTATGCACTAAGCAGTTTTACCACAATGTACGGAGTCCTGTTGTAATATCTTATGGGATCTTCTCAGTACCTGCATATGTACCACTACAGTGTAAGGTCCAGATGGCACACAATTTGTCTTATTAGGGGCAACTGGGTTGTTTGTAGAATAAGGTCCTGTATTAGGTAAGTCCCCCAATTCCTTAACAAGCGTGGTAATGGGATCCCTTTATAACTGACTGCAGATGGGTTCTTATTTGTTCAGAGCCGGTTAAAATTCCCCCACTCCAGATAGCTGCAGTACAATGCACCCAATATCCTGCTACAACATGTAGAATCCCTCTGTGTTATCTTTTGGGATCTTCCCGGTACCAGTGTATGTCTCTGGTACTGCTATAGGTAATATCCACAAAATGTAGCCTTTTTAGGAACAGGTGGGTTATATGTTTGTTAATGTCCTGAAATAGGTATTTCCCCCAGTGTGAACAAACGTGGTAGTGCTGGCTAGGTTGGGGTTAAAAGTGTAGTGCTCAAGCCCTCCAGTCACTGAGAGCCAGATGTGCAGGACCTTTAGTTTCACAGGCTTACCACGCTAGCTGATTGCCTCTCCGATCACCCGGAATGCTGCTGACCTAAAATCCAGAAGCGTGTGGAGTCCTCCAAGATGGAGCTGCTCCTCTGTTCTGGCGCATGGGTCTATCTGTGCAGCCATCTGCGGTGGCTCCTTTTCCAACCACAGACTCCAATGTGCTTTGCCCCCTGTCAGGTGCTATTCTGTTGGGTGTATGTGTCTAATTTTATCGGGAGTTACAGACATGGGCCTAGGAGCTATGTGTTCACATGGCCATCTCTCTAAGCGGCCAAGCTCCGCCCCTTCAAACAAATTACTTTTAAATGTAATACTCAAAAATTAATATAGCACGCAATTTATAATCTGGCCCAACGTGTTTACTGTACCCTTAAGGATAGGCTTATTTTATGTAGATGAGACTACAGATATGTTTAAGAATGTTTTTTTTTTTAAAGTGGAAAATGCAAAATGTACTGTATTAATGCTTTCTATGGAGTCTGATATCATACTTTAAATTAGATAACAAGAAAAATAGCCTGAAAGCTAGTGCACATTTTGAGGTCCCATATAATTAATGACTTTGAAAGGAAATACAATTTGGGCAATTTATGAATATTCTGCAGTTCAATTACATACAATGCATGATTTCTGACTTTACAGCTTTTTTGAGATACGATTGATTTTTGCATATCATGAGTACATAGCTAGCATTGATTTATCAAAATTACATTTAAATTAACCAATCCTTTTTTTTTTTTTTTTTTTTTTTTTTTTTTTTTTTTAACACATATTTTTATTATTATAATTCAACGCAATCATACATTTTTATGCATTTTCCAAAAAAGAGAAGAAGGATATATAAGCAATAAGAAAAAAAAAAAAAAAAAAAAAAAATCAAAACATCCATGAAGGGTCCACATATTAATATTCTTATCAACAGAATTTTGGGTCAAGCGTTCCTTCATCTCTAACATTTCCCTGTTGAATTATATTTTATATTCTTCTCTGAACAATACTAAACAGAACCAAACAAAAAAAAAAAAAAAAAAACCAGAACGAAACAGAACAAACAGAGAAAGGAAGAAGAAAAAAAAAAAAAAAAAAAAAAAAAACACGGGGGAAGGAAAGGGAAGGTTCCCCGCTCGTCCCCCCCCCAGCTCCCCGACATCTTGTCCAATTACCAGAATCCCAATAATACCAGCTTTGTGTTCTAAACATTTAGATTTAAATACGCCCGCATCTCCCCACCCATTCCAATTCCATATCGTCCGCACTCTGCGTTCTATACCGGTTCAGGTCTAGGCTCTATCGTCTAAGAGATGTTTATTGGCAATAGCAAGCTCCATGGACACTGACCCCCGAAGGGGGGAAATCAGTTGTAGTTGTATTTCCTTCGGAAAGCTGGCAATTACATTCCACCATTTTAGAATAAAACGATTGACTTGTGTTTCTGAATTTATAGATGTGTCCATTTGCTCCATGATCAGTATATTTTTCAGTTTTTGAATGAATTCTGTTAAAGTTGGGGCTTTACTAGATTTCCAGTATTTCAATATGAGAAGTCTACCGACCATTATTGCTGAGTTTAATTGACGTGAATGTTTATATGTACCTATTTTTTGTCCATCTATGAAGAACATTATATGTTCCAGCTTAAGTTGGAGATGTATGTGATTAATTCTATTCAGCCAGGCGTTAGTCTTATACCAAAACTTCTTGATCTTAGGGCAACTCCAAAAGCAATGACTCAGGTCAGCATTAAGAGCTTTACATTTATGGCATGAAGCCACAGAGTGGTCCCATTTTGCTTTCTTACTAGGAGTAATATATGTTCTATTTATTAATTTTGTATGAGACTCACGCCAAGAAGTAGATAATGTTGCTGTGTCAGCAAATGTGAAGCTTTTATATATAGTTTCTGGTGACACCTGCCAATTTTTGGCAATATGCTCCAAATTTTCCTTCCCATATTCTAGCATAATTGCTTTATATAATGAAGTTACGTTATATTTCCCTATTTTAAAGAAATTAATAGGCATCTGCAGGATATTCCATGTGCATTCGTCTGAAGGATCAAATGGAAATTCCTTTAAGAAATGACGGGCTTGAAAATAGGGGAGAAAATCTTTTTTTGAAATCGCATATTCAGTAGCTAGTTCCTGTAGTGATCTACATGCCCCTGAGCCCCTTTCTCTTAACTGATCTACATATATTAGGCCCTGTTGAGCCCAGGCGTTAAAGATACGGGAGTTCAATGCTGCAGGAAAATTAGGGTTGCCCATAATTGTTAGATATTTGGAGAATTTATAATTGATGTGAGTTTTTTTAAGGAGTTTCTGCCAGGCCCTGATTACGCTATAAATAGTTGGTAGCAGTTTAATTTTGGTTGGGCATTTATTCGTATTACAGTGTAATAATGCTTTTAAGGAATAGGGTCTGGTTAAAGTTGTTTCCAACTTCTGGTCCACTATATATTCTACATTTGTTAACCATTCAATTGCAATTTTAGAAATGCATACTAGGTTATAGATCTCGATATCTGGGAAGCTCAATCCCCCATATTGTCTAGGCAAAGCGAGCTTTGTTAATCCAATGGGCCTCCTTTTTCCCCCCCAAATAAATTGTGCAAATAACTGATTAAGTAGTTTTATATCTTTTTGCTTTATAATAACTGGAAGGTTTTGCATTAAATAGAGGAGCTTAGGGAAGATCACCATCTTAATTATGTTAATTTTGCCAGATAAAGTTAGGTAAAATTTTGACCAGGTATCTAAGTCCTGCCTAATCTTAGTAATAATTGGTAAATAGTTAAGTTCATACCATTCATTATAGTTTTTAGAGAGTTTGATCCCCAGGTAAACAAAGTTAGATTTAGCTTCTTTAAAATGGTGTTGCCGATATGATTCTTTATTTTTACATAACCAAAAAATTTCTGATTTATGAGTATTAACTTTGTAACCTGAGAATGCACTAAATTCTTGGAGGATATGGATTAGTAAAGGGATATACTTGGCAGTGTTAACGGTCAGGACTAGTAGATCATCAGCATATAAAAGTGTAGTGACTTTCCTGTGTCCCAGGTTAATCCCTTCAATCTCTTTTCTTATGGATATTACAAGTGGTTCTAATGCTAGATTAAAAAGGTAGGGGGATAGTGGACATCCCTGTCGTACACCTTTATTCAATGGAAAATATGCAGTGGGGGTACCGTTGACCAAGACAGATGAGGTTGAAGATTTATAAATTGTTCGAATAAGATCGACAAACGCCCCCTCGACTCCAAATCCTGGGAGAGCTGTAAACAGGTGATCCCAAGAGATGGAGTCGAAGGCTTTTTCTGCATCGATTAAAATTAGGGCAGCATCCAATGTTGGGTTTTTATGCAGACAGGACTGGTTTAGAATTAATTGTAGCTTCCGTAAGTTCCGTGTAGCAATCCTGCCTGACATAAACCCAACCTGATCCTTATGTATCAAGGGCCCGATAAAAGATTTTAAGCGATCAGCAATGATACTCATCAGGATCTTATAATCGCAGTTAAGGAGCGATATCGGTCTGTATGAAGATATCTGCTCTTTGTCCTTACCTTTCTTAAGGATAAGAACTATTTGTGATGAGGCAAAATATCTAGAACATATTTTTTTATCCAGATAATAACTGTTAAAAAGAGAGACCAAAGTTTGTCCAATGTCATCTGACAGTATTTTATACATTTCTATAGGGAGCTGGTCAGGTCCAGCAGCTTTGTTGGATGTTGCTTTCTTTATTGCATTTAGTACTTCAATAGGAGTGATTGGGGCATTCAGCATCTCTCTTTGGTCATTCGATATTTTAGGTGTTTTAATCTTGTGCCAAAAATTATTTTTACTCAATGTGTCTATTTTCTCTTCCGAATAAAGATCTTGAAAATAATTTATAACTAAGCTGGCAATGTCCTCACTTTTAACAGTTCTACCAGACGTAGATTTAAGCGCTTCAATCATGGATTTCTTTTCTTTTGATTTAGTTAGATTGGCCAAAAATTTCCCTGCTTTCCCTCCATGTCTATAATAGAAAAACCTGGATCTAAGTGTATCTTGCGCGCTTTTTTGTGCTAGAAAGATTTCTCTTTCTTTTTTGACAACTTGATACGCTTCCCAGAATTTTCTTGATGGGTCACTAATGTACGAATTATAAGCGTTGCGTAACTGGTTGGCAAGTTGATTATCCCGCATTATACTTTTCTTTTTTTGAATAATTAAATATGCTTTAATCTCGCCCCTGATTACGGCCTTAAATGATTCCCATAATGTTTCAATGTGTATATACGGGGAGACATTTGTATCAAGAAACTCTTTCCATTTTATTTTCAGCCATGCTTTAAATTTAACATTGTCTGCGAGATATCTTGGGAAGAAAAGTCTGTTGTTAGATGGAAGTTGGCTCTGCTTTAATATGATAGATAATGTTAAGATCGCATGATCCGATATAACTATTTCCTTAATATCTGTAGTCATGTCTAGGCTTAACATATTTTCAGATACAAAAAAATAATCTATTCTAGACATTGTTTGGTGTGCTTTGGATTCACATGAGAAGCGTCTTACATCTGGGTTATGAATGCGCCAGATATCCTTAATGTGAAGTAGTCTGATAAAGTTTTTGAAAATTTTAGACTCCTGTTTGCTATTTTTATTCAATGAGGGTTTAAGCCTGTCTAAGGTCGGATAGACAGTTAAATTAAAGTCCCCTGCAATAATCAGATTTTTTGAATAAAGATGCAATAATTTCCTCTGGAGATTATCCCAGAAATTTTCATCCAGGTTATTAGGGGCATAAATATTGCAAAAGTTAAAAAGCGTGCCTTCTATCGTTACCTGAATAATAAGGAATCTTTCATCTGGGTCTAGTTCGGAGCTTAAAATATTATATTGCAATTTTTTGTTAAAAAGGATTGCCACACCTTTTTTCCTGGCTTTACATGGGGTACCCACTACTGCACCTATCCATCCTACTTTAAGTTTGGTAAGTTCTGTATCTTGTAAATGTGTCTCCTGTAAAAACACTATGTCTGGCTTGTATCTATTTAAATGAGAGATTATTTTTTTCCGTTTTTGAGGTGATGTGATACCGCCGACATTCCATGATGCTAGATTAAGTTTAGGAATCATTAAAGTAGGGGTCTAGGGTGTATAAAAGGAGAGAGTACCAGATTTCTTTTTCCCCGCTTTTGTTCCCTAAAAAGGGGGGGCTAGGAGGGAGGAGCCCAGGAGGTGGAGGGGGAGAGGGAGAGAGAGGAGAGAAAAAGAGAAGAAGAAAGAAAAAAAAAAAAAAAAAAAAAGAGAAAACATATAGAAAAGGAAAAAACACATCTGGAATACTCAAATAATTTATAAATCGTAAATGGCAATTTTAGGTTTAATAAAACATAAAATAAAAAAGCAAGCTTAAATAGCTGCATATTGACATCTGTCATTCTTAGGCTTTTTTTTTCCCTTTTTTTTCCCTTCCTATTCTCCCTTGGCTTAGGGATAACATATATTTAGTCAAGAAAATGTGAACCCCCTTTTTTTTGCAAAGTCCCTGACTTCACCTGGCGAACTCAGCAGTATGGATTCATTACCTTCAAATATTTTTATTTTGGCAGGATAGATGACAGTGGCTTTGACGCCATTAGCAATCAATTTAGTGCAAAGAGGCGACATTTCTTTGCGTTTTTGTGTAGTTTCTGACGAGAAATCTTGAAAAATTAAGATTGGTTTCTCATTTATTAAGAAGGGGATCTTTTTCCTGTAATACTGCAAAATGCTGAGTTTATCCTGGTAGTTCAGGAGCTTTGCAATCACTGGTCTATTTTTAAGTGTGCCATCAGGAAAGGTTTTGGGGGTTCCTATACGGTGCGCCCTCTCAACTGCAAGCGGGAGTAAGCTAGAGTCCACACCGAGTTCCTAATGATAGACCAAATCACCTTTATTTAATTGCTTAATAAATAAGTAACTTGGATTTGGCACTTTGGATTAACAAATTAAAATTTGAAAGCAATCAATTAAATCAGTCAGGTGTTAAAATGATACTTTTTGGTGAGTGTGTGTCTGTGATTATATACTAAATCTCTATTTTTGCAGATATTATTTGTAAGTTAATGTATCATATCTATCTATGTATCTGTCTGTTTGTCTATCTATTTATCTATTTATCTATCTATCTATCCATATATCTATCTATCTATCATCTATTTAACTGTCTTTTAACCTGCATGTACGACTGTCTATCTTTCTGTCCTTTCAGAAAATGGAACATAAATACCAAACATAACACTCTTATGTCTTCAGAAAATGTGACATTATATCATATTTTCGTCCTGGTAATAACATTTCTAAATTCATGAGACTGTCATGCTTATGATCTGTGATGCTTCTGCTGTCTTTTTAGTCTTTTCTTCAACAACAACAACAACAAAAAAGATTTATTTTTGTACAAGTATAAAAAATTGAATTTATCTTCCTAACAGAATTAAAAATGTATTATTTAGTAATCAGGTCTAAACTATCCCACAGATATTTCCAAAAAATGCACTTATTGAATAGTATAATTTTCTCTAAAAGCTTAGTATAAGTGTGGGGAAGTAGTTGTGGTTTGTTTGTAAGTATAGAAGAGTGCACAGGAAGTATATGTATGGATGTGGCATGTATTTGCAAGAAATAGGCTTAAGGATGCAGTGTGATGACATCCTCTTCCTGTTACTTTAGAGAGTTAATCAGCTTTGTTGGTAGGGGATGAGAGACATAGGTGTAAAAACAATCCCAATTTGCTCAAGTTGCAGAAATACATTTTATTATTTTTATTATTATTATTATTATTATTATTACATTTGTGACCTAATTGATTTAAAAAATAATTTTATGAAAGTAAAATTAAAAATGTCTGACATTGGACAGGATAATAATATCCTGAGAGTAGACATATATAAATTAATTTAATATCATTGGTAATTACTATAGAAGAATGCCATGCAAGGTACTTATTAATATTAAATTGTGTGGGATGGAGGCATTTCATTTTGTGTACTGGCATTTGTATGTATGTTTGCAATCGTTTCTATGCATTTTTGTATATCTGTGTTTATGGAATCTTGCTTTTGTGTATGTTTGTATGTGCATTTGTCTTTAAGTGTGCATTGTGAGTGTAGATGCAATCTTGTATATGGTGTGCGAGTACACATTCATGTGATGGGTGTATGTCTGTTCATGTACATTTGTTTGCACATAGGAGAGAGCCCGAATGACAGCCTGGAAGGAGGGATTAATTGACCCCACTTACAAGGAATGGGGTCACAGAGAGGACAGTAGGTGGGTGCTAGTGAGAGAGGTTAAAAGGGGCTAGACAGGAAGTTGGAAGTCTCTTTTCTTCCGGACAGCACAGAGAGGCAAAGTTCCCTCCCTCCCAGAGTGCAGGAGAATTACGATCTGGTTATTTTAGTCACAGCTTTGGCGGGGTGCTTGCACTAGTCTCTAGAGGCTTACGCCTAAGATGAATTGACGGGTACCCCCTACTAGGCTAGCAGGGGAGGATTTCTTGAGGAAGGCCCTCCCCCAAGGTGGGGGCGAGAGTTTATGTTGAGGATTTCGGGGCAAGCACGTTGGTTGGTTCAAAAGTTACTGTGTTATATTTATAAAGATGTTGTTATTTAATAAACAAAGCTGCTGCCTTTTCATACCCAAGTTTGAGTCTGGTGTGTTTATTGTTAAGCGGGTTAAGAATGAACATGTGAGGTCAATGCATTCTTGTGTGTTTATGCATGATTGTGTGTGTATTTACATATATTTTGTGTGTGTGCATGCGTGTGCATGCATGCGTGGCCCAACGTGTGTGTGTGTACAGACAATTTAATTTTACGTCTATGCTTCTATTGAGCACAATCAAGATATATAAAAGCATAAATCAAAAGATATATCAAAACAAGGTAATTTTAAACTTTTATATCTCAGCAATCACAGACAATATGTTACATGCACAAAAATATCTATTAGAAAATAAAATCTATCTACATGTCACAATAGTGGGCAAGCTAATAATTACCCTGTTTCTTATTTGAAAAGTATATTTCTTCTGCACTTAATAACCCCAAAAATATTTAATCAAATTACTTTCAATTTCTAGAATTTCTATTCAAGATACATCCCCACAAAAAGATTAATTGTAAAGAAATTCACATATCTAACCCAAAGTTACATGTGATTGAAAACACCATTCAACATAGAAGAACCTGCCAAACTTAATCTATAGCTGCACTACTTATTATTATTATGTACACTGGCATTTAGCTACCTATTCCATTATATTGTATTTCTCATATCATGTAATCTCACAGAACATTTTTTATTGAATTTGCACGTAATTTTGTATATTGTTAAAAACATCTTTTATATAAACACTCAATTTTGTAGTTTCCTCTTTATCTTTTCCATCTTTGAAGTCACAATTTGTCTCATTCTTGGCAACATCCAATATGTCTTTATCTAAACTTACTTTGCCAGTGATTATCTAGTTCTTCCTCTTCATTGTACAAAAAGATTTCAATTTGTTGTCATTTCAACATTCGTACAGTTCGCGATAACTGTTATATATTATGAGACTGTACACTGCATGAAGTTTATAACTGATAATACCTTATATTTTCATTTTCCTACCACAACAAAATGTTTTGCTTTTTAACTGTAGAGAGCTGTGCAAGCTTTGCTATTATTTAGAAGTGTATAAAACATAAGGAAACACTTTAATCTTTATGTAATTAACAAGTAACATCCAACAAAGATAAGGAATTAAAGTCTGGCATTTAAAATGTTGACAATGTAATTTGCAAACAAAGAAGTATTTCTAGCAAGAGTTTAACTTTGTACTTTTAGTACCAGTTTGTAGACTTGTGCAACACTGAATAATTTGTTTTAGACAAATCATTCTAAAGGAATATTCTGAAAAATTAGTTTTTCAGAATATTCATATGCTGCACTATTAAAACAAATACTAAATATTTGTTAACATTTACATATATATTTTTAAACAAATGTACATATTCTCTACTTCTGTCACTTTGATACTTACCTATAGCATACTGGGGAGCCGCTCTAATCCTCTTCTTCACAGACTGCAGGGCCACTCTAATGTTCCTTTAAGCGCGGCTCCCCAGCTCGCTACAAGTACATTAGCAAGGCGGACCCTTCTCCTTTTGCACAGGTGGGGGTGCCCTAATTCAACCTTTCTTCACATCATCCATGGCCTAATTCTCCTATTAGTGCATCTCTGAACTCTGTATAGAAGAATGGATTATTTTATTAAAGAATTTGACATTTTTATACTAATAAGTTTTAGTACAAATTCTTGTCTTGTTCCTGTATACCAGTAACTGCTCTTTTTAATAGTGAGAATAGACTATTTTTTGAATTGCTCAATTTGGGAAAGATACATCATGAGGCTGCTCCTGTAAGAGCTTATGTGAACCAAGATAGCTGAGAGCCTGAGGACGTTTTCCGGAGGATGCAGTGAGTCCAGCCTGCTCATATAACACTATTGAATATATAGGACTCCATGTATGAAGCAGTGTAAGCTGCTTCGGAGCTATTGTGGTGCAGGTTCGCTCATACAGGCCTGCTTCCCGCAGCTTCTCACCTCTGTGGTGGCAAAGAGAAATCACAGAGAGCTTTCTCACTCTTGATGATTGACAGTCCCTTCTCTCACATGATTGGTCGTGAGAGTGAAGGGGCAGGTATTACACACTCAGCAGAGTGTGTAATGAAGCATATGGGCCAGCAGATAAACAGATCCGCTGGCCATATGCAGCAAAGGTGGGTGCACAACTTCTCAAGTTGAGAAGCTGTCCGCATATCATTTAATACATGGGTCCCATAGTGCTCAGCTAAATGTAAGTGACCCAATTTGTTTTTTTTTACTCTTGTATATATACACAAACAAGTTACACTATGAGGTGCCCTTTTATTTTCAATAATATATTCACTCTCTTGAACAAGTTTGTGCATGGAGATTCATCCCCTATTAAAAATGGTTCATGATTGTGCAATCTGTAAGGGCCTTTTAGAAAAATACTAAGCAGCAAGGAATCAATGTCGAGATTTACAGTTTTAAAGAAGTGAAAATCCCGTAAAAAAAAGAAATAAAAAAGAAATAAATACATTGAGGATCAATGTAACTTGTCTATTAGATTTTGATATGGAAAAAAGGTAAGACATTTATCTTAATTAGCATGATTGTAATTAGACTGGTACTTACAATGTGTCTCTTTTGAAGAGAATATGTTAAATAAAGATTAACTTGCTACACAATGTTCAGAAGAAAGAGAAAAGTGAAGAACATTCAGATATCACAATGAACACTAATTAGAACAGTTTGCAATATCTTTTTTATTGGCCTAGGTTAACTATTGTGGCCATGCATGCTGAGATTAAAGGTAGTACACAAAGAGGTGAGTGAAAGTTTACATGTAATCATTGTTAATTAATTTATTCGGCACATTCATTTTGCCTGAGGGTACAGAGATCCAGGACATCTTTCTGTAGTTGTCTAAATATGCGTAGGCCAACTAGACCCAGGCAGTGATATTAAAGGGGAAGTAGGATTAGGGATATGCAAAACTAAAACATATTTTTAATTAAGCATTACAATTAATATTCTGATCAAAATAATAACTAACTTATGACTCGATTATGAGTTTTGCATTATGGTGCGGTACGGCTATTACCGCTGGAATGGCCAGTAACTCATATTACGAGTTGCGGCGGTATAGCTATACTGCAAGCATTTTAGCCTGTAATGCAACGTCCATTCCACACTCAAAAAAAGGACGTTTGAGTGTGGTATTATCCATAGCGCCGTATTACAGGTTGTGCAGTCCGGCTAAGATGCTTGCGTTACATCCTATACCGACACGAACCATTCCGCCATCTGAGACCAGTAGTTATGGATTTGGCAAAACAAACATTTTCAAAAAACTCATAACTAAAATGTTACAAAGCACACTAACACCTATAAACTACCTATTAACCCCTAAACCGCCATGCCCCTGCATCGAAAATACTATAATAAACCTATTAACCCCTAATCTACCGCTCCCCACATCGCAACTAATAAATAAACCTATTAACCCATAACCTGCTGGACCCCCACATCGCAAAACACTAAATTAAACTCTTAACCCCTAAACCTAACACCCTCTAACTTTAAATTAAAAGTTACAATATAACTATCTTAAAATAAATAAAAACGTACCTGTTAAATAAAATAAAAACCTAGCATTAAATTATAAATTAACAAATCAGCCAATAGGATTTCAGAAGCTCTCATCCTATTGGCTGTTTTGAATTTGAAGATTAAAATCAGCCAATAGGCATGCAAGGTACGCCATTTTTAAATGGGTACCTTGCATTCAACTTCAATGTACAGCGGTGATCATATAAAGAGTATGCTCCGTGCAGGATGTCATCGCTGGTCCTGGATAGCTCCGTTCCGCGCCACTGGGATGAAGATAGAAGACGCCCCCACGATGGATGAAGATGTCGCCGCCTGGATAAAGACTTCTCGCCGCCTGGATGAAGACTTCACGCCACCCTGGATGGAGATGAATGTCCAGACTTCAGGAATCGTGAGTAGATTTTATGGGGTTAGTGTTATTTTTTATTTTTTGGGGGGTGTTTTCTTTCTAGATTAGTGTTTTTTAGGCACTGTAAAAGAGTTGAATGCCATTTTATTGGCCATAAAAGAGCTGAATGCCCTTTAAAGGGCAACACCCATACAAATGCCCCTTTAGAGGCAATGGGTAGCTTGGATTTTATTTAGACTTAAATTTTTTTATTTTGGGGGGTTAGTTGGGTGGGGGTTTTTACTGTTGGGGGAAATTTTTTTTCTAGGTAAAGAGCTGTTTAACTTAAGGCAATGCCCATCCAAATGTCCTTTTCAGGACAATGGGGAGCTTAGGTTTTTTAGATAGGATTTTATTTGGGGGGTTTGGTTGTGTGGGTGGTGGGTTTTACTGTTGGCGGGTTGTTTGTATTTTTTTTACAGGTAAATGAGTTGATTTCTTTGGGGCAATGCCCCGCAAAAGGCCCTTTTAAGGGCTATTGGTAGTTTATTGTAGGTTAGGGGGAGTTTTTATTTTTAGGGGGGCTTTTTTATTTTTGTAGAGCTATTAGATTAGGTGTAATTGTTTATATTTTTGATAATTTCGTTTTTATTATTTTTTGTAATCTTAGAGTTTTTTATTTTTGTAATTTAGTGTTTCTAATTTTTTGTAATGTTCAGTTTTTTTTTATTTTTTGTAGTGTTAGGTTTTTTAAATTTGTAATTTTGATTTTTTAATTTGTAGTTTTTTTTATTTTATTAGGATAGTTATGTTAGGTTAATTTATAGTTTCATGTTAGTTTTTTTTAATTTCACAGGTAAGTTTTTATTTATTTTAAGATAGTTATATTGTAACTTTTAATTTAAAGTTAGGGGGTATTAGGTTTAGGGCTTAATAGTTTAATTTAGTGTTTTGCGATGTGGGGGTCCTGCGGTTTAGGGGTTAATAGGTTTATTTATTAGTTGCGATGTGAGGGGCTGGCAGTTTAGGGGTTAATTTTTTTTTTTATTTAGTGTCGGCAATTTTGGGGGGCCGGCAAATTAGGGGTTAATAGCTTTTATTAGTGTCAGCGATATTGGGGAGTGGTGGATTAGGGGTTAATTACTTTTATTAGTGTTGACGATATAGGGGAGTGGCGGATTAGGGGTATTTAGACTAGGGGTTTATGTTATACTGTAGATATAAATGGGGTTGCGTTACGGCAATTTGCCAATTGGTGATCTCAGGTGTTAGATTTCTTCTAACACTCTCTCCCTATTAATGTCTATGGGGGAAAGCGTGTACAAGCACATAAACTCAGTCCTTGACTTTTGCATGGTATAGAGCTAAAGTGCCGGGCCGCTCATTTTATTACATTATTTATGCACCTGTTATAGTGCAAAACTCATAATCTAAGTGTTAATTAATTAGCTAATTAAAATATTGTGTAGGGATAAAATGTAAAATGTTATCATCATTAGCATCAGATAACTAAATCAGCATTCCAGAAGGGTTGAATTCAAATATATTTATGGGACCCCTCTTGTATGTTAGTCTAATTACAATAGAACCATAATTAATAAAGTTTCACTTCCATAGAAAACTTATAATTTCAAATTTTAAGGTGTTTTATTGTATCCTTGATTTCATGCAAATATTTAAAATGTTTCAATAGTAAGATATACATTGGTTGATATAATGGGACATGGAACCCAAATGTTGAAGCACTTGATAGAGATGCAGCATAGCTGTAAAAAGTTGACTAGGAAATATCACCTGAACATCTCTATGTATAAAAGGAAGATATTTACCTCACATTTTCCTAAGTATTCACACCCCATAGTAAAGAGACTTTAAAGGGACAGTCAAGTAAAAAAAAACTTGCATGATTTATATAGGGAACGTAATTTTAAACAAGTTTCCAATTTACTTTTATCACACATAGTCTTAGTTGAATGCTAAACCTAGGAGGTTCATATGCTAATTTCTTAGACCTTGAAGACTACCCCTAATCTGAATGCATTTTGACCACTAGAGGGCATAAGTTCATGTGTTTCAAAAAGATAACATTGAGCTCATGCACGTGTAGTTACCCTGGAGATAGCACTGATTGGCTAAAATGCAAATCTGTCAAACAAACTGAAATAAGGGGGAAGTTTGCAGAGGCATAGATACAAGGTTATCACAGAGGTAAAAAGTGTATTTCTATAACATTCGGCTAGATTACAAATTTTGCGTTATGAGTGAAAAAGCCTCATAACGCTACTTTTTCACTCACTATTATGAGTCTTGCAGGTATAGGTGTACCGCACACTTTTTTGGCTGTAACGCAACGTAACTACCGCAACTTTCAAAAAGTCCTCCATAGCACCAGTATTATGAGTTTTGCCTGGGAGGCCAAAAAGTGAGCCATACACCCTATACCATCAAGATTCGTACTGCCATCTAAAGTCAGTAGTTATGTTAAGTTTTATGTTACAAATCTGTAGCATAAAACTCATAACTAAAGTGTTACAAAGTACACTAATACACATAAACTACCTATTAAACCCTAAACCAAGGCCCTCCCGCATCGCAAACACTAAAATAAAATTATTAACCCCTAATCTGCCGCTCCAGACATCGCCGCCACTATAATAAACATATTAACCCCTAAATCGCCACACTCCCACATCGCAAACACTAGTTTAATATTATTAACCCCTAATCTGCCGCCCCCAATGTCACCGCTGCCACTATACTAAATGTATTAACCCCTAAACCTAACCCTAAGTCTAACCCTAACACCCCTAACTTTAATATAATTAAAATAAATCTAAATAAAAATTACTATCATTAACAAAATAATTCCTATTTAAAACTAAATACTTACCTGTAAAATAAACCCTAAGCTAGCTACAATATAACTAATAGTTGCATTGTAGCTATCTTAGGTTTTATTTTTATTTCACAGGTAAGTTTGTTTTTATTTTAACTAGGTAGACTAGTTAGTAAATAGTTATTAACTATTTACTAGCTACCTAGTTACAATAAATACAAATTTACCTGTAAAATAAAACCTAACATGTCTTACACTAACACCTAACATTACACTACAATTAAATCAATTATATTAATTAAATACAATTAACAAAAAAAATAAACACTAAATTACACAAAATAAAAAAGAAATTATCAAATATTTAAACTAATTACACCTAATCTAATAGCCCTATCAAAATAAAAAAGCCCCCCCAAAATAAAAAAACCCTAGCCTAAACTAAACTGCCAATATCCCTTAAAAGGGCCTTTTGCGGGGCATTGCCCCAAAGAAATCAACTCATTTACCTGTAAAAAAAATACAAACAACCCGCCAACAGTAAAACCCACCACCCACACAACCAAACCCCCCAAATAAAATCCCATCTAAAAAACCTAAGCTCCCCATTGCCCTGAAAAGGACATTTGGATGGGCATTGCCCTTAAAAGGGCATTTAGCTCTTTTTCTTTGCCCAAACCCCTAATCTAAAAATAAAACCCACACAATAAACCCTTAAAAAAACCTAACACTAACCCCTGAAGATCCACTTACAGTTTTTGAAGACTGGACATCCATCCTCATCAAGCCGGGAGAAGTCTTCATCCAAGCGGGCAGAAGTCCTCAACGAATCCAGGAGAAGTCTTCATCCAAGCAACAAGAAATGGTCCTCCAGGCGGGCAGAAGTCTTCACCCAGACGGCATCTTCTATCTTCATCCTTTCAACGCGGAGCAGCTCCATCTTCAAGACATCCAGCGCGGAGCATCCTCTTCTGTCAATGGCTACTGAAGAATGAAGGTTCCTTTAAGGCACATCATCCAAAATGGTGTCCCTTGAATTCCAATTGGCTGATTGAATTCTATCAGCCAAATAGAATTAAAGTTGAAAAAATCCTATTGGCTGATGCAATCAGCCAATAGGATTGAGCTTCAATCCTATCGGCTGATCCAATCAGCCAATATGATTGAGCTTGCATTCTATTGGCTGATTGGAACAGGTAAATTTGTATTTATTTTAACTAGGTAGTTAATAAATAGTTAATAACTATTTACTAACTAATCTACCTAGTTAAAATAAATACAAACTTAGGTGTGAAATTAAAATAAAACCTAAGATGGCTACAAAATAACAGTTATGTTGTAGCTAGGTTAGGTTTAATTTTATAGGTAAGTATTTAGTTTTAAATAGGAATTATTTAGGTATTAATTGTAATTTTTATTTAGATTTATTTTAATTATGTTAAAGTTAGTGGGGGTTAGGGTTGGGGTTACGTTAGGGTTAGACTTAGGGTTAGGTTTAGGGGTTAATAAATTTATTATAGTGGCAGCGATGTTGGGGGCAACAGATTAGGGGTTAATAAGTGTAGGTAGCGACGACATTTGGGGCGGCAGATTAGGGGTTAATAAGTGTAATGTAGGTAGCGACGATATTGGGGGCAGCAGATTATTATTATTATTATTTATAAAATATTTTACCAGTAAGGATACATTGAGATTTCTCTCGTTTTCAAGTATGTCCTGGGTCCACCAAACATTGCATTGATACAATAGAGTACAATAAAATACAAAAACAATAAAAATACACAATATATGCAAAAATTTTACCTAGAACAGGAAATATTTAATCAACCATGACAGGTGCATTCTGTTTTCAGATATGTAGAGAGGGATCTCTTAAAAGATATTAGACTTGGGGAAGATTTGAAAGTGTGCGTGAGGTCATTCCATAATTGTGGTGCTCTGTAGGAAAAGGAGGATCGAGCTGCTTTCTTTATGTATTGAGGCAAGCTAAATAATGTGCTGGTATTGGATCAGAGGTTATAGGAGGTGGGAATAGCCGGGGAGAGCATTTTGCTCAGGTAGGGTGGGAGCTTCCCAGAAAGGCTCTTAAACACAAGGCAGGAAAGATGGAGGGTGCATCTGGATTCCAGCGACATCCAGTTTAGTTCTTTTAGCATGTCACAATGGTGGGTACTGTAGTTACATTGTAGCACAAAGTGGCAGAACGAGTTATACAATGTTTTAAGTTTATTAAGGTGAGTTTGCAGTGCAGGTGCATATACTACGTCCCCGTAATCCATGATAGGCATCACAATCTTTTGCCATACTGTAGGGCTGAGGCAGGATTTGTTTTTGTACAAGGTACCTAGTTTTGGATAAAGTTTAGATGCAAGTTTTTCTATGTGGAGGCCAAAAGATAGATTGGGGTCTAGCATACCTAAGTATTTGAAAGAGTGGACTGCGGTCAGCGTGCAATTGGATTTTGTTTTGATGCGTAAATAGGAATTTTGTAATTTGTGCAATTTAGGTCCCGTTCCAAAGATCATTGTGACAGTTTTGTCAGTGTTTAGGAAGAGTTTGTTTTTTGAGATCCACCTTTCTACCTCTGTGAACTGGTCTTGGAGCACTGCTTCAAGCTGCGGCATATTGGAATTGTTTGCATAGATTACCGTGTCATCTGCATACATGTGTACAGTTGAGGATTTGCAGGCATTAGGCAGATCATTTATAAATAATGTGAATAGTAGGGGGCCGAGAATGGAACCTTGGGGAACACCACACATGACTGGGAGAGGGAGGGAGTCGCTGTCAGAAATGGAGACATATTGTGATCGATCCGATAAATATGATCAAAACCAGGTTAATGGACGATCAGCAATACCAGAGTTTTTTAGTTTGAGCAGTAGTATGTTGTGGTCTACTGTGTCAAAGGTCTTTGCAAAATCAAGGAAAATAGCTCCAGTTAGGTCTCCTTGTTCCATGTCAGTTTGGATGTCGTTGCAAACTTTTAGGAGGGCAGTTGTAGTGGAGTGATTCGGGCGAAAAACTGATTGATCAGGGGTCAGATATTTAGATTGTTGGTAATACTAACATAGTTGTGTATGGACACATTTTTCTAAGATTTTTGACAATACTGAGAGCAAAGATATAGGGCGATAATAAGAAACCAAGGTTAACTCCCCACTTTTATGGATAGGCACTATTTTTTGCAGTTTTCCAAAGTTTGGGTATGTATCCAGACACCAAGTCAGGTGATAAGCTAGTTTGTGAACTGAGAGGACTGCAGAATTCCTTTATAGCACCTGAAAGTGCTCTCATTTTGAAACTATAAAAAGCACCAACATGGAGAGAAATCATACAGAAACATTTTGTTGGTTAACTTAATGGGGCATATGTATCAAGCTCCATATGGAGCTTGATGCCCCGTGTTTCTGGCGAGCCTGCAGTCTCGCCAGAAACAGCAGTTATGAAGCAGCAGTCCCAAAGACCGCTGCTCCATAACCTGTCCGCCTGCTCTGAGCAGGCGGACAGACATCGCCGGAAATCAACCTGATCAAGTACGATAGGGTTGATTGACACCCCCCTTCTGGCGGCCCATTGGCTGCGAGTCTACAGGGGGCGGCGTTGCACCAGCTGTCGGCATTTATCAATGTTTATCGCTACTTCGTATAATGTCCACTCACACATTGATAAATATGCCCCTAATAGTAAATTCAGCACTACACAAAACTCATACAAAATAAAAAATATTTGGTACTCAATCGCAATCTGCTCCAGATAATGAAGTTCCAGTTTTGGCCAGTATGGCAGCTAAAAGCCCACATTAGAAAATTAGCTTTCATAAGGAAAATAACTAAATTAACAGGATGTCCAACTAAAACTCACATATACAATGGCTGTTTCACATCTCTGAATGTTACATTACTCTGAATGTTAATTAAGCCCTTTGTAAAGTGAGTATGACAATTTGTCATTTAACATGTGTGAGATTAACCTATTGTAATCCAAATCCGTCCTGATAACTGGTAAACAATACAAATTCCATTTCTATATTGGCAATGTGGTTATACTAGGCATTTTTCGATGGCTGCAAGTGTTTTAATCTTTTAGAAGGGATTTTAACAATGTAAAAAAGTGAAACATCCAAGCAATGAGGAGTTAAATAAAGTCCAAAGTTGCAGACCAACTCCTCTCCTCAACTTGTTATACGCACGCAAAATGCTAGCGATCTTAATGTGTGAGTGGGAGCAATAAATACAACACTCCACTCATAATAAAGCCCTTAATCAGGTTTGTTTTAAAAATAATATATTATTTAAAAAAAAGTGAAATTGCTACCTTGTATGCTTCAGTTATGAGTATTTGCTGTTTCAGGGTGCTCAAATGATAAATAAGTGGCAAAAAACCCCATATAGATACATTTTTCTGTGTGTAGCACTGTTGAGTCTTCCCCCTTTAAACAAAAATAGGGGTGATTGGATGCACCTATTATGTTTAAATAACAGTCTAAAAACCACGTAAATGGAATAAAATTTACAGGATTTAATAGTTCTAATAATATAAAATTGTAACATTCATAAAATTCTTAAAAACAGACAATTATTACTCATCCTATATAATAAAAGGCCAAGTATGTCTGTCCGAAGCTGTCATGTGCAGTAGAGACTGTGCGAGGACATACATACCTGGCCTTGAGGATCAGATAACAGAGAGGAAGAGGCCGTGCCGGGGTGCATGGCCATCCGGGAGCGCCATGATTGGGGGTGGCTGGGCGGGTGCAGCAGTTGCGAGGGATCGTGGCCAGATGCAAAAGAGAGGGGCAAGAGAGAGAGCAAAAGAGAGGGGAGAGAGAGAGAGCAAAAGAGAGGGGGAGAGAGAGAGCAAAAGAGAAGGGGAGAGAGAGAGAGAGCAAAAGAGAGGGGGAGACAGAGAGAGAGAGCAAAAGAGAGGGGGGAGAAAGAGAGAGCAAAAGAGAGGGTGTCACAATCCTTACTATGCCTTTAATTCTTAGCAGTCACATGACCATCATAACCTTTTTAAGCAGAGCTTTCCAATTCACCTGTGCTAGGTAATTTGTTAATCAGGGGATTATGCTCTGAAGCTTTACGCATACTTTTCTACGAACTGCTGTTCTAAAAGTATTCTCGGATATATGCTCTAGTCAATCATTGTGTTTCCAGGATTTGATTATTCTCTCTCGGTTCTAGTCAAAATATTTTCTCATCTGCCGGAATTCAGATTGCAGTGTGTGACGTCATCACATGCCGGAGCCGGAGCGTTACCTCGGCAGACCTCACAGCTCTCACAGAGTTGCTCCTCTGTTGTAGAACGGAAACCCTCCGGTAACATCTCTCTCTCTCTACATACAACAGTTTGCATCTGAACAGTTCTCCTGTTACGGTACCGCAAGAACTCTCTCTTTCTCTTAAATTCAGCTGTATAACTCCTGTCTGTTCTCTGTATGCATATCACTGAAACATATATAAGACTGCGTGATCAAACTTAATCCTGCCTACTGTTCCTATAACTCCTGTCTGCTGCTCACTGTGCAAATATCAATCTGTTGTATTCTATTTACATGGACAGTATATAAATATTGGGGTTGTAATTTGAATGTAACACACTGGAAGTCCGGATCAGGTTACACATTGCTTTCTGCCTTAATCACAGCTAACTAACACCTGCCTTTCCGGCACTAACAGCTAACATAGCTACAGTTTATATTTCTACTAATCCTTCTGCTGCTATTCTTTTGCAAGCTTATGTTATACTTCAAGTGACTCTCATTAGCTATCTCTGTACTACAACTTCCACCTGAAGTTCTGTGTAGTACATCTAAAGTAAGCAACTATTATTAGTTGTATCTTATTTGACCTTATAGGTCACCCTCAGTTCTATGAGCATAACAGGGTACTTGTAAGATTTATGTACCCGAGGTTTGGTGTGAGACTGAGTGGTTATATAGACTAATATATAGATATAACTGGGTATTATATTAATCCTTACATATTACCTAGCCTTATATCATTTACCCACCTATATCTAATATCAGCTATGGATGCCACTGAGCTTTCCAACCGTGTTGGAACCCTTTCACAGCATATGGATTTAATGATTCAGGGGCTTAGGGATTTACAAGCTGAAAAGGAGGAGCTACGAAAATACCTAAGGGAAAATGTTCCAACAAAGCCTCCTCTCACAGAAACTCCTCCCCCAGAACCTCAAATATGTCCACCTGAGAAATTCTCTGGTAACAGATCCCAATTACGGGAATTTAAGAACTCATGTACCTAACGAAAAGGTGAAAGTTCTAACTGTGATATCATACCTCAGTGGAGAGGCAAAAGCTTTGGCTAATGCATATTACGAGAAGGATGATCCCATTCTAAATTCCTTGGAATCCTTTTTAAACGCAATGTCTATGCTCTTGTTCTTTGGGAACGAATGCGGAAAATAAGTCTTCGTCAGTAATTGCGCACAGATCCGTTTCCGCTTGGTAACAGGATATCCAACTACAACTTGCATATACAATGGCTGTTTCACATCTCTGAATGTTACATTAAGTTTTTTAATTAAGCCCTTTGTACAGTGTGTATGAGAATTTGGCATTTAACATGTGTGAGATTAACCTATTGTATTCCAAATCCATCCTGATAACTGGTAAACAATTTGAATTCCATTTCTATGTTGGCATTGTGGTTATACTGGGCATGTGTCGATGGCTGCAAGTGTTCTAATTTTTTAGAAGGGATTTTAACAATGTAAATAGTGAAACATCTAAGCAATGAGGATTCAAATATAGTCCAAAGTTGGTGAACACAATGTGCAGTCCGTTCTTTCAAAACCACACTGTACAGACTGTTTCTTCAAAACCGTACAATGAGAGAGGACTCAACTCCTCTCCTCAACTTGTTATACGCACGCTAAATGCTAGCGATCTTAATGTGTGAGTGGGAGCAATTAATACAACACTCCACTCATAATAAAGCCCTTAGTCAGGTTTGTTTTAAAAATAATGTTATAAAAAAAAGTGAAATTATTACCTTTTATGCTTCAGTTTTTTTTGAGTATTTGCTGTTTCAGAGTGCTCAAATGATAAATCAGTGCCATAAACAACATATAGATACGTGTTTTCTGTGTGTAAAACTGTTGAGTCTTCCCCCCGCCGACAATTTCTGACAATCAAGTATACCAGCAAGCTGATGGCAAACTTTTGTATATGATTTGGCATTTGTTATTTTGTTTTAATACCAATTTTACACAATATTCTTTCTATATAGTAGAGGGAAATGCAAAGTTTCTATAAAAAATATTTGCATCTTTGTGATTAGTGGTGTATGTAACAATATATGTTTGTGTTTTGCATGATTTTAATTAGCAAATTAATATATTTCAATGGTATTTTACGTGATTTCAACAGTTTTCATTTTGAATATAAAATAAAGTCAAAGCACATGTCCAACATTTACTATAAGAAACTGAAAGGACTTATGGAGAGTAATTTAAATGCATTGTAATAATTTATAGCTTGGTAGGTTTTGTATGCATATTCTAGGGCTTTAAAAATGGATAACACAAAAGAACCACAAGTTAACAGGTGATATAATTGACATATTGAGGCCGAATTATCAAATATCTGTCGGACCTGATCCGACAGGGCGGATCAGGTCCGACAGACATCGCTTAATGCGGAGAGCAATACGCTCTCCGTATTCAGCATTGCACCAGAAGCTCACAAGAGCAGCTGCTTCATAACGGCTGTTTCTGGCGAGTCTGAAGACTCACACGGGCCCTAAAGCTCCATTCGAAACTTGATAAACGGGCCTCATTGTGTAATAGCTACAGGTCTAATGGTTATATAGAGTTGGTGTAAGCAATAATAAGTACTAATTTAAAGGGACAGTAAAGTACTGTTTTTATTGTTTGTATCTAAGAGAGAAATTGTATTGTAAAATAGATATTGCACTACAGAGAAGATTTTTTTATTTCTGCATGTGAGCTATGCCAATGTCCAGGTAGTGTTAGTTCAGCTTATGAGCCAGTGAGCAATCAGCCCTTAAAGGGCCACTAAACCCAAAATCTTTCTTTCATGATTCAGATAGAGAATAGAAATTTAAACAACATAACAATTTACTTCCATTGTTTATTTTGCTTCATTAAATATCCTTAGTTGAAGAAAAAGCAATGCACATGGTGAGCCAATCACACGAGGCTTCTATGTGCAGCAACCAATCAGCAGCCAGTGAGCATATCTAGATATGCTTTTCCATCAAAGAATATCAAGAGAATAAAACAAATTAGATAATATAAGTAAATTAGAAAGATGTTTAAAATTACATTCTCTTTCTAAATCATAAAAGAAAAAATGTGGGTGGCATGTCCCTTTAAGGACCAGTTGTACACAGAGAAGCACTTCCTGGCAGCTTGACATTTAAATAAATTATTTTTATTTTATTTTTTTATCGCTTAATTTATATCATAGGCATAGAAATGCTTTGAGTTTAATGTCCCTTTATATATCCAAATAGTAAAATAAATATGTACAAATAAGGAATATTGGTTTAATTAACTTTATGAATTTTGTATAAGTAACCCCTTGCTTTTTCAACAATCTCCATTAAGAGCTTTATTAGGTTTTAAATATTTATCTTTAAATGGTGTTTTTATATCAAAGATGGTGATAATAGAAAAACGTGATAGTGGGCTGGCATGGAGAAAGTCTGCAGTGACTAAATGAAGAAGGAAAAAGAAAAGTAAAAAAAAAAATGTTACTTTTTATTAACATAATATAATTGTGTACTTAAATAAAGTATATATACTATATAAATTACTTTCTTAACATATAAAATAGCAGCAATAAACATTACTTTCAAAATGAAAATTTTGCTGAATTGTGATTCAATACTGAGACAGTTTGTTGTAGTTTTTAGAATCCTATTTGTATACTTTTCCATTTGGTAGCAATTAATTTGCTAGTAGATTTTTGGTAACAATATCACCAAAGAGATTGCTTAAATACAAAGTAGAGGTTACTATATTTTGTATAAGTTCCAGTAGAAATCATCAGTTCACTTTATTTCTGTAATAAGGAAAATTCCACAGAAACCAATACAGGTGCCACATGATATTACTTAGCTTTGAATCACTGCAGCTGAATCTAAGCAATATTCAGGGTGGGGGGCGCCTAGAACTAATTAAAATGGGCCAAAACATCATGTATTTTAGCATGGTTTAATAAAGTTTTTTTTATTTTTTTTACTGGAACTAAATGCATGAGTGCCATTACAAAGTCTATTTACGTTTTCCCCCAGGCTTAAGAAGCTGTACATAATAGTTATTCCATTATAAACTTTCTTAACATTATATGAATATAAACATTTTTTTTTAATTTGTGAAGGATAAACTTTGGCCCATAGTACAAGTTGGCTCTATCGCACATATTACGAGCATGATCGGGAGTGTGGTTGGACGTAAAGGTGCGTGGCCGGTGCGTGAAGGCCCGTGAAGTGGCGTGGCTGGGCGTGAAGGGTGGTGAAGGGAGCATGGCCGTATGTGAAGGGGCGTGGCCGGGCGTGAATGGTGCGTGGCCGGGCATGGTCGCTTGCGAGATAAAGGGGAGAGACATAGAGAGGGGGGAGAGATAAAAAGAGAGGGGAGAGAGAGGGGTGAGAGAGAGAGGGAGGGGAAAGAGAGAGGGAGGGGAGAGAGAGAGGGAGGGGAGAGAGAGGGAGGGGAGAGAGAGGGAGGGGAGAGAGAGAGGGAGGGGAGAGAGAGAGAAGGGGGAGAGAGAGAGGGGGGGGAGCGAGAGAGAAGGGGGAGAGAGGGGGGAGAGAGAAAGAGAGGTGGGCAGAGAGAGAGAGGGGGGGGAGAGAGAGAGGGGGGGGAGAGAGGGGGGGATAGAGAGAGAGGGGGGGAGAGAGAGAGAGGGGGAAGAGAGAGAGAGAGCAAAAGAGAGGGGGAGAGAGAGTGCAAAAGAGAGGGGGGAGAGAGAGAGCACAAAAGAGAGGGGGGAGAGAGAGAGAGCAAAAGAGAGGGGGAGAGAGAGTGCAAAAGAGAGGGGGAGAGAGAGCACAAAAGAGAGAGCACAAAAGAGAGGGTGGGAGAGAGTGCAAAATGGAGGGGGAGAGAGAGCGCAAAAGAGAGGGGGGAGAGAGAGCGCAAAAGAGAGGAGGAGAGCGAGAGCGTGCAAAAGGGGGGGGAGTGAGAGCGCAAATGAGAGGGGGGAGAGAGAGAGCAAAAAAGGGAGGGGGAGAGAGCGCAAAAGAGAGGGGGGAGAGAGAGTGCAAAAGAAAGGGGGAAAGAGAGAGCACAAAAGAAAGGGGGGGAGAGAGAGAGAGCGCAAAAGAGAGGGGGAGAGAGAGAGCGCAAAATAGAGGGGGGAAAGAGAGAGTGCAAAAGAGAGGGGGAGAGAGAGCAAAAGAGGGGGATAAAGAGAGGGAGAGAGACAGCAAAAAAGAGGTGGGAGAGTACACAAAAGAGAGGTGGAGAGCGCAAAAGAGAGGGGGAGAGAGAGCGCAAAAGAGAGGGGGGAGAGAGAGCACAAAAGAGAGGGGGAGAGAGTGCAAAAGAGAGGGGGGAGAAAGAGCGCAAAAGAGGGGGGGAGAGAAAGAGAGCACAAAAGAGAGGGGGGAAATCGCAAAAGAGAGAGGGAGAGAGAGCGCAAAAGAGAGGGGGGATAGAGTGCAAAAGAGAGGGGGGAGAGCGCAAAAGAGAGGAGAGAGAGCACAAAAGAGAGGGGGAGAGAGCGCAAAAGAGAGGGGGGAGAGAGAGCGCAAAAGAGAGGGGAGAGAGAGAGGGGGTAGAGAGCGTAAAATAGAGGGGAAGAGAGAGCGCAAAAGAGAGGGAGAGAGAGAGAGAGTGCAAAAGAGAGTGGGAGAGAGAGCGCAAAAGAGAGGGGAGAGAGCACAAAAGAGAGGGGGGAGAGAGCGCAAAAGAGAGGGGGGAGAGAGAGCGCAAAAGAAAGGGGGAGAGAGAGCAAAAGAGGGAGGAGAGAGAGAGTGCAAAAGAGAGGGAGGAGAAAGAGAGTTCAAAAGAGAGGGGGGAGAGCACAAAAGAGAGGGGGGGGAGAGCGCAAAAGAGAGGGGGGAAGAGAGCGCAAAAGAATGGGGGGAGAGAGAGAGCGCAAAAGAGAGGGGGAGAGAGCACAAAAGAGAGGGGGAGAGAGCGCAAAAGAGAGGGGAGAGAGAGTGCAAAAGAGAGGGGGAAGAGAGAGAGTGCAAAAGAGGGGGGAGAGAGAGCACAAAAGAGAGGGGGAGAGAGAGAGTGCAAAAGAGAGGGGGGAGAGAGAGAGTTCAAAAGAGAGGGGGAGAGAGAGAGCAGAAGAGGGGGATAAAGAGAGGGAGAGAGACAGCAAAAGAGAGGTTGAGAGTGCACAAAAGAGAGGGGGGGAGAGCGCAAAAGAGAGGGGGGGAGAGCGCAAAAGAGAGGGGGGAGAGAAAGAGTGCAAAAGAGGGGGGGAGAGGAAGAGAGTGCAAAAGAGAGGGGGGAGTGCAAAAGAGAGAAGGAGAGAGAGAGCAAAAGAGAGGGGGGGAGAGAGTGCAAAAGAGAGGGGGGGAGCACAAAAGAGAGGGGAGAGAGCACAAAAGAGAGGGGAGAGAGAGAGTGCAAAAGAGAGGGGGGAGAGAGAGCACAAAAGAGGGGGGAGAGAGAGCATAAAATAGAAGGAGAGAGAGAGCACAAAAGAGAGGGGGAGAGAGAGAGTGCAAAAAGAGGGGGGAGAGAGAGAGAGGGCAAAAGAGAGGGGAGAGAGAGAGATCAAAAGAGAGGGGGGAGAGAGAGAGCTCAAAAGAATGGGGGGGAGAGAGCACAAA
The DNA here is from genome assembly GCF_027579735.1 of Bombina bombina. NCBI lineage: Eukaryota > Metazoa > Chordata > Amphibia > Anura > Bombinatoridae > Bombina > Bombina bombina. Next base: position 967,334,486 of record NC_069504.1, on the reverse strand, counting down.
AGAGAGGGGGAGAGAGAGAGCAAAAGAGAGGGGGGAGGGAGAGAGAGAGTGCGTGAAGGGCCGTGAAGTGGCATGGCCAGGCGTGAAGGGCGGTGAAGGGAGCATGGCCAGGCATGAAGGGGCGTGGCCGGGCATGAAGGGTGCGTGGCTGGGCACGGTCGCTCGCAAGATAAAGGGGAGCGACATAGAGAGGGGGGAGAGATAAAAAGAGAGGGGAGAGAGAGAGGGGGGGGGAGAGAGAGAGGGGAGAGAGAGAGGGAGGGGAAAGAGAGAGGGAGGGGAGAGAGAGAGGGAGGGAGGTGAAAGAGAGAGAGATAGAGAGAGAGAGAGAGAGAGAGAGAGGGAGGGGAGAGAGAGAGGGAGGGGAGAGAGAGAGAAGGGGGGAGAGAGAGAGAGAGAGGGGGAGAGAGAGAAGGGGGATAGAGAGAGAGGGGGGAGAGAGAGAGAGAGAGAGAGAGAGGGGGGGGGGGAGAGAGAGGGGGGAGAGAGAGAGAGCAAAAGAGAGGGGGTTAGAGAGAGAGGGGAGAGAGAGAGCAAAAGAGAGGGGGAGAGAGAGTGCAAAAGAGAGGGGGGAGAGAGAGCACAAAAGAGAGGGGGAGAGAGAGCACAAAAGAGATGGTGGGAGAGAGCGCAAAATGGAGGGGGGGAGAGAGAGCGCAAAAGAGAGGGGGGAGAGAGAGCGCAAAAGAGAGGGGGAGAGAGAGAGTGCAAAATAGGGGGAGAGAGAGCACAAAAGAGAGGGGTGAGAGAGAGAGCAAAAAAAGGGAGGGGGAGAGAGCGCAAAAGAGAGGGGGTTGAGAGAGTGCAAAAGAAAGGGGGAAAGAGAGAGCAGAAAAGAAAGGGGAGAGAGAGCGCAAAAGAGAGGGGGAGAGAGAGAGAGCGCAAAAGAGAGGGGGGAAAGCGCAAAAGAGAGGGGGTGAGAGCGCACAAAAGAGAGGGGGGAGAGAGTGCAAAAGAGAAGGGGGGAGAGAGCAAAAGAGAGGGGAGAGGGGAGAGAGCAGAAAAGAGAGGGGGAGAGAGAGAGCGCAAAAGAGAGGGGGGAGAGAGAACGCAAAAGAGAGGGGGGAGAGAGAGGGGGGAGAGAGCATAAAATAGAGGGGAAGAGAGAGAGCACAAAAGAGAGGGAGAGAGAGAGAGTGCAAAAGAGAGGGGGAAAGAGAGCACAAAAGAGAGGGGAGAGAGCGCAAAAGAGAGGGGGGAGAGAGCGCAAAAGAGAGGGGGGAGAGAGCGCAAAAGAAAGGGGAAAGAGAGAGAGCAAAAGAGGGAGGAGAGAGACAGTGCAAAAGAGAGGGAGTAGAAAGTGAGTTCAAAAGAGAGGGGGGAGAACGCAAAAGAGAGGGGGGGAGAGAGCGCAAAAGAGAGGGGGGAAAGAGAGCGCAAAAGAAAGGGGGGAGAGAGAGCGCAAAAGAGAGGGGGAGAGAGCGCAAAAGAGAGGGGGAGAGAGCGCAAAAGAGAGGGGAGAGAGAGCGCAAAAGAGAGGGGTAAGAGAGAGAGTGCAAAAGAGGGGAGAGAGAGAGTCGGGCCAAAAGAGAGGGGGAGAGAGAGTGCAAAAGAGAGGGGGGAGAGAGAGAGTTCAAAAGAGAGGGGGGAGAGAGAGAGCAGAAGAGGGGGATAAAGAGAGGGAGAGAGACAGCAAAAGAGAGGGGGGAGAGTGCACAAAAGGGAGGGGGGAGAGCGCAAAAGAGAGGGGGGAGAGCGCAAAAGAAAGGGGGAGAGAAAGAGTGCAAAAGAGGGGGGAGAGGAAGAGAGCGCAAAAGAGAGGGGGGGAAGCGCAAAAGAGAGGGGGAGAGAGAGAGAGAAAAAGAGAGGGGGGGGAGAGAGCGCAAAAGAGAGGGGGAGAGAGCACAAAAGAGAGGGGGGAGCACAAAAGAGAGGGGAGAGAGAGAGCACAAAAGAGAGGGGAGAGAGAGAGCGCAAAAGAGAGGGGGAAGAGAGAGCGCAAAAGAAAGGGGGAAGAGAGAGAGCAAAAGAGGGAGGAGACAGAGAGTGCAAAAGAGAGGGAGTAGAAAGTGAGAACAAAATTGGGGGAGAGAGAGCAAAAGAGGGAGGAGAGAGCAAAAGATGGGGGAGAGAGAGCAAAAGATGGAGGAGAGAGAGCAAAAGATGGGGGAGAGAGAGCAAAAAAGAGGGGAGAGAGTGCAAAAGAGAGGGGGGGAGAGAGCAAAAGAGGGGGGGAGAGAGCAAAAGAGAGGGGGAGAGATAGAGAACAATAGAGAGGAGGAGAGAGAGCAAAAAGAGGGGAGAGAGAGCAAAAGAGTGGGGGAGAGAGAGAGAACAAAAGAGAGGGGGGAAAAAGAGAGCAAAAGTGAGGGGGAGAGAGAGAGCGCAAAAGAGAGGGGGAGAGAAAGACAGCAAAAGAGAGGAGAGAGAGAGCAAAATAGGGGGAGAGAGAGCAAACAAGAGGGGTGAGAGAGCAAAAGAGTGGGGGAAGGGGGAGAGAAAGTAAAAGAGGGAGAAAGAGAGCAAAAGAGAGGGGGAGAGAGAGCAAAAGAGAGGGGGGAGAAAGAGCAAAAGAGAGGGGGAGAGAGAGCACAAAAGAGAGGGAGAGAAAGCAAAGG